>NC_054865.1:3743118-4073365 GCF_018320785.1 Cheilinus undulatus
CTCCTCAGGACCTTCCTCTCCCTCCTCTAGAGGGGACCGAGGAGCTAGCAAGGGGAGGGAGACAGGAAAGAGTAGAGCTTTTCTTGGCCCAGGGATTGTGGTTTAGCTCTCACCACAGCCACATTTTTTCACAAGCAGGTTTCAACTTAGAGCCGGAGCTGACGGCGGCGATAAGATCGAAGTTTGACCACAGAATTCAGTCCGGACTGCACTAATGAGTTTCATCAGGGCAAATAAAGAGACCATGCACTGCAAAGGGATGGAGAATATGAATAGACATATGAGAATGAGCAGAATTAAGAGTTTGACTCACTGATGCTCAGGTAATGCCACATAATGTTTTTATTGTGTGTAGGTGAACATTTCCGGTCCTACTCAGAGTTTCAGTGATAATCGCCTTAGTGCTCATTCTTAAAAAAAGGATTATTAATCAGAATCCTGATTGTTGCTTTTCCTCTTTTAAACACAGTTTGAAATCAGAGTTCATGCATCCTCTGTTTACATTGATGGCATTCATCACCTTTAGAAAACCAAACTCACTGATTTAGATTCTTTATCTGTTCCATTAGAATTATGCCACACATGTCTGTGTTTCTAATGATATATATATATTTTTTTTGCCTGGGTTGAAACATAAGTTGTCACTAGGTGCTGTCCACGCAGAGACGAGTTTCATCCACATGTTAACTCTGATGGAAAGTTCCAGATCATACTGCAGTGTCGTAGGGTTGTAGTACTAGAGAATGGTCACATTTTGAATGTCTCGGTCTCAGACTGACCAGACTCTGAGTTTTCCACCAAGACCGGTCGAAACCAGCGCTGATCTGCTATTCTTCAGCTTCATTAATGTGATAATAAGGAGAAGCACTTGCTAAAACAAATATCTACACCTGCAAAAACTCTGACATCAGTCCATTTTATTTCTAGTCAGAAATACCTCTGAACACTTTAGGCCTCATTCAACTGACAAATCTAGATAAACATCTCATTTTCAGATATTTAAAATAATTCAGGACTTGTCAGTGGCTTTTAAATATGTACAAGGATTTATTTTTTTACAAGAAGTTAGATAAAAAATTTGTTAAGATTTGAGATTTTTGGGTGTGCTGTGAAAGAGTTGCAGACACCTTGTTTTTATCTGTCAAATTTATTAAAATGAAAACTAAATCTAAAGAGAGAATGCTCTTTAAATACTCAGCCTTGTCATGTTTTTTTTTTTTTTTAATTCAGACTTTTAATATTTATTCATGACAACAATACACACAGGTACAGACCTTGACAAATACAAACAGACAACATTAACATATTCACAACACCACATTTAAAGGAGACCGGTGCATGCTCATACTTAAATAAATATTCAATTCATTGTCAAAAGGTTCAAAATGTCCTATACAGGGGTACACCCGGTTTCAAAAACAAGACAAAAACGAACGCAACATTTCTCATATTAACCAAATTTAACAGTCAATCAAATCAAATTAAATCAAATCAGTATTTGCAACGATGATATGTGTCTCCACACCTGCTTCCAAATGGTTGCAGACCTAAACTGAGTGTCATTTAGTCTATCTGTTATTCGCTCCATGCTTAGAAGATTACAAAACTCAAATATCCAGAAGCATTTTGGTTTGTGAATTTTCCAGTTAGACAAAATTTTTTTTTTTTTTTTGCAGCCTAAAAGGCTAAACCAACTGTCTTCCTTTCTTGTCTTGTTTTTAATTGTATAGCCCTATGACCCAACAGACACACAGGTGGACATGGAGAAATATTTACATTAATGATCACTGAATAACTTGAACTTGAATGCAGGGCAGAGCCATAACAAATGAATCAAATTTCCCACTTGTCCACATTCATGCCAACAAAGACTTGAAGCACTTGGGTCAATTCTTTTAAGTCTAGAGGGAGTAATATAGGCTCTTTGAAGAATTTTCAGCTGTATTACTCTACCTCTGACTGATTTTGAGGTTGTTTTAATGCCATGCCAAATGTTTTCCCACTCTGCAGAAGTAAATTTGACCCCTAAATCAAGTTCCCATTGTGACTCTGTCTTTGAGTTCAGGTTGGGGGAAGAATAAAGCAGCAACTTACATAAACCTGAGCCTGCTCCTCTGTTTGGAGATAAAGATCTGAATTTTTAATCAAGGTCATGATTAGAATCAAAATGTTCTTTGGGAAATTTGGAAAAAATTGACTTTAACTGGGAATACTATAAAAAACTATTTGTATCCAAGTTATATCTTCTTTTAAGTTCCTCAAAGGGCAGAATCTCTCTGTTCTCTACAATTTGAGAAATTTCTGTGATGTTGTGATTGCACTATACCATATAGGCCAGTGGACTCCCCGCATCTTTAAAAGCATTGTTATACCATACTGGGGAGAATGGAAGAGCTGAACTTGTAATGTCCATTCTTTTATGAATTTTTCTGCTAATGTCACATGAGAACTTAATAACACAGTTGTCCAATTTTTTAGGTGGAGCAAGGGTGTACCAGAGTGAAGCCAATGACACATGGTCATGGTTTTTTTAATTCATTTTTATGGTCTTGGTCTTGTGTCAGTCTTGGACTTGACCCGGTCTCGACCCCCAAAAGTCTTGGTCCTGTCTTAGTCACGGTGCACTCTGGTCTTGGACAAGTCTTGGTCGGATAATGTGGTCTTGAGTACAACACTACAGTGTCAGGGGAGTCCTGGGGAGGCGGTGTGATGTGGGTACCTTGGTGAATTACCATTTTATAAAAAACGAAGACAGGACCTCCAGATATTTCTTTTCCAAGTTCCCAAGCCACAAAAAGGGACATGTGAGGTGAATATTAAGGCCAGAGCCTAGTTCACTGAAACGTTGGGAAACATGGAGGCTAGAGCAGAGAGCTTTTGAAGACAGACAAAAGTTTTCCTGCACAAAATAGCATCACATATTACAATAAATGTAAGTTTAGGCTCTAAATGCACTTGTTTATTTCTCTCTTGATTGCTTTCCAGGGAGTTCCCTATTTTTTCTGTATGCATGCATTCTCATATTTATTCCCTGGTATAAAACAGGCAGAACCTACAGTAAACTGACCTCACCTCTGTGTTTTCAGGGTTGAGTATTTGGGGTTCGTTAATTAATGTTCTGCAAAATGGTAGTAGTGCTGGGTTCCTGTTCAACACAGCTTCCCTTATTTGTGCAGAAACAACTGTCTAATCATGTCCGTCAAGCAAAGTACAAGGGGGTGCTGTGTTTGTTTGCACCTCCAGGAAATGACCATGCCCTCAAATACCCGTCTGTGTTTCTGAAAGAATACGAACAAGGGCATCTCTTCTGAAAGGATCCCGCTTTAGTTCCCTTAACCTGCATGTGCTGACCCCGCCAACAACAACAATAACGGCTGCTGACATGATTGTGTTCGTGCAGCAGAAGCTACTACGCTTATTACAGATTTACAGTAAAATCTTCTCTATGACCACCCTGAGCAACAGTGGTCATGGAGGACAGCAGACGCTGCATGTTCTTACATCTGCCACACAGTACAAAAAGAAGGGCAGCCAGATAGGGTTGGGTTATCGTTAGGTATTTACCTGATAGCGATGCTAAATCAATACTTTTTATATGGCACCGGTTCCTGAACCGATACCTTCAAGAAAAAAAGGGTGTTGAAAGTAGGGCTGGGCAATGAATCAAAAATTAGATTAAATTACAATATGGCCTGCTGCAAATTTCAAATCGCAGAAGATGCAATATTTCTTTCACCTGAAATTTGTGTCAAATAGCAGTTTAAACCGGTTCTTTTTTTGTTTTTTTGTTTTTTTGCAGCAGAGATTTTATGCATTAAAGATCATGCAATCATCCAATCCTACTTTTTTGTATGTTTTTCTTCTCAAATATGAGAATGATGTAAAAATAGCTCCCTTGAAAGCATCAATTACGCCAATTTCCCTTTGCGGGAAAATAAAGAGATTCCGGTTCAGTTGCTGTCAAATTTGCAATACAAGTCAAAATCATCACAATTAGATATTTTTGGAAATTGTTCAGCTCTAGTTAGATCTAATCTTGTGTTGGTTATAATATAGAATGATTTATTGCTTGTGTTTTTTTGTTTTGTTTTTTTTTCAACAAAACATAATATAAGGAACTCAAGAAATAATCGTTTATCAAATTGCAATTGCAATACTGTGGAAAAAATTGTAATTAAATTATTTTTCCAAATCGTTCAGTCCTAGCTGAAAGTCAGCTGAGTCTTGGTATCATAAATGATTTGCAGGAATATCTTCAAAAGATGCCAGTTAAACATGGGACAAGAAAAGTGGAAAGTGTGCCTGTTATAGTGGTGACAGTGAGTTGCGCTGGGGTAGCGGGGTATTGGAATGGAGTCTCTGTTGTCATTCAGTCCAGTAGGTTTTGGTTGTTTTGGTACCGATACTGGATTTCGATACTCATCCCTGCAGCCAGGAGAAAGTTATGGGTGTGCTTGCTCCACAGTCTTCTTCTCTGTTTCTGGTGTATTTCTGTGGCAGCATTACAGCGCCACCTCGTATACACTACAGTGTTTTTCCGCCTATGCAGACATTTCTTGGTGCCATGTTAACAGCAAACTTTTTTACAATGAAAAGAAACGGATCATTTTCGTCTTCTTGTGAAGAATTTGTTGTTTATTTTGCTCAAAGTGAAAAGCCGTACTTAATTCAAATAACAGATAAATATGCCACACATAAGGCAATGAGAGGGGCTTGTGAAGAAAGACGGGTAAATATAAAGTAATTTACTCAAGAGTTCCACAGCACACCTCCCTGGAAAAAGTCACACATAAATTAGATTTAGCCAACATGCTGGGTCAGATTATGGGTTGGTGAACTGAATAGTTCCAAAGCCCACTCCATCATGATTTAGTAAATGCTTCAAAATCATCTTAGTCTGCACCTCGGCTTCTGTAGCACACTTTCCTCCTTCATTACTTCATATACAACATGTCATAGATAGTTTTGTTTAAGTACTTTAACATGTGAGAGGTCAGCATCACTGCTGAACAGAACACACTGTAAGAAGGCAGAAAGAAACTCAAACATGCTAACAGTGATGTTGGAAGGATGTGAGGCGTCCCAGATGTGGTCTTGACTGTCATTCACCTATCACTATGATACACTGTTCAAGATAAAGTGATCTATTTTTTTAGCCTGACAGCCTCTGAAACTCTGTGACCACCAGAATGTGCCTTAATTGTGTTTATAACGTGTAGTCTGACACATTAGAGTGTCTGTGTGGTGAAGCTCTGTAGGTTTTCAAATCCTGAGGCTGGGTGGTGGAGCGAGAGCAGCAAGAGAACAGGATTTGAGGAGATGTGGATCAAGGAATAATATTCTTGCAGCTGATGGACATTTTTTGGTGAAGTAAAAGGGATTTTAGTCAAACCAGGGGAGAATGACTAATGAGCAGTGAAGGTTCAAGCTGAAACACACAGTGCAGATTTGCGTTTGTCTGGTTGGTCAGCTTGAATTAGCTTTCTTACAGTTTCAGGTCACTGTTTAAGACCTGACAGCATGATGTCTGGTGTTTTTTCTGTTTGTACTGGTTTGTGTAAGAGTTGTTTTATAAGGCAGCAGAGTAAGTTTAAGTCTGGTTCTGTGTAATAGCTGGCCATCCTGCTTGTGCCCCCCCCCCCCCCAAAAGGTGGCGTGTCTGTCAGTGATTTCCTTTGACAGTGTTTATATTCATCATTAAACTGTTTTATCCTCTTGTCTCTGTGTTTTTGTCTCCAGGCTGATCTTTGGCTGATTAGGATGATTCTTTCCTGAGTCCCTCTCTAACGGCCCCCCCCCCCACCCCCATTGTCCTCTTCAGTATCCTAACCCACGCCACTGCAGCCATCATGAACCACACCCCAAGTCCCCACCTGTCCGAAAGTGGGAAGTCAGCTGGAGGGGGCCTGATGTGCAGCCTTGGTCTGGGGTCTGAAAGGGGGATCCGTTCTCCAGACAGTCTCACCCACACCCCCAGCCCCACTGGAGGAACCCCCAGCTCTAGCCCCCCGCTGCTGCTCTCCCCGGGCCTCGGAGGCCTTGGGCTGGGTTCCTTGGGGGCCATGTGTGAGGGAGCTGGGGCTGACTGGGAGAGCAGGGAGGAGCTGAGGCTCAGGGAGCTGGAGGAAGCTCGAGCCCGAGCAGCTCAGATGGAGAAAACCATGAGGTGGTGGTCAGACTGCACCGCCAACTGGAGAGAGAAGTGGAGCAAGGTGAGACGCTCACCTCCATGTTTCATAAATACCCTCTTCTTCTAGTGCACAGTTTTATAAACCCTCTTAACAAAGACATGTACCTGTTTATGATGCATTTCTGGATTCAAACATTTTAGCTGTTTTTTTGACTACTCTATATACATAGAAATGAATGAATGACTGCATTTTCCGTCAATAATATTTAATTTAATTTTTTTAATACTTCAAAAGTACTGAACATCTTTTCATGAACATCATTAGTGAAAGAAAGTGTGATTGTCAAAGTTTTAGAAATCTTAACTTTTCAAAGTAAAATGTGTATGTGTGTGTGTCAGGTATTCGGACATGTTTTAAAAGATTGGCATCCTCTGACAAACCAAAGATCATGCTGCTGATGACTTTATCTTTTTATTATTCTCATTTTTTCAGGTTCGTGCAGAGCGTAACCGTGCACGTGATGAGGTGCGTCAGCTGAGGCAGCGTCTGGACACCCTCACCAAGGAGCTGACCAGTGTTCGACGGGAGCGGCAGGAACTGGCCTCAGAGAACGAGACACTACGGCAGGAGACCCTGCGCCTTCGTGGTGACTTCACGGCTCCTCCTCCATCTGCCACTTCGCCGTTATCCTCCCCTGCACACCCATCCTCCTTCTCCTCTCCATCCATCCCTCCGTCTTCCCCTGCTTCCTCCTCCTCCTCGCAGGTCCACACTGAAGGCAAACTGGACAGGGTGGGGGAGGGACCCCCAGGATCTCCGGAGCCAGAACCAGTTAGAGACGTGGACTTGGACAGACAAAAGATGGGTCAACAAAAGGTCAGTGCAGTGGTCATTTAGATCATTTGGAGGGATTGTGATGGATGTAAATATCCATAGGAACACAGGTTACTGTAATCTACTGCAGCTCTAATAACGCTGCCTTAAAAATCTTAGTTTGTGTGAAAAAAAATTGTTTTTAGCCTCATTGGTGACTTCATTATTCAGTTTGTCTGTCCATTGCTAAAAATACCTCAGAAATCCTCCTAGACTGTGTTATTTTCATCAAAATTAGACATGAAATTTAAGACAATTCACTTGGGAGTCAAGCTGACTTTGGTGCCTGATCGTGTGTCGTTTGTCTGCTGTGCACTGGGGGACACCATTGCTCAATCCACTGCTTCTGAATGGTCTGATGGATCTCTGTCATGTTTCATGTCTTGGTCGTACCACTGCGTTCATGCCCACAGTAACAGCATAACTGTGAGCAGAATCTCCAGCTCTAAGGGTTTTTGTTTGTGTTGCAAAACTGACAACATTTTAAATCACCATGACAAAGGCAGGAATGCCAGTTAATGTGCCTCCCATGACTATAATAAAAGAAATAAGCAGGAAAAGCCCTTCCTGTGGACCAGCTGACATGAATTGTATTTGTTATTTACTGTATGTCTATTTAGTCCAAGTTTAGTTGGCTGGCAGTGCTGTTTGTGTGTGGGAGAGATGGCAGGAGCATTGTTGTCACTGTTTGCAGTGTGAAAACTGCTTCAGTGTGAGATTTTTCAAAGGAAATGCTGTTGGCTCAGGTCTTGCCCGACCATTGGACCGTACGGTGTGATCACATAAACTGTGATGGTTGTGCTCAAGTGTGAGCTGATATTTTATCATGGCTGTTGCAGAGTTGGTTTGAAATTTGAAAACACAGGCATGCCTTGCTTTAAGTGGAGACAGTCACTTAAAGTCAGTCAGTCAGTGAAGAAATGAAAGAGATGCGAGGAGGAGACAGAAGATGATGGACTGGTCAGCAGATTCACCCTCATAACCCAAATATTAGCAGACCTGTATTTAAAATCATTCCTAAAACCTTTACAATGACTCACCATAAAAAAAGGTTAAAAAAAGAATTTGCCATAAAATGTCTTAAGAAGAGCATTTTTTACTTTAGGGATTTTTCGAGCAGATCAGTGCTGTAAGAATAAAAAAGCTGTCATGCAGAGGTGTGGCTTTTTGGCTGCCCCCTCCAAACAAATCACATTGCACCTTTGGTAAAAAAAACACACTTCTGTGGAGGATAGACTGGGATTCCCTCAGTCTGAGCTCCTCCATCCTCGCCTCCTCCAGTTGCTTTTAAGGAATTGGAAGGGTTAGAGTTAGGAATTGGAAGATCCTTCATTATGGCAGAGGGAGAATGATTTCAGGGTCAGTAGAGGAGAGAAGGGTTGACAGTTGACAAAACTTTGTAATGAGAGGCACCCCATGTGTTTTCACTTCTTCGCTCTCCTCCTCCTCTTCTTCTTAAAATTTGATTGGTGGTTGGCAAACAACAAATTGATCCATCAATGCCACCAGCTATGTACACTATATTACCAAAAAATATTCGCTCACCTGCCTTGACTTGCATATGAACTTAAGTGACATCCCATTCTTTATCCAAAGGCTTTAATATGATGTTGGTCCACCCTTGCAGCTTTAACAGCTTCAACTCTTCTGGGAAGGCTTTCCACAAAGTTTAGGAGTGTGTTTATGGGAATTTTTCACCATTCTTCCAGAGGCATATTTATGAGGTCACACTCTGATGTTGGACGAGAAGGCCTGGCTCTCAGTCTCTGCTCTAATTCATCCCAAAGGTGTTCTATGGGGTTGAGGTCAGGACTCTGTGCAGGCCGGTCAAGTTCATCCACACCAAACTCTCTCATCCATGTCTTCATGGACCTTGCTTTGTGCACTGGTGCACAGTCATGTTGGAACAGGAAAGGGCCATCCCCAAACTGTTCCTGGAAAGTTGGGAGCATGGAATTGTCCAAAATCTCTTGGTATGCTGAAGCATTCAGAGTTCCTTTGACTGGAACTAAGGGGCCAAGCCCAGCTCCTGAAAAACAAGCCCTCACCATTATTCCCCCTCCACCAAACTTTACACTTGGCACAATGCAGTCAGACAAGTACCATTCCCCTGGCAACTGCCAAACCCAGACTGGTCCATCAGATTGCCAGATGGAGAGGTCACCCCAGAGAACATGTCTCCACTGCTCTAGTGTCAAGTGGTGGCATGCTTTACACCACTGCATCCGACCACCATCTTTATGCATAAATAAGTGATAATACAGACAAAATGTAGACTATTTTATCAGTAAAAAACACAAACCTTTTTTTTAATCTATCAGTATTTTCATTTTTTTGTGAAAATATGTCACGTTTAGTATTAGTTTTCAGAGAATTCTACCGTTAATTTTAATCCTCAGTTGTTGTCATCCAAATCCATGAGCCGTTGTTGCTGAACGTTTTAATTGTGAGACGGCGATGACGTCATTGCCAGAGTAGTGTCCAAAATCATTTTTGTGTTTTACGGTTGAGTCCACTGTATAGTCCACTATACGCTGCTCACTATGTAGTGGATAGGGAGTAGGGAATGAGTGAGTGGTTTCATACACAGCCTAACTGCCTGTACTGATATTTTTAAGCTTGGCAAAAGAAGCATTCTATAAAATAATTAAATACAACGCATAAAAGGAGCCCCCGCCAATGCTTGGTCAGAACAGCTTCTTGTATTTTGTGATTCTTAGTCACATGGCACTCACTTCATACTGCAGGAAATTTTAGGGAGGTGTAATAATTTTTAAAACGGGATACTATCCAGTCCTTGTTGTGATGTAAGGCTCCCTGGTGAATAAAGTTTTAAAAGTTTCTTTTTTACTTCTCTCATTTTCAACATGAATTCTCCATAGTGATTTTAGCCTCCAGTCCACTATGAAGCCATACTGATGCTTTATTTGTGTTGCTATGGACAAAGCTGAGAGTGAGGCAGTGTGTCAGGTGTGTGTGTGTAGAGATGTTAAAGATGCTCTGCATAGGACTGCCTGACAGAGAAGAAGTACTGCAGCATTATAAAGCCCTCAGGGATAAAAAAAGCATGATGAGCCTGTGTGTGCATGAGTGTCTAACTCTCTCTGTAACTCTGTCTCTAAAATAGGACAATGCTCAGATACGCACACTTTTGCTGAGAGAGCTGGAGAACAGTAGCCAGTTTGGCCCACATTCATGAGGCTCGGGTCACATTGTCTGTTTACCAGCTGAGAACACGGGCACAGTGATACCCGTTTAATTCTTTCATTAATCCATCTGTCAGGGACTCTACAATAAATGTGCACCAGGAAACAGATATCAGATAGAGAGAGGAGCTTGGAAGCGTGAATCTGTAACTGATGGCAGCCCCCTTTAAAAGACACATCCTGTTACAATTAGGACAGTTAAGAATTACCCTGGTTTTTAAAAGGGTTAGAAATATTAAATAGGAGTAGTGATATTTCAAATAGATATAGAAATATCAGTGTAAAAATTCTACATATTGTGGCCTAATAGTGAAAAAGAGGCAAAACTATGCAGCAGAATTTCTGTTTCTCTTACATTTTTGACCTTTCCTCTTAAAAGCTGGTCGGAGTCTGTCCTCCTGGAAATCAGTTTATTCGCTGGATTAGCTTTAAGAGTAAACGCCCCTAGCAAGTACTTGGTTTCTACTGAGGCCAAAGGGCCATGTTCAGTGTCTATGGTTATAGCTCAGCCATTTAACTGGACTGCTGTCCTTGACCCAGTCTGCAGGCACTGGGAGCAGAAGTAGGTCTGACTCTAATAGGTGGTGATACACCCCCTTTCAGCAGGTTTCTACTGGGCCTCCTTCAGGTTGATCAGGCTAACCCGCTGTATGTTAAACAATGAGAACCTGGAAAAACCTGACAGCCTTTTACACATTATGTCCCTGACCTGTGTTTTACTTTTGGTGTTTATAGGATGTGCACCATCATTCTAACTGAAGGGCCCATCAGAGCTGTTGATTATGTAGTTACATCCAGTCACCTTAATACAAAATAATCTGAGAACAAGCACTTGGACATAAATGAGTATTATATTAATAACTATTACCCATCTGTCATCACAAGAGGCGGAGTTTGTGACCCAAACTGCAGTCAGCCAGCAGCTAAAGCACTGAATATTTTGGTTTTAGGTTCTGTAGGCTGTTGCTCCATCCATCTTAATAGACAGTCCATGATAACCAACTGTCCACTGGTGTTTTATAGCACTAGAAGGTCCGGTCTACTCTATTTCATGACACAAACACAGAGATGAGGCTGTAGTCTCATCCTGATGGTGCCCATGTCCGAGCAGCAGTGTATAAAGATTCCTGTCACTGCAGAATCATCAGACTTGACCTTCAGCAAGCTCAGGCAGAGTTTCCATGGTAACATACGCAAATCCACACTCACATATACAAACACTACCCACACAGTCGGGTAGAGCAGCAATGTAAACTGTGATGAAACGTGCGTGAGTGGGCGCAGCAGTTGTGGTCGTGAAAGAACGGTGAACTTGGTGCTCAAACACAGCAAAGGCTCATTTCCTGTCTCTCTCCATTGTTCTGGTTCCCTCACAGACACTGAGTGCTTCCACATGTGGCACAGGATGGTCCTCTGACTGACATCTGCTACACACTGGGGCCCTCTGCTGGGCGCCATGTGTAACGACAGCGTGAGCCTTACGGCCTTGTCTCCATTTGGCTGAATTATTACAAGTATTTTCCCACAAATGTGGAAACAGCTGTGTTTGCTTGTTAGCATGAATTCAAACTTTGGAAGAGTTTGAATCATCATAAAAACAAAACATTATTTAAAGTCTGATATATAAATAATATAATATGAACATGTCAGAAACTACATTCAAAGAGAGATTTGTCTGCTTAAAAAGTTTGACTGGGCTTTGACTGAAACTTGAATAACAATAAAAGACTTACACTGACAGAATCTTAGAGAGAGCTTTAATCATCCAATGTTTACCAAATCTGAGGGGTTCAGACATAGAGAAAGGAAACATCAAGAAATCTCATATTTATTTGGGTAAACAAAAATATCTGTTCAGTTTATGGAAATTTTTATGGTTTAGTATCCAAGCACCCCTCCTATCAATTACATTTATAATGAATAAATGATTAGAAAAATAAAGTAACAACAACAGCAATAATAATAATAATGATGATAATAATAATAATGATAATGATAATAATAATGATGATAATGATACTAAAAATAATAAAAAAATAATAATATGCATAACAATAATAATGATGATAATAATAATGATAATGATAATAATAATAATGATGATAATGATACTAAAAATAATTTAAAAAATAATAATATGCATAACAATAATAATGATGATGATAATAATAATGATGATAATGATACTAAAAATAATAAAAAATAATAATATGCATGACAATAATAATGATGATAATAACAATGATAACAATAATGATAATAATAATATTCATAATAATGATAATAATAAGGATAATAATAAGGATAATAGTCCTGTTTTGGTGCTTTCCCTCTCTCTCCCTCTCTCTGTCTCTCTCTTCAGTGTAAGCACATTATACATTTAATTATAAATTATCTAAAATCCAGCACACTGATGTCTTGATTGCAGTGTATTTTTCAAAAAGTGTTAGCTTCCCAAATAATTTGATAAGACTTATGTTGATTCACACCAATTAAATAGAAACACTATTGCCACAGACATTGACTGAGACTAAATAGGTTAAAGTTCATCATCGCAGAGTCAGGATTGAACAGGTCACAGAAGCTGCTTTATCCAGTAAAATGTGTGTTCTCCATGTCAGTGGATTGTCTTAAAAGTCAGATTATTATTTGTGGATGAACTCACAAACAAAGATGTTCAAAAATTAAAAGTTAACACACTTTGAAAAATCGACTATATTCCTGTAATCTAAAGGTTCACCTTTCAGACACCATCAGATCGCGGTGTGAGTGATGAAACTCTGTTCTTGCTAGAATGAGAAATATTACACTCATGTATAAAGTAGAGGATGTTGAAATGATTGTGTCCCTTTACTTTAACTCACTGAGTGCCAGCCCTATACGTATATACAGTGGTGTGAAAAAGTATTTGCTCCCTTTCTGATTCCTGAGTTTTTTGCATATTTATCACACTTAAATGTTTTGGATCATCAAACCAATTTTTATATTTCACAAAGACAACCCAAGTAAATAGAAAATGCAGTGTTTGAATTATTTATTAATTTTTAAGGGGGAAAAATCCAAACCTCTCTGGCCCTGTGTGAAAAAGTAATTGCCCCCTGAACCTAATAACTGGTTGTTCCACCCTTGGCAGCAATAACTGAAATCAATCGAAGGGTTATCCAGCATGAACTGCTGTTTAAGGTCACACCACAGCATCTAAGTTGGATTTAAGTCTGGACCCTGATTGGCCACTCCAAAACCTTAATTTAGTTTTCTTGAGCCATTCAGAGGTGGACTTGCAGGTGTATTTCGGGTCATTGTCCTGCTGCATAACCCAAGAGTGCTTGAGCTTGAGGGCACTTACTGATGGCCGGACGTTGGCCTTCAGGATTTTCTGGTAGACAGCAGAATTCATTGTTCCATCAATCACAGCAAGTGGTCCAGGTCCTGAAGCAGCAAAGCAGCCCCAGACGGTCACACTGCCACCACCATGTTTGACTGTTGGCATGATGTTCTTTTTATCAAATGCAGTTTTATTTTTACTCCACATGTAACGGGACTCAAACCTTCCAAAAAGTTCAACTTTTGTCTGGTCAGTCGACAGAATATTTCTCCAAAAGTCTTGGGGATCATCAAGATGTTTCTTTGAAAATGTGAGACGAGCCTTTGTGCTCTTTTTTGTCAGCAGTGGTTTTGGCCTTGGAACTCTCCCATGATGCCATTGATGCCCAGTGTCTTTCTGATGGTTGAGTCATGAACTCTGACCTTAACTGAGGCCAGTGAGGCCTGCAGGTCTTCAGATGTCATTCTAGGTTTTTTTGTGACCTCCTGGATGAGTCGTTGTTGCACTATCAGAGTGATTTTTCACTCCTGGGAAGGTTCACCACTGTTCCTTGTTTTCTCCATTTGTGGATAATGGCTCTGACTGTGGTTTGCTGGAGTCCCAAAACCTTGGAAATGTCTTTGTAACCTTTTCCAGACTGATAGATTCCAATCACTTTGTTTTTTCATTTGTTCTTGAATTTCTTTGGCTCATGGCATGATGCGTTTTGAGATCTTGTAGCCTACTTCACTTTGTCTGACAGTTTCTAATTGAGGGATTTTTTGATTCAAAAAATCTGGCGGTAATCAGGCCTGGGTGTGGCCAGTGAAATTGAACTCAGCTTTCCAAAAACTGTGGTTAATCACAGTTAACTCATGATTTAACAAGGGGGGCAATTACTTTTTCACACAGGGCCAGAGAGGTTTGGATTTTTCCCCCCTTAAAAAATTCAATAATCTTTCAAACACTGCATTTTCCATTTACTTGGGTTGTCTTTGTGAAATATAAAAATTGATTTGATGATCTGAAACATTTAAGTGTGATAAATATTCGGGGTGCACCGATTGAAATTTTCTGGCCAATCACCGATCTTTAAAAAGCCTTACCTGCTGGTTCCGATTTTGGCCGATACCGATTTTTTTATAACTGACAGCATACACCTTCAATGTTCCAATCTTAGTTTATTGAATAACATTGAACAATACCCAGGAAACAATACAAACTTGTTGTTTTAACTGCACATGAGGTAGTTCTCTCAAATATAAATCAAAAGTTTAAAGCGTTGCTGTCCAAACTACTAAATTATATCAGTTTCTTTAGTCTTCCATTTTTCACATTCGAGTAGAGGCATATGAAACCGATCATATCCACCGATCTTATTTACAAGGATCGGTCGATCGCTGATCTCCTAAAATTAAGGAAATCGTCGCCAATACCGATTTTGGCCGATCGATAGGTGCACCCCTAATAAATATGCAAAAAACCCAGGAATCAGAAAGGGGGCAAATACTTTTTCACAACACTGTATACGCCAGTGGCACTCAATGAGTTAATGACAAATTGGAAATAAAAATAAACTATTATAGAAGAAATGAAGTGTTAGCACCCAAAATTTCCTGGGAGAGGATCCCTAAAACCCCAAATATGGGATAATCTAATGTAATTATTTAACTTCCTTTCCTTGTAACTTTAAGAAATGTAAACTGTCATCAGAACTTCACTGCACTTTGTAAAATATATAGAAGTAGTTCATTTGGGACCCAGCTTCTTTTCTCATTTGTCTAGTACTGTTTCTCTTGAAAAAGCAAAAATGACTGATTAAAAAAATGCAATATTTCTTATTAGAGTACTCGATTAATCATCAGAAGAATCTATAACGTACTCAACTACAAAAAGAATCTATTGCTGCTGCCCTAGTTTGTATTAAACAGTGGGAAGTCTAAATATTCACAATAAAACGGATTTGCAATGGGGGTTGAATAATTTGTTTGTGAAGCTGCATAGTTCCAGAGGGTCTCTCTTGGCTTTTATTTGATTTTTTTTTTTTTTTCACTTCCAATGAAAGCCAAGAGGATTTTGATGTATTTTCACTGAGGAAAGGCTTCCTTTTAGCCACTCTGCCATAAAGCCCAGATCAGTAGAGGGCTGCAGTGGTGGTTGTGGAACTTTGTCTCATCTCCACACAGGATCTCTGGAGCTCAGTCAGAGTGACCATCAGGTTCTTAGTGTCCTCTCTCTCCCTCTATTGCTCATTTTGGCCAGGTGACCAGCTCTTGAAAGAGTCCTGGTTGTGCCAAACTTCCTCTGTTTGAGAGTTATGGAGGCCGCTGTGCTCATGGGAACCTTCAGTGCAGCAGGATTTTTTTGTAGTCTTCCCCAGATCGGTGCCTGTTAATATTCCTGTCTCTGAGCTCAGGGACACTGTCCAGCTTGGTTTTTGCTCTGTTTTCATTGTCAGCAGTGAGGCCTCGTATAGAGAGGTGTGTGCCTTTCCAAATCATGTCCAACCACTTTAATTCACCACAGGACGCCAATGAAGGCATAGAAACATGTCAGCATGGATTGGGAAACACCTGAGCTAAAATTCAAGTGTTTTTACACAGAGTTTGAATACTTGTGTAAATGTGATATTTCAGTTTTTAATTTTTAACAAATTTGCAACGATTTCTAAAATTCAGTTTTACTTTCTCAGGGGGTGCTGAGCGAAGATTAATGACAATAAAATGACTTTTTAAGCTGTAGCATCATGCTGAGCAAAAAAAAAGAGAGAGAAGTGAAGGGGATCTGAATTCTTTCTGAATGTTGTATATCTCTCAGTGCAGCACAAAGAAGCCTGTTTCTGTTTAATTTCAAAATGCAGAATTAAATAAAATAGTCTCAGAGGGTCATTCATGCTCTACTTTTCAACCACATTTTCTTTACTTCTCTCAGTCAAAAAGTTTGATATTTATGAGGTGCCTAAACAGCAGCTAGATGATTATCCTCAGTCACCACACAGCATGATGGTGCCTGTGGGAGACACAGACCTCCCACTCTGCCTCTGGCAGGGGCTGTGAGTGATACAGGGTGGGGGAATATTTAGACCTTCACTGATGCAATGCCAAAGCGGATATATTTACTATACTGTGAGGAGAAATAGCTCATTGTTGCCAGTTTAGTTTTAGCCTGGGCTATTAAATTGAAGAAGATGTGAAAATCTTTGGTCACAAAAATCCGTGCTGTGGTTTCAAGGTTCTGTTCTAACAGCTCATCAGCAGAAACTGTAGATCAGGGGTGTCAAATTCAATCACAGCAGGGGTCGAAATCTGAATTTAAGTCTAACCTGAGGGCCTAACAGGGTCAAGATTTAACCAAAAACTGTCAGTTGTGTTTTCACAGATAATAAATTACAGGGGAAATTAAACAGTGATGATAAATGATTTTAAGATTTCTAAATAAAAGTCAAAATGATTAAATATTACAGCATCAATGTTACTGTGTGTCCATGTCAAATGAATGCTAAATAAATAAATAAATGACTTTAAAGGCTCAAAATCTGAGATAAAAAGTCAACTTTATAAATCCTAAAGCTCAAAATACAAAATTAAAAGTTAAAATAAGGTTTTTAAAAGGCAAATATAAAAGATAGAGAGTTAAAACCATGAGTTTAAAGGTCAAAATAGAAGATAAAATTCTCGATCAGGAGTTAAAAAAGTGAAAATATGAGATTAAAAGTCAAAGTGAGGAGTTTAAAAGGTCAAGATATGATTTAAAATGAAAAACTGTCAATCCAAAAGGTCACAATATGACTGTAAAGGTCAAAGTTATGAATTTTAAAGGTCAAAATATGAAATGAAAAGTAAAAATCCTAAGTTCCAGTCATAATCTTGGAATACAAAATAAAAATATTAGAACACAAACTATTTCTTTCCCTCATTCCTGACTTTTTATCTAATTATTCCTACTCACTACTTTTTCAGATTTTTATAACTTAACAAGGATTTTTTTTTTAATCTTCAAGGTTAAATTTACATTTCTATACTGAAGGAAATCTGCAGAACTCATCACTCATGAGCCAGTGCTAATTAAGATATGATATGATCTTGTGGGCCACGTAAAAGTGCACCGTGGGCCACATTTGGCCCCTGGGCCTTGAGTTTGACACCTGTGCCGTAGATGATCTGCTGGATGAAAGAGATTTATTTTGCCTTACTGTTGGGGACAGTGGGTGGAGTGGAGTGTAAAAGATATTAGAGAAAAATGTTAGCACATCTCCAACCCTTAGAGACTGTGCAGCTTCACAGATATCCACATGGGAAATGTGGGTAGGTAGGAGGAAGAAAGGCTCTTCAGCTACTGGGTCTGCACTCTGGAAGTCCCTGCTAACATTTTAGGAGGAGTGAGGGATTATTAGGAAGGGCGATGTTCACTGTTTCTGAAAGTGTTATTCTTGGAACATGGAGGGGAGTGAGAGCCTCTTCCACACATACAGCCCAGCACTAGTGAGGCTTATTTGCCATTTAAATAAAAAAAAAAAAATTCACTCACTCATTTCTGTTATAATAAAAGCTATTTTGTTTACCAAAGTGGGACACTGCTCTAGTAGTATTTCTTTGGAGTTTAGGATAATTCCTACAAACTAAATTCTAAACACATTCTCATGATTTTTCCATCATTTGTTTCTTTTCTGTCTTATCTAGTACCCCAATCTACCAACATCTGTTCTGATCTCCTGTTCTCCTCTCCCCTTTCAGAACCTGGAGGCTCTAGAGTCGGCCCTCGGTTCGGGGGCTCAGGAAGAAGACACTCCACAGGCCTGGGAGAGTCGTGGTGGTGTTAACCTGCCCAGCTCACGCTCATCCACGAGTTTAAGCCGACAGGAGCGCAGCAGACAGCTATGGGAGGACATCAGCGCAGTGGAGGAAGATTCCAGTAAACTCAATGCCCTGCAGCTCCGGTTGGATGAGTCCCAGAAAGTCCTCCTGAAAGAGAGAGAGTAAGAAGGACAGAAAATCCTTGACTTGGTCTTGGATGTCAGTTTTATGATTATGGACTCAAACACAGAGAAGCACTGAAATTCTCAGGTGCATTACAGCAATGCTCTCACAGCTAATACAGTCAGAACATAAAGTCAGAAAAAGCTTCTGGTCATTTGGTGAGGAGGAGGCACTCAAACAGGTTGTGCATTATGCTGTGTTTAAACATTGTGAGAAAATACTGCAGACAAGCAGGACTACTGTGATGAATAAACAGCATGAAACCAGATAGAAAACATCCTGTATGTATACAGTGCTGGGAAAATGTATTTGCACCCTTTCTGATTCCTGAGTTTTTTTGCATATTTATCACACTTAAATGTTTCGTATCATCAAACTGATTTTTATATTCCACAAAGACAACCCAAGTAAATACAAAATGCAGTGTTTGAATTATTTATTTTTAAGGGGGAAAAAAATCCAAACATCTCTGACCCTGTGTGAAAAAGTAATTGCCCCCTGATCCTAATAACTGGTTGTTCCACCCTTGGCAGCAATAACTGAAATCAAGCGTTTGTGATAACTGGTAATGAGTCTTTCTCATCGCTGTGGAGGAATTTTGGCCCACCCTTCTTTGCAGATTTGTTTTAACTCAGCCATACTGGAGGGTTATCCAGCATGAACTGCCCATTTAAGGTCACACCGCAGCATGTAAGTTGGACTTAAGTCCAGGCTTTGACTTGGCCACTCCAAAACCTTAATTTAGTTTTTCTTGAGCTATTCAGAGGTGGACTTTCTGGTATGTTTTGGGTTGTTGTCCTGCTGCATAACCCAAGAGTGCTTGAGCTTGAGGGCACTTACTGATGGCCGGACGTTGGCCTTCAGGATTTTCTGGTAGACAGCAGAATTCATTGTTCCATCAATCACAGCAAGTGGTCCAGGTCCTGAAGCAGCAAAGCAGCCCCAGACGGTCACACTGCCACCACCATGTTTGACTGTTGGCTTGATGTTCTTTTTATCAAATGCTGTGTTGTTTTCACTCCAGATGTAATGCGCCGCACAACTTCCAGAAAGCTAAACTTTTGTCTTGTCAGTCGACAGAATATTTCTCCAAAAGTCTTGGGGATCATCAAGACGTTTCCTGGCAAATGTGACGAGCCTTTGTGTTCTTTTTTGTCAGCAGTGGTTTTGGCCTTAGAACTCTCCCATGTTGCCATTGTTGCCCAGTGTCTTTCTTATGGTTGAGTCATGAACTCTGACCTTAACTGAGGCCAGTGAGGCTTGCAGGTCTTTGGATCTGGTTCTGGGCTCTTCTGTGACCTCCTGGATGAGTCGTTGTTGCATTCTTGGAGTCCTTTTGGTTGGCTGACCACTCCTAGGAAGGTTCATCACTGTTCCCAGTTTTCTCCATTTGTAGAAAATGGCTCTGACTGTGGTTTGCTGGAGTCCCAAAACCTTGGAAATGGCTTTGTAACCTTTATAGACTGATAGTTGATAGATTTCAGTCACTTTGTTTCTTTTTCATTTGTTCTTGAATTTCTTTGTATCGTGGCATAATGCGTTTCTTTCTGAGATCTTGTAGCCTACTTCACTTTGTCTGACAGTTTCTAATTAAGGGATTTTTTGATTCAAAAATCTGGCGGTGATCAGGCCTGGGTGTGGCCAGTGATATTAAACTCATCTTTCCAAAAACTGTGGTTAATCACAGTTAACTCATGACGGGGGGGGGGGGGGGGGGGTTCGTTTTTTAACACAGGGCCAGATAGGTTTGGATTTTTCTCTCCTCTTGAAAAATTTAATAATAGTTCAACTTCTGCATGTTTTATCTACTTGGGTTGTCTTTGTGAAATATAAAAATTGGTTTGATGATCTCAAACATTTAAGTGTGATAAATATGCAAAAACCTCAGGAATCTGAAAGGAGACAAATACTTTTTCACGGCACTGTGCATTTGATTAAGCACTGATCTGTATGTTGTCTTTGTGTTTCCATAGAGACAAGCTGGCACTGAGTAAGAGCATCGAGAGGCTTGAGGCTGAACTCAGTCAGTGGAAACTTAAATATGAGGAGCTCAGCAAGAGCAAACAAGAGGCGCTCAAACAGGTGAGACTTCCATGGTGTCATTCTGACTTCTGAGTATCTGTGCGGACCATAGTTGGACACCAGGTCAGTGCTTTACCATGGCACAAAGTCCTCTACTCTGGCAGAAGTGGCGACTATGTGGTTACCATGGCAAGTTTTTGTCAAAAATTTTGGACCGTTTTCTTTCAGCTGAACTACAGAATTTCAACAAAACTACACGTTTTTAATCTGCTTAAATCAGAATAACAGTGCTTGTAACTTTTCCAAAATTTTTCTTTAAGGGAAGTTATTTGTAAGGGACCGTGTAAAACGGGACATCAAGTGGTGCCTTCATGCTGCTCCAGCCTAAATCTGCTCCACTCTTCTCAGGATTAGTACTGTTTTTTTTGTGATGAAATTTATATTGTCATTTTCAAAAATATGCATTTCATTGTAGTAACAACTGAATGATACAAGCCAAGGCATATCAAATTAAAATAAAACAAAACAGAGCAAAACAAACAAAATAAACAAAAGGCGACGCCCCCACTCCTCGCTCCCCAGATAGATCTCAATGAAATATAGTAAAATATAATATGATAATAATGATAAATACTGTTGATAAACTGTGTACTAATAATAATAATAATAATAGTAATTATTAGTAATACCAGGTTTCAGGCAGCTTTCTGTTCTACCATTGGTACAACTAAGTCCCCACACTTGCATCCCGGGGCATACAGACATTGCAGCGGTAGGCAAAGACACCGCAGGTGGATCCTCACCTGAAGAGTCCCCACCCACCACTGCCATGCCAGCATACCTCCACCCTGCCACTGAGAAGAAGTACCAAAGAGTTAAAAGGCAGAGATTGTCCCCACAGCAAAACACACATTAACACACTACCCTTCACAGAAGGTCAGAAAATTACATGAGAGAGATCAGATGCAGCAACAAATCACAAAAAATTTTGGATCATGTCTATAGATCTTTCCCAAGATGAAATTGTTCTTTCAGTAGCTCCATGTAACCTAGCCACTGAGAGCTCCATAACAGCAACATCAAGGTAAATATTTAGCCATTGAGGTTTTGGGAGAGAATGCGGTGGTTTCCACCGTGTGGCCAGCAATTTTTTGCTGCTGTTAGGCCAGCGAATAATAAACATTTTTTAGAGAGAGAGATATTTAACGTTGACAAGTCATTCAGGAGCAAGATGGGGGGGTACGTGGCACTACATAATCCAAGATTTCTGTAAGCAAAGAGCTGACCAATTTCCAAAAGTGAGAAACATCTTTGCATGTCCAAAACATATTTATGAAAGATCCAACAAGTCCATCAGAACACAAAGTACATCTTGGCAATGTTAGAGGATTAGTACTAGGCATTTGGTCATTTGCACCACCTTGATAGTTCCCATACCCTTAAATTAAAACTTGTGTGGATGCAACAGCATGCAGAAGAATGTGGTGATAATGTATTTTGATTCTCTATGGGACAGTGCCCCATGTTTTTAGATTTTTATACATGAAAAATAACATTTTGCATCTTAAGTTAAATATTATTTCCTTTTCACTCTTCCTTTGGAGCAGTATCTATCTTTATCGTCCCCACAGAGCCAAATCTCTGAAAGTTAGATCAACACATGGATGAATCATTATTATGACACAGGCTGTTCTTTAAACAGGCCTCTGGGAGAAACCTGTGTAACGTTTTAGCAGTGTTACACCACTAGGGGGCAGTCCAGGTCTGCAGAGAGGAGAATCATCAGGGTGAACATGAGCCAGCAAACACAGTTCTTACATAAGACTCAGTGAATTGTAAAGCCACTAAAGGGGGAGAGAAGAGGGGACGAGAGGGGATCTGAGAGTCGATGGTGATGATGGAGATAAGTGAAAGAAGAGATAACAGAGACTGGATCAGGTTAAGGGCTGAAGGTAGGACCATGACGTGCTTCTCTGATTCTGCAAAATATACAAATAAACTGGCTTTTTAACTTCAAAGTTGTAACAACTTTATAGTGATCGTGGATTATCAGTCAGCACTTTCAGTAAAATGAGGAGTTTGAATCATTTGGTTTTTCATGAACCTAGCAGGATGGATGTAAAAGATTTAACAAACACCAACAAAGTGACAAACACAACATTAGCTGTTTACTGTTCACCTGTACAGTTTGCAAATAATAAAAAGATCTAACAAATTATTTTGGTGTATTTGAATGAAAGGGTTTATCACTATAAAGGAGAGTTTGATGCTTTGCTGTTCAAACTCTGATCACTTTATCTGATGATAAAACGCTACTACACATGTGATAAACAGTGTCTTTAAGTCAGCCAGTTCGTTTTCAGCTTTGGAGCGGCACCATTAAAATCAGGGGATGTTGTAGGGGGGTTTAAATTGATATTAATGGTCTTTCAGTGTTGTCAGGGAAAATTGTAAATCATTAACAACAAATATCAAGCTGAAATGCCAAACTCTTCGACATTTTGTCTTATCTATCCTCTTTATATTAATTCCAGCTGAACCTGCTGAAGGAAATTCATCAGGATGAACTCGGCCGTATATCTGAAGACTTGGAAGATGAACTGGGGGCCCGAACCAGTATGGACAAGAAACTTGCCGAACTACGAGCAGAGGTGAGGAACTATGGAGCGCAGAAAAATGTTGAAGCCAATAAAAGAGTGGGAGGAAAGAGAGTTTGGGCAGCTTTTTATAGCTTTATAGCTGCCTAAACTCCCTTTCTTTCAAAAGAAATCCATTTTTTTCCTGTACAATAATTTGATTTTGTCAAAACATAGGATGACTTTTTATGCTTTATTAGGATTTTTGTTATTTCTACAGGATATTTCAGAAGAATATACTGATTCCTTGCCTGCTCTTGCTTTCCATTCAAAAATTTCTCACCTATACTGCCATCTAGTGGTTGCCCCCAGATTTTATTCACCCTGCAGTGCAGAAATGTTTTTCAGTGTGTTAGTTCTATCCTCACCTTGCAAAGCAGATTGATTTGCCTGATTCCGTGTTTCTCACTGTGAAACAAATCCATCTGGTGTGTCCTATCCAGGTCTGAAAGTTAAATATCACAGTATGTAATCACAGGGTAATCATGCACTGGTTAGCAATGTTACATGAATGATTTTTATGTAGGCTCGTTTATGAACATCAGACTTTGTGGCTAGTGATTCCCAGAGGTGGACACAGTTATTCAAAAATGTAACTTTGTTAACCACTAATTTGTTAATAAAGACTTTAAGTATGACTGAAGCCAATGACTTTATCCTGATGATGGGTAACTGAAGTTAATAATGAAATTTATATTAAATGTGGAAAAAAAGCATTAGCTTTTGAAATTCAGTAGATCCAAGTTCCAAAAAGTCATAATTTCTTAGAAAACAGGAAGTCATATACATGTCAGTGCTAATAATCTACAAGTCTGCAACAAATAATCTAAAGTCATTGACTTTATCGTGGCCTTCCACCCTCAGAAAGATTGCCAAAAGCACATAGCTACCGAGCAGCAGACTATAAATAAAGCACCTGAAGCAAAGATGGACATTGCTGCAGGTTATGCTTAACAAACAAACAGTGGGCAAACTCATCTCAGCTTCATTTTCTCACTGCCTCCTGCAATGCAAGTCACTAAACAGTGATGCCACCTAGTGGTGAGATGTTTTATCATTTTATCAGACTTTTTTCTCTCCTCTCCATGGCCAGCAGTCCACGTGGTACAAATGAATTTAAGCAACAATCATAACTTGAGTGGACACCAAATTTACCAGAAGTTGGAATTACTGATAATCTTTTTTCAATTAACATTCTTTTAAATAATGAATAAATTTATTCCTAAGTAGTGATAAGCTATGAGAGACATGCTCTCAACTCTGTTCAGAGCCTCACTGGCTGCAGGCTGGTCAACACAGAACAGCAAACAACCTAAAACTAACTTCTTCCTGAAGACCCTGAACCTATGGCCATATGTTCAGTATGTTCCTTCCTTCACGATCCAAAGCTCTTGATCCCAAGTGGAAGTTGATAAAGAACCAATGAGCAAAAGTTTGATCTATTTGTCCCTCTCTCTCTGCAGGATGTTTGACTGGAACTGACGTCACTTCAGTCAGCCTGTCTGCACAACAATTTCGTATTAGTTTTGGTCATTTGTACTGCTTTTATTGTGGATCAGTTGTGATAAAACAGTTGATTTGTGTTCTGAGTGTAATCAGACTTAAAATTAGACTAAAGATATTAATGTGGCAGCGATTTTCCTCCACTAAAGATTAAGTGAGCTTGTGTTTCCCCGTTTATAAAGGTTTAGTCATGTTCACTGACTGACCTCATCTGTTTATCTCTGAAAAACTCAACTGGATCCAGCTCTGTCTTTAACCGTCAAGCCGTTAAACTGTACCCCTAATACCCATTCAGTCTCCTCAGCATTCTCTTCTTTCCACTTCCTGTGTCAGATGGAGAGGCTGCAGGTGGAGAATGCTGCAGAGTGGGGTCGAAGGGAGCGTTTGGAAACAGAGAAACTGGCCTTGGAGAGGGACAATAAGAAGCTGAGGGCTCAGGCTGAGGACCTGGAGGAGCAACTGGCAAAAAAACGCAGACAGGCCGCCTCTGCACTTGACACCGACCTCAAAGCGATCCAGACTGAGCTGTTTGAAAGAAACAAGGTGGGCAAGATTGTCTTTTTTAAAGTCCCTCAGCTGAGGCTGTGTTAGGCACACTGACTTCATAGTTTCAGCTGAAAGCAGACATCTTCTCTTCTCGCTGCTGTCTGTGTGTGAGAAAAGCTAAGAGCTAGATTGATTTTGTTTTGTGTCTTGTGTTGAAACTATGGTATTGATCCAGACACAGAATGAGAAACAAGAGCAGCCGATTAAGATGCTAGATTCACCAGCACACACTCTAACACACCTATACACACACACACACACACACACACACAAAGAGGAAGATGCATAAAAACACACTCAGGTGGTGATTGATGGTAGAATCATCTTTAGAGCTTTGGGAACTTCTGCTCTGATTGATGTTCGCTGTCACATCGCGACCCTGGAGGAGTTACAGGACGAGTGAGAGCTGAAGATAATATTTTATATTTTAAGGGTTGTGATTGTATGTTGCTCTCTATGTTGGATCATCTTTTGGCTGGTGATCGATGTAACACACCAACATAAGGTTTCTCTACAGTATGTGTATGTGTGCATACTTGTAGCCTAAGGCCCCTGCTTTCCTGGAGGCCTCATATGAGATAAGAAAGTGTGGCTAACAGTGTAACTCTTAATGCACCCACCGATGGTAGCAGGGCTGAATACTGACACCTGCTAAATGCGGTGGATTCATCCACGGAGGGTGAGCCACTTTGGAGGGTTGACTTTATCAGCATCTCAAACTCTTCCTCCCTCTAACTGTGCTCGGCTGTTAGCGCCAGTGTTTGTGAATTAGATGCTTGTTTCAATGAGGCTGATTAACACTGAGAAAGTATTTTTTCCAGAATAACTGCCAAGTGACTAGTTTATCTATTAGGGTGTTAGAAAGTATCAATACACTGATATATCACAATATTTCACAGCGCAATACTGTATCTATATTTTAAAATGCAGTATTGATATATTTTTAATGAATAATTTACTTTGTTGGTGCGGTAGTTTGTGGTGTAATTTCACCCCCTGACCACTAGTCGGCGGCAGGCACCCGCAGCCGGCTGCAGGCAGTTGACTCTTCCCTCTTCTCCTCTGCATGGACAACGAGATAACCCAAGACTTCCGGTCTGAGTGAACCGGTTGCTCAGGTCTACCCAGCAGTGCAGCTTCTGCTGCATTCATAGCAGTAGCTTAGCGGCTAACAGCTAATGTGAAAGAAGCCTGCTGAAGCTACCGCTGATTTTTACTCATGTCACCATAATTGCCCTGTCAATACTTTGCTTTTTGTTTTTGTAAGGACTGATAAGGAAATTTCCAATATTCTTAATATTTCTACTGATTCATAGATGTTCTGTTAGCTAATTCAAGGTCCCAGGTCCCACTGTACGGTCAGGAGTGGAGACTCTAGGCGTCTCTCCTCTTCTCCTGGGTTGATAGTCTAAACTCACATTCCTGAGTGGGATAAAATGCTGTTTGTTCCTATAGTCAAGGATCGTTTACTCACAGTTTGAACCTTAGACAGAGACATATGTCAGAGTCTGTGTATCATATTTTGAGTTATGATCAAGATTAAGGGTTACCAAAAGGTATAATAGGGTGAACTACTTTGGGCTTCGTTGGAAATCTGGCTTCAACCGCTCTCTGTGTTGATGTCACTATTTCTCCTCAGCCTAGACAAAGTATGCAGCTCAACTTGAGTCATCTTGTCTCTCGTGTCTTTCTCTCACCTCAGTTTTGGAGTATTTATGAAATATTTCTTTATCAAGGACCTGCACCGTCATAGTTTCCCAAGAATGACGGCTTCCGTAGTACAATAAAAACAGCACTGGACCGCCACGTGATGCCCTCCTCACAACACAGTCCATCAGTCTTTAAAGCTGGCCATGAGGATCAGTCTTCCTCCACAAGCCCTTTGTCATTATGTTAAGACATATAAGCTGATGTACTGTGAAATATAAAAGATTTACTCTATATTGATTTATTTTTCCACTTTTCTTTTAAAAATCCTGAAAGCATTTTAATTCATTACAACAAAGGGAAAATCCTCATCTTCAAATTGCAAAAAAAATGTGACTGATGAATGATGTGACTGTGTCTCTGTCTCTGTCTGACTCTCACCTTCCTCAGGCTTTCTTTGTCATCTCACCTCCACATTATGACAAACTGGTGGAGTTATTTTCAGGTAGGTTGGGCTTCAACGGTAGAAACTTTTGAGTCTGCAAATCAGACATTTAGAAAATCACTTTCAAACTTAATTTTGTATAAAATCTACTGAACCATATTCTTATCTCATTCATATTCATGTCTGGACAGAAAAACAGAGTTCATGCAGATTCAGTCAAATAGGGGATGTGACTTTCCTGCGGTCACAAGGTGGGGGTGTTTACTCACTGTGAGTCTCTGTCTGCGAGAACTCCACTCAGAAAACCTGCTGTGTCTGAGATAAATCTATACTTAATCTGGACATTTCTAGTTCTTCAGACAATGCTTGTGTGTCTGTAAACATTTTAGATCCTTTCACCTTCATCAACTTTGTGGTAAATCTTTAATGTGCAATTTTTCTTTTTCCATATTTGACTTTGACATTCACATCACTACCACTGTCCTGTGCAGTATCTCTTCCTAACTTCCTCTCTTCCTTCCTTCCTTTCTTCCTTCCTTCTTTGCTTTCTTCCTTCCTTTCTTCCTTATTTCCTTCCTTCTTTCCTTCCTTCCCAACTTCCTTCCTTACTAACTTCCTTCCTAACTTCCTTCCTTCCTTCTTAACATCCTTTCTTCCTTCCTTCCTTCCTTCCTTCTTTCTCAACTTCCTTCCTTCTTTCTCAACTTCCTTCCTTCCTTCCTAACTTCCTTCCTTCCCTCCTTCTTTCCTAACTTCCTTCCTTCCCTTCTTCTTTCCTAATTTCCCTCCTTCCTTCCTTCCTTTTTCTTTCCTTCCCTCCTTCTTTCCTTCCTCACATTGTAAACTATGTGTGGTCATTACCTGGAGCGTGACTGACTGAGGCTGACAGTGGCAGAGATGGTTGTATAAGTTTATAGTAGTTTATATGAGATTGTTGCATGAATCACCTTGAGATGAAAACAAAAGGCCGTCTACAAATCCCTCAGTGGCTAACATAGTTATAGTATTATCTCAGTGGTCTGTGCTGTCAGGAAGGACTCTTATGAAGTAAAAGCTTCTATTCTTCTGAAATTAAAGTTTGTCATGACTGTTAGAGCAGCGGACAGTGCCACAGGTTCTTCAGCATGCCCTCTACATCACTGGCGTTACACTGATGTTAAGAGAATTACAAAGTTCAGTTGGCTTTCTTTCTAATGTGTGAAAGTGAAATGGCACTGCCGTGATGGCTGCTTGTCTTCTGTCATTTCCCTGGATTTGTTTCTATATCATCATGGCAGTATTTTTGGTAGGTAGCTCTGAAATGACATCATGACAAGGCCCCAGCCCTGTGTGTGTGCGTGTTTGTGTGAGCTGTGCATGGATATGTTTGACAATCTCCTGTCTCCTTAAATGGCTCTAATAGCAGCCGGCCGACTCGGCAGCCATGGCTGTAGCAGCAAGTATGTGTGTAAGTGTTGGTCAATATAAGTGCCCCCCCCCCCCCATTAGCATTCCATCTAACAGGGCGATTTATGATGCTCTCAGGTTTACTTAAGATAATATAAACGCTAAAATACACAGGTTTGAAAATGTTCTTTTTAACCTTAACCTGTTCAAAAAAGACAAAGTCAAAAAGTTTACCACAGTATTAATTAGATGAAAGCACCATGGTTCAGAGATGTGTACAAAAATGAAACAGATCTACACACACGGTAGGACAGTATTTCACAGAACAACTCAAGACAGCCTTTTCAATATACAACAAGCAGGCTACAGCCAGGCCCCGCTCGCTATTAATAATTAAAAAATAATTATATCCAATCCCAGTACAGTCAGAGCAAGAAAGGAGGAACATCATTGTGTGTATGTGAAGCTCCTGCGCTCTGCTTCAAAAAAGAAAAAGAAAATAAACACCTTTAGCATCGGATCTTACTGACCGGTGTCTAAGCCCTATAAAGTAATGAGGTGGACAACATGAGGGCTTTGAGCAGGTTTCAGACTTTAAGCTTTGGTGTGACCTGTGGTCAGATGAGTAGAACAGCTCTGCACAAGCTCAAGTCCATTTACTTGGACAAAGATAGACCTGCCTATGCTAGCTAACATAAGGTTAGAGTTCAGACTCAGAAAACTTTTTTTATCCCAATTCGGGTATTTTTTTTATCTACAAAGAACAGCTGACCTGAAACGTCAGAGGCTCTCCATTAACAGTCAGTACTTTACAGAGGCGCTCATTGGCATGTTGACCCCCTGTGGCCCCTGTTAGGATGACACACCCGGCCAGACAAAGATTCAACCAGGTAGAGCTGCTTTGGGTCGCATGCTGTGAAGCGATGTGGAAACCTGCAGCGTTAATTTTGGCAAGTATTTTCAATTTTAGTCTTAGTCTTGAGATGAAATGTCTTTTAGTTTGAGTCACATTTAGTCATTTAGTCTTTATAGTTTTAGTCTAGTTTTAGTCGACGAAAACTCCAAACATTAGCCTTTACTTTTAGTCCAAGCATTTATTCTCTTGCCTAAATCTGGTACTAAATCATGGTAGTGTGTTCTCTGCGCTCTGCCAAACCTGGGGTCCCTGCTTTCTACAGCTGAGAGGGTGAATAGCTACAGATGTATTGTTTTTTTGACAGATTTACCCACAGTGGAGAAACATCACGGATTTTGAAGTGTGACAAAAACTACATTACATTTTAGTCTAGTTTTAGTCATCTTGATAAAAACTAAACTTACTTTTAGTAAGCTTCAGTCATAACAGATCTATTTTTGTTAGTCTTAGTCTGTTTTTTGTCATGGACACAAAGACTGTGAACAAACATTTTTAGTCATCATTTTGGTTGATAAACACGTGAACTCTGCTGTGCCACCCGTTTCTGTTTATTCAGTGAGGGGAGGCATAGATACCATTGTTAGGTATCAGTTCTGATACCAAGCTGAAATATTCGTACTCATGAAAAACTGTAAATACCATAGTCCGTGTAATTTAAAAGCATGATGTTAGTCTCTCATTATGTCATAAATGAGGATGATGAAAGTAGAGGAGAGTGGAACTCTGCACTGATAAATGGCCAAAAGAAGGAAAGAGCATGTGATTAAAATAAAACAAACTTTAACATAATTCTAAGAGCAGTAATAGCATTTTTAAGTTATAATATTTCTACTTGGTTTCAGTGAGTTTCCAAAAGTAAGTACTGGAAATCGGTGGTGCTTGTGCATCCCTAATTCAATGCAACGATTTTTATTCTTGTTCTATTGTTACAGTGTTTTTTTTCTACTCTGGTTTGACTTAGGCTGGGCAATTTAGATTAAATACAAATATGGCCAACTGCAATTTCAAATCGCAGAGGGAGCAATTTTCTTAAACCTAGAATGTGTTATCTGTGTGTCCTTTCATTTTTTTGTAGATCAGGGGTGTCAAACTCAAGGCCCGGGGGCCAAATCTGGCCCATGGAGCAGTTAAATCCGGCCGGCAAAATGACCTCATATTTCTGTTACAACTGGCCCATCAGTCTGAGGTCTGCAGATTTCCTCAAGTATAAAAATGTGGACTTATCTGTGATGATTTAAGATATCCTTGTTAAGTCATAAAATCTGAAAAAGTAAGGAGTAAAAATATTTAGATAAGAAGTCAGGAATGTGGGAAAAGAAATTAATTTGTGTTTTAATTTCATATTTTCCATTCTACATCTCACAATTAGGACTCAAACTTAGGACTGTTACTTTTTATTTTGTACTTTGAGCACTTCAACTCATAATTTTGACTTCTCCTGTAATATTTTGAGCTTTAATATTCATAATTCTAATCTTAGGTCTTATTCTGACCTTTTTAACCACTTATTTTGTATTTTATCTCATATTTTCAACTCCAAACTTTGACTTCATAATCCCATAGTTTGAACTTTTAGACTAACAATTTAAAATTTTAAATCATATTTGGACTTTTAATTTCATGATGACAAATTTCTAATATATTCGCCTTTAAAAAATATTTTACAAATTAAATTTCATGTTTTGACCTTTTTGAATGAATAAATTTACTTTTCTCTGATTGTGAGCCTTTAAACTTATCTTTTTAACTTTTTAAATGTCAAAATCATTTATCATCACTGCTAAGTTTTTGTTTTTGTGTTTTATTACTGGTGAAATGAGGTTGACAGTTTCTGGTTAAAAAGTTGACCCCATTAGGCCCTCAGGTTAGTCCTGAATCCAGAATCCAGCCCCTTCTGTGACTGAGTTTGACACCCCTGTTGTAGATGTGTTTCTAATTTAGAAGAAGAATGACATAGAAATGATCATTCCTTTAAATACAGTTCATATCACATTTGCAGTTTGAGTCTAAAATAATTGTAATTTTTCTTTTTTTTCCATTATCATTTAGCCCTTAACTGCATTTTTTTTAACTTTCCCTCATTTTCGGTCAGAGCAGTCCCATCAGTCCTTCTCCCACTGCATCACTCTTGGGCAGCTCTGATGATTAACCCAAATCTTCAAACCCCTGACCGTGTCTGTGTGTGCAGAAAACACTGTTCCATCTAAATGAATGCTAAATCCAGAATAGGAGGGGGAAGGGCGTGTTTCTTCTGTATGTTTGCATAAAGGCATATATAGGTGTTATATTATTGTTTTTTTGTTTTTTTTTACAAATCTGCTTCATTTTACATTAAAATATTTGATTTATGTGCATATGTCTCTGAGCATAAGCTTGCAATATGTTGCGTGTGTTGTATATGCCTCTGTTTTAGTGGAACAGATGTAGTGCCAGACTTCAGGGTCTCTCCAGTCAAGAAGAAACATTTAACAGGCAGTTTGGCACATACGAATACACACAACATACGCACATACGCACACAAGTATTGTGACATAAACAAACCCTGAACTGGGCCTCTGCATGTGAACACCCTGTCAGAGGTTTGGCACAAACACACGAGCTGATTTACACGCACGTTTATAAGAAAGATGGTGAAACGTGTAGACAGAGGCACACAGACACACATTCATGCTCATAGATCATTCAGTAATCTGTTATGTTTCATAGAGGAGGGGGCTCCCATCTTCCCCTCCCCCTCTGCTCCTCACAGACATTTATTACATGCCTTGAAAGATAACGCTGTAGGGAATATGGAGGTTTCCAGCCTGTGTTTGCTGTGAGGTGTACAGTAAAATCCTGACACATTTATTGTCTGACAGAAAACAGATCAGAGAGCACAGCCAGGATGTGTTTGTGTCACGCTGCCTGTCAACAACCTCAGAGACCCCTGCTTTCTAGATTTTTTTTTTGTTCTTTTGGGAAAAATGTTTGGCTTTCTTTTTTTAACTTAGGGTTTGCTAAATCTAAATCTGGGTGAAATTACGGGAGTAGAAATTAGTGTTCTTTTTTGAATGTCTTCCCCTGTCCCTCTAATTTGAAATGGGGGTCTCCTGGATGGTTATCTAGGCCGATATTGGGCATCGGGCTGATTATCTGTATTGACTTTTTATCTAACCAACACTATAAAACATATGAATACCAAAACCTACACCTGGCTCTGCTGTGATGTATCAGCCTTTGTCTGTCTTTGACCTCTTCTCAGTTTTACCTGTTGTCCCGCCTGCAGCACTATCTGATTAGCCAGACGTCAGAATAAGCCAATGGGCCATGCACCCTCCCCATTACTCCCTGATGCCCACTGCTCATGCTGGGCCATTTCTAGTGTCGATAGAGCTTCAGTGTTCATGTTGCTTTGTTATTATTATTTTTTTTTTCAATCCCTGCGGCTGCCCTGCCTGGCGAGCCATTTGATTTCTTAACATTTAGACATAACCAGTTGTCATCAAAATAGTTTTCCTATGAACTGCAGCTTAGCTCAGGGGTTCTCAACCTTTTCAGCCCGCGACCTCGAAATGAAGGTGTCAGAGACCGGAGACCCCCACTGTACTGGTGGTTGAACTCAGCCATGAACATTCAAGAATAGTCATGTGGAGACAAGGCTGCCCATTAGGGGGCAAAAATGGGAGAGCTTTCTGGGGCCCAGCCAAACTAGGAACCAGCAAAACCATGGTCCATTGTAAAGTTAAGCTGTGGTATTTTATATTTAACCTGAATAATAATCACTCTTATCAAAGATGCAAATTTTAATTCATTTGTGCAGTAAGTAGCCCTCTTAAAAATGCCAATCCTTCTGTTTAAAACAGAATTAAAATACATTAAAAAAAGCTAAAATGGGTTAATAATGGCACAAAATGATGGGAAAGGTGCTAAAATTTGAATGTAAAAGGAGCGGAAATGGGTTAGAAATGGCAAAAATTGGCTTAAAGTGGCAAAAAAATAACCAAAATGGGTTAAAGTGGCAAAAATAGGTATATGAAGTGGTAAAAGGGGATTTAAAAAGTGGCTGAAATGGCGTTAAAGTAGAAAAAATAGGTGGAAATTTGGTAAAATGGGATGAAAAATTGATATAAACTGGCAAAAAAGGGTTAGCTGAGGCAGAAATGGGTTAAAGTGGCAAAAATGGGCTAGTTAAATTGTGAAATGTGGTGAAAAAAAGTGTTAAAGAGGGGTTAATAGTGGCAATAATGGGTCAATAGAGCCAACAATAGGGCAAAGAGTGTTAGGATTTAAATTAAGAAGTAACAAAAACAGACAGAAAAAAGTGGTGGAAAGGGTTTAAAATGGACCAAAAATGGGTTTTAGTGGCAAAAATGTGTTAAAGTTGGCAAAATTGGTGTAAAGTATTTAAATATTCCTAGTTCCTATAAGGCATCTGGAAACCCCCTCTCAGGGTCTCGCAACCCCAAATAGAGTCCCAACCCCAACATTGAGAACCACTGGCTTAGCTTATCTTAACTGCTTCTGCCTCTCCTGCAGGTTTGCAAACTGCTTGGTTCCTCCTCATCCTTTTTATTGAAAATGGTACATTCATCGGATGTAGTGTAGCTTTAGTAGTGAGGGGTTTGAACTGGAGAGATGGCTCTACATCACTGATGCAAAGACTTCACTTTCAGCCATTAATCGTCAATCTAATATTAAAATTACTGAAACTAACGGCCCATTTTTACTTTAAATGCAGGTTGGTTGTAAATATCAGATATCTCTCTCATGAACCACTAATAATCAGAACTGGCCCTGGAAAAAACTAACTTCAAAGAATATGTGGATGAAATAAATTCTGAAACACCAAAAATTCTTTACACAATCAAAAAATGAAAGATCAATAAACAATGTTTTTTAAAAGTCAGTGTTTATTCTTCTGAACTTTATTTGAAGTTGAACACATTAATGTCAGTGTCCTCAACAACGCCTCCCTTAGGTAAATGGCATCATCGTTTTATCGTATAATTTTGGTATAGGGTTGAAAAAACGAAAAACAGGGTGGCAGTGCATCGTCTTTTCCAGCACTCTCAAGATAGTAGCATGTCTCTTTGCCACTAAGCTGGCCTGATGCTAAGTTATCAAACTGGTGAATTCTTAACACAGTTGCATTGGAAAATTCTCTGCTGGTTTCTGTGTTCACTGCTTCAGTTGGATTTCACTCAGTTTTGTGCAAACTCCGAGTGGGTTTTCATGTTACCATAGCCATGGAGCCCAGATCAGTGGAGGCCTGCAGTGATAGTTGTCCCTCTGGAACTTTGTCCCATCTCCACACAGGATCTCTAGAGCTCCAAGTGACCTTCAGGTTCTTGGTCACCTCTCCTACTAAGTTCCCTCTCCTCTGATTGCTCAGTTCGGGCCGTGCAACCAGCTCTGGGAAGAGTCCTGGTTGATCCATTTGAGAATTCTGGGGGCCACTGTGCTCTTTGAACCTTCCAGATCTGTGCCTGTCAACAATCCTGTCTCTGAGATCTACAGGCAGTTCCTTTGACCTCATGGCCTGTTTTTTTTTCTCTGAAATACATTATCAGTTTTCCAAATCTTATCCAATCAGTTAAATTTACCACAGGTGAACAGGTAAAAAAAACCCTAAAATTCTATTTTCACTTTGTCATGATGGGGTACTGAGTGTAGATGAAAGAAAATAAACATGTAAACATGATATTTTTTTACTGTAGGATCAGGCTCAACATAACAGAACAAAAAAAAGCGAAGGGGTCTGAATACTTTCTGAATGCACTGATAGCATGACCACTGGACTGGCCACTCCTCTTTCACTCTCTAGAAACACTCCTTCACACCAGTTTAGCACAGCTGATGATTATTTCAAAGAAACAAAAACAAACACATTTGGAGAGTGATCAGTGAAGACCTCGGTTCCATCTTCATCCTGCTGGCAGCCATGGACACTGTCAGTGTGGAGATAACTGATGGTCAATCACATTTCCTGCTTCATACTCATTGTCAGAACTTGTCATCATAAAGACATGCTGCCTGTTATGTTGGAATTAAAAGATCATCAGTACTCAGTCAGTCTAGAGCTGAGGATTATTAGTTTAAAAAACTAAGCTCCACTATAGTTTTACTGATGTGGCTCAAAACTATATAAACAAACTGTGGCAGCATTTCCTGTATTCAAATGTCCATAAAAATGACTAGCAATGCAAAGGTTTAAAAAAACACAAAATGAAAGAATGAGGAGCTCTATGTGCAGTCAGTATTTGCAAAACATTAAGTCACTCCATCTATATGATTGATTGATTGATTGATTGTTTTGTTGCATGAAGAAATTTGACCCCAGGAAAGTATGAAGCCAGATAGGGCTGATAGACAGAGCTTTGTTTGTTTTTTACTTATTCTTCTTAGCTGTAGGTTAGATTTAGAATAATGTTTGACTCATCTTTTAATGTGGTTTTCTTTTTCCATCACCAGGTTTAGGATGTGCCATGTCTGACATGTTTTTGTCTAGATTCTAGACGTCTGCCTTGTATGCCGCTCGTACTCTTTAATGTTCTTTGTTCTTATTCTTCACCTTTATTGTCCTATAAAATACAGCCCCCACAATTACTACTCCCACCCCCAACCCTTTCTCTCCTCCTCATCCCTTCATTCTCATCTCCTCTTCTGGAACCCACCCCCCTGATTTTTAATTATTCCCTCCTCCATTCCCCCGCTGCTGTCTTTGTTTGATCTGGTTCTGGGGTTACACTAATATTTAAGCAGCATTCAGACATTTTGGCTTGATTAACAGGAAAATATTCACTGATGGGGGAGGGACTACATGTCTCAAGGAATTTGTAATTATTTGGACAAAAGATAAGCTCCTGTTCCTCTTTTAACTACAAGTTTCCTCTGTGCACGTGAAAATAAATTTCTGGTAGAAAAACCAAAGAAGCTTAATAAAATATTATTATAATGAAATAAAGTTAAAATTATTGATAACTCAAAGGATGAAATAGTAAATGCATTAAAAGGTTAAAGGTGAATCTATCAGAGCTATTAATTAATGCAAATATATAGATCATTTCCCACTCCTTGGTCGGGGCGTTTTTTTTATTGTTCCAGTAGATACTTGCATTTCTCTCCATCGTGCAGCTTTATAGGCTCAGAAAGCTTCTTGGAAGCTGCTCTGTCTGGGGAGCCATTAGGTGTGAGACAGCAGAGAGGGAGGCTGAATCGCCATCAAAGCACATAAAATGCTGTGAGTGACAACAATGCATTATTGATGATGCCATTAGCTTCAAGTGCAGACTTTCCCCAGCTAATATACAAACTGCTGAAGTTTGGAGCACAGGCAGCGTTAATGTTGCAGGAAATAAAAGGCACTTTTAGCCATTGTTTTTTTTTTCTTATTAAAACAGGATGTAACTTTGTATCAGGTCCTTGGATTCAGTATTCCAGAGCCCTCATTTATCACCAGCATAGATGTATTCATACTGAGGGATGTGTTCACTCAAACATAGTTGTGACCATGTCAATGTACAGAATCTAGAGGAAGAAAAGTGAATCATCTTTGTTCTTCAATTTCAGTTTTTTTTTCTGCATGTACAAAATGTCAATGTGCACGAGAACATCCAGACAAATAAAGACTGATTGATTGATTAACACTGATCACCTACAGATATGTGTACAACTTGTGTGCACATGCTCAGTTAATGTGCATGTTTTTTGGCACAGTTTAAATTTTATTCTTGAGACAAAATCTAGGACATTTTCTAAAGTGTTAATAAATGAGAGCCACAGATGCTGATTATTTGGTCAAACAGAATTGATGCTTTTTGGGTTTATTTTCCATGAACATTTATTGGATTAAACCCACATAAATAAGACTGAAAAATCAGACAGAAAATGCTGGTTGCCCAGAGTCTGTTCTGGAAAACTGCTGAAAAACAAAACTCAATCAGTCCGTCCTCTCTTTCTGTCTGTCTGCCGTGTCCTCAGGAGCTGGCTGACCTTCGCCACATTCACTCCAAACTAAAGAAGCAGCTCCAGGAGAAGACAGCAGAGCTCGCCCACGCCAACCGGAGGGTGGAAAGCCATGAGGCCGAGGTCAAAAAACTACGACTGAGGGTGGAGGAGCTGAAGAAGGAGTTAGGACAGGCTGAAGATGAGGTAAGAACATGGCTGTACATGGAATCTGATACTAACCTCTTTAAGCCTTTTAAAGCCATCATTATCTGCTTCACTTGATGGAGACATCAGCAGGGGCTATATCTCAGAAAAAGTTATTCAAAGCAGCCAACATTAGATGCCAATATAATAATAATAATAATAATAATAATGATAATAATCAGGACAATGATAATGAAAAAATGATACTGCTCATGTTACTCATTTTGACAAAATGGTCATACCAAGTTAGCATCTTTTGACACCCACCGCACCTACGATATTTCTGTTATCATTGGTGCTGCTCTGGTGAGCAGCAAAACACGCAGCAAGTCTGAAATGGTCATAAGGCAGTCATTGTGAGCATTCTCATTTATTTAGTTAGTACTATCAGCTAAAAATACTAACCAAATACCAAAATCTGTGTTGAAATCAGCAGGATTGAAGCTAATCAGCTAAGTAAATGAGGGAACATAGGTCGATTCAGCACAGCCGTGGTTTAGGACATGCAGAGTCCATGTGCCATACAAGGATCTGTGCACACACTCAGTCAGCAGCAGGTATTGTGAAGTTTAAAGACTCCGTCTTTAAACAGCCAGGGTTAAGGTGGTAAAGATGAGGCCAAGTGCCAGCACCCAAAGTCAAAAGTTAAATGAGTGATGATTTAAAATGTGAGTTTGCTTTTGAAAAAAAAAAAAAAAAAATCATGTTAATGCGTTTGTGTGTGTGTGTGTGTGTGTTTGTGTGTGTTTGTGTCCAGCTGGATGAGTCTCACAACCAGACCAGGAAGCTTCAGAGGTCTCTGGATGAGCAGGTGGAACAGACGGAGAACCTGCAGGTGCAACTGGAACACTTGCAGTCAAGGTGAGACACCCTCGCACAGAAACACAGGCATGCACATGTAAACACAGTTCACACATATATTTATTTAAAAAAAAAAAAAAAAACTAAATGGCATCAATATGAACAAAATCCTGGTGAGTATTAAGGACGGGTTAACAGCAGGAACAAGACAGGACATTTGAGTTACAGCAGAAATGCTGATCTAATGTTCTTAGCCAGTGGAGTATTTCCTCTGTGGTATTCTGGTCTATAAAAATGTATTTCATGACTTTAGCTTATCACTAACTTCAGTGCATGGCATAGTGTATTATTGGTGTAAGGGCACACCCATCAGGGTTTTTACTGATCAGTGTTATATATTGTAGGTTCTTTTTTGCCAAGTATTCCTGTATTTGAGTTTAGTGTCCAAAGATTAAACTACCAGGAGCAAATGTCACATTACATTTAAAAAACTACATAATATATGCAAAATGTTATTTTCTTTATTGTAGAAGTCATTTTGAAAAAAATGACCAATAATTGCTGAAGTTAAACATATTTCTCTCTCTACTTCTGACAAATATTATACCTCACAACGCCTCCACCCTCCCAACCTGATATTTTAAAATCCTGATCAGCAGAAATGGAAAAAGTACCAGAGTATTGCACTCAAGTAAAAGCACAGTTACTTTAATAATAATTCACTTAAGCAGAGGTAAAAGTGCTCTTAAAATATGTCTCAACAATGAGTAGTTTTATCTAACACACTGAATCCCTTTGTATTTTTGCAACACAGCATATTCCATGCATTTTTTACAGATTTTTTTGGTGTAAAACTCATGTTTCTGCATGTTGATATAAATGCTTATTAACCATGCATGTAAGAAGAAGTTTCTTCTTGTCCTCAGAGTGATGGATTTAGTCAGAGGATTATACACTAGCTTGTAACTTTACACATCAGTTTCTTTAGGGCCAAGGTCTGATCCTGAGTTTGCCCCTTTGGGCCAGAAAACTTCTTTTTAAAAGCAGAAATGTTGAGAGAAACACAGGAGAACATCTGTCTGCTGTAACTGTGGTCAGAGAGAAAGAGGAAGAACTGGAAAGAGATGGGCAAAAGCAGACAGACAGGAACAAAGGAGACTTGGAAAAAATAAGATATCCTCTCTATGAAATATATATTACAGTATGAAAATTACAGGAAGTTGATTTAAATAATTGAAGTGGTTTCAGTAAGTTTACATGTGGGCAATTAACATTCTAATTAAACATGCATACTCTGAATATTTAAACTTTAAACCTGTGTCTATGTTATGTGTGCATGATATGAGGAAGAATATGATGCATGTAATATTTTTGGATATTTGGATGAAACGAGTGCAGACACTGAGTTCATATCAAATAACTTATCTTCATTTTTAGCTTATTTGGACCACACATGTCAAAGATCCAAAACAAACCGACTTTTTATTTGTTTGTTTTTTTAACCACAGTTAATCCAAGTGTCACCAACAGCTAACAGCTAGCTTGAGTTCCATTTGGTTGCAGGAAAATGTTGTAAAAGTGTGTTAACTGCACCCATGCTGAGTAGAAGAGCACTGCTTGTTTGCATTAAAATTATTAATTTGCATCTTAACACTCTAAATATGTTGGAATAAGGGTGCTGTAAACGTGAAACATTGAGATCTGTGTGACTGAATGTTGTATTTAGACGGTTAGAAAGTCATTCACCTCTTTACTGGCTGGTTTTAATTTGAACAGGGCAATTATCTGAGACCATGACATCATTAGTCTTGATGGGGAATGACCCTGTTCCCCCAACAAGACAAGATAAAACCACAGCGCAGTTCATCTCAGTTCAGTCTGATGTTAGCCGATGTTACTTCCTTTAGTGACAGTTAACTGCCAGCTACATGCTGTGCTTTTGTTCACTGTGAGGTAAATTATCCAAATCTATCAGCCATGGTGGACTACAGGTCATCAAAAGGATCATAACGGTGAAATTTGTGCCAGAAAACAGCAATCTTACCTTCAACTTCTGTCTCTGCTCTGGCACAGAGCCAGGCAGCCTCATTCTGATCAGAGTTCACACTAAGGTCAGGGGGCAGGCTAAATGCTGGAGTGCTCATCTGTTTTTTCAGTTGAACCAGATGCAGCAGTGTCTTACCTGCTGAAGGTGCATGGTGATGCTAAAGTTTATTAAAGTATCTGTTGATAGACAGATAATATTCCTGCAAAGTCTGTCACAATAAAAGTCTCCAATGCAAATCATCATAGAAGACTTTTATTTTGAACAGCAACATCAGGAAATGCAGTGTTTTCAGCTGCAAGTCAACATTGCAGACGTCTCATAAACAGAAGAGAGACTTAGCTTCACATAACTCAGAAAATGAGATCTAAGAATACCTGAAGAGTTAAATATAGGAAGAGAAAATGAAACAGAGACCTTTTAGCTCTAACCTGTCTGCCTTAGACATTACATAAACATAAACATGATTGTTTCTATGGGGATTTAAAAGAGGATTGTGATATAGCGTCATAGCAGACAGATGATTCCTCCATTCAAGTCACAGCATTTTTTTTAAATTTATAACTGGGTGTGGCTCCAGCTCAGTCAACCAAACTGCCCACATCATCCCAGATTGATAGAAACAGAACAATGACGTTTACCGCTCTCCAAAGTGGCAGTGCCTGTGTTTGTGTGAAAACGAGCTCCGTGTTTGAATGGCGGTAGAAAGAAAAACACTGATAGCAAAGCGATATAACACTATTGTTGTGTTTTGAGCATAAGACACATAAAAGCCATAATTTACCACAGAGAGAGAGTAAAAGAAGAGCACTGCGTCTTCGGGCCAAAACCAGAGAGGATTGCCCACAATTTCCACATAGGTCGACTATACCGCGCACTAAAGTGCCGCGGGTTTGGTCTCACTGAAGGCAAGCGACCTCGCCCACTGGAAGCATGTCTAGAGCGCTGCACCACCGCATGCAGCCCTGATCAGCAGGAAGAGATCAGGGAGAACTGTGAGTTCACGCAGGAATAGTATGTTAACAGTGGACTATTTTGCCTTTGGGGCTTAAGTTATCATCCTTTCTGGTATCAATCCATGATAATATTGCTTCCGCCACTGGGTGAGTACATTAGGAAGTAAAAAGTTAATGTTTGCTTAAAGCATCTGTGGTTTTATGTAGAATTCTTTGGCTAAATATCCCCAAAAGTTAACTTTTCCTCATCAATCATGCTGTTTTAGCTCTGTGACCTACTGACCTCTCGGTGATCCTTTGCTCTCGCTGCACTGTGTTGTATTTTGAAAGAACCGGATATTCTACACTTGTGACTTGTTCTTCTGGAGCTTTCTGATCGACAGGTATTGATGCAGTTTGGTAGCAGCCAGCGATGAAAATAGACCTGCAGCATATCTTGAACAAAGCGGAAGTTGTCGAAGTGTCAGTCCAGCCACGCATTGCTGCCGGTCCTGAGCACTGGCTGTAGAGATGCTCCAATAGACTAGAGAGGGAGCGATTTGCTCCACAGTACGAATCGCCAGCGGTTCATGGCGCGTTGACTGTATGTGGAAATTGGAGGTTAGTGGTCAAATATTGGACTGTTACTGTGTTTCTGCTGACTTTCACAGCAAGAGCAGCAGTCTGTTTGTCTATAAATAGATTTTTCATACATTCATCAGCACACTAATGACATTGTTAATGTTTAGAATCATCTCATCAACAAGAGTTAAATACATGCATACAGGCTGTTTGTCCGGTTTGACTAAGAGTCTTAGCAGAAACTCGTATACACCTAAAACTTTGTTTTTGATTTGAAGATGCCAGTTATTACTCTGAAATGTCAGATTTTTTTTATACACACCCCACTAACTATTGGATTTGAACTCCAAATAATTATTAGTGTGTACGGCTTTCATGTTTTAAGCTTTTACATCACAAATGACTCAAACTTTATTGACTGAAATTTTCCCTGGTGGCTTATAAAACAGTGACCTGTCATACAACAAATCTGAAATACAGATTTTTTTTTTGTCACAGGAACTTTAACTTGTTTATTGCAGTGAAGTCAGACCCAGTTTGTTTGTTGCAAAAGTGTATACTGCAATAAGCACTGAATTGCAACTGTAGCCGGCTGAATGTACACATGAGGCCAGAAAATGACAATTGCTATTACAGCTGCTACCAGCTAGCTAACCCACAACACTGTCTTTGCAAAAACTAGCAGTGATGCTTTCAGATGTAGTCTTCAGAGCAGGTCTGGCTGCCCAATCACCTGGAGAGAAAAAACATTTTCTCTGTTTCTTCATAGAAAACTGAATATCTTACTCCTGTAGCCAAAACCTCAGGATTTTCAACACTGTAGATTCTTTTTCCAAAATTCAGTGGTAAGACTTTTCTAATGTCTAATTGTACTCAGAGGTAGCTGCCATGCCCAGTCTCTGCATTCTGTCCCAAACACACCTTGACAACCATGAAGGCTCTACCTCCATGCACTACCTCTTCAGGTGTGTCCATAGTGTGTGTGTGTCATGTGTGTGTGTGTGTGTAGCTGCATGGCTGACTGTTAGCCCCACCACTCACTTCCCTCACTGTGTGGAGATTAACTTGTTAATGTGTGTGTGTGTGAGTGTGTGTATGTGTGTGCAGGCGATGCTCTCCCTCTCTATCAGCTCTGCTCAGTCCTCACATGCTCGCTCTCTGCCTCTCCATTTTCTCCACGTCGCTGCTCTGCCACACGGCGGCCAATCACAGAGCTCCCAGTTGCAGGTTACCGTAGTAACAGAGAGCTCTCTTGTTGCTCTGCTCTGTGGAGGAGTGACAGGGGTGTCGGCATGGTAACCACTTCAGAGACTGACACAAATCTGTGCATGCTCCTGTAGAGGGTGTCAGATTAAGCTCTTCTTCATTCTGAAATTTTCTCATTGAGTCTGTCACACACTACTCAACTCTGGTGTGTGTGTGAGCAGGAGTGTGCAACGCTCCACGCTGGTTCTGTTCTACCACCTCATTCATCCTGCTGTCATCCTGCGCCTGTTTGTGCCAATAACACGAGGGAGCAGAGTGTGCTGAGTTTGTGGCAGGCTGTGCTGTATTTGCTGTGTCATTTAGTTTGTCAAACCAAATAAAAGGTGGAGGGTATGCTAAAGACAGCGGGGGAGAGGAGGGCAGATGGTAAAAACTCAGAGGGGGGACCATGGCCCCCAGCAGCAAATCTGTTTAAGAGAAGATTCCACTTGGCCCCCTCAGGGTCCCCCCTGTTACCTGGCTAACAGTCCACTAGTAGGCAGTGACGCTCTTCACTGTCCAGAAATGAAAGCTTGCTTCTCAACAAACTCGAAATAAAAAAGCCAGGTGGGCTCCCGTGTGTTTAGCACTGAAGAGAGGCTTCCATCTAACCACTCTGCCATAACCCCATACTAGTGGCAGCTGCAGTGATGGTTGTCCTTCTGGAACTTTGTCCCATCTCCACACAGGATCTCAGTCATCAGGTTCTTGATCACCTCTCCTACTAAGGCTCTCCCCCTGACTTACTCAGTTTTGCTGAGTAAAACTCTTCTTGGAAGAGTCCTGGTTGTACAAGAGCTCTTTCATATGAGAATTTTGGTGGCTATTGTGCTCTTAGGAACCTTCAGTGCAGTGGATTTTTTCTGTATCCTTCCCCAGATCTGTGCCTGTCAACAATCCTTTTTCTGAGCTCTGCAGGCAGTTCCTTTGACCTCATGGTTTGCTCTGATAGACATTATGAGCTGTGAGGTCATCTATAGAGAGACTTGTGCCTTTCCAAACCATGTCCTATCAATTTAATTTAGCACAAGTGGACTCCAACCAGGGTGTAGAAACATCTCAGCAAAGATCAGAGAAATGGGAGGAACCTGAGCTACATTTCAGGTGTTTCTACAAAGGGAACTTTTGTCAGTGTGACATTTCAGGTTTTATTTTTAATACAATTGCAAAAAATTCTAAAATTCTGTTCTCACCTTGTCATGATGGGATACTGCGTGTAGATTAATGAGCATAATTTTTTTTTAGCTAAAAACATAAGAGAAATGAGAAAAAGTGAAGGGGTTCGTGCCTGCTATGAAAGCTGTGAAGGTGTGTGCCAGAGTGGACACGCGTGTCAGGTGCACACAGCAAAACATCCAGGCAGTCTGAAACAGGTGTAAATGAAGTCTACAACTACAGTACATCTCTACCAGCGCCTCAAACACCATTAATGTTCTCAAGCCTCTTCATCTTAGCACTGACAAATGTCTACAGTTACCTGAAGGGGCTTTAAGACAAATTACAAATTACACAATTAGTTGATCAGGACATTGAAGGGACTGTGTCCTGTCTGTGTAACAGCTGGATGAAGTTCTGTGTAACTGCAGCAGAGTGTTCACACAGTGGATGGTTGATTGAATAACGCTGCTCACCTGCAGTTTCACTGCTTCACACTCTTTCTACAACGCCAATTCCAAAATAGTCTGGGCACCAGGGCCCAGACCCCAGGTTGGGAACCAGGGATCTGAACACTGTAAATGCTCTGACAGGTCTATGCTTGGGTTAACAATGAGGGTGAAGAATGCCTCAGTCATAGTTGCTATGACTTAAACATGAGTGCAGATGCTCCACTTTAAGACATAGCAAGGCAAGTAGAACCCCCATTCTAAAGAAAGATAGGGTGCTGTAAATAAAGACAGCAGGCAATGATGATTTGACAACTCATCAGTGCTCAGTGAGTGGAGCAGGTGTGTATATACAGAGGCGGGATTGATTTCTAGTCCCTGTGCTTTGAGGTGCATGTCTTCCCCAAAATGCTATCACCTACCATGGCTCATTTTGAATTTGATGGCAGCAACACATTCTCATTGTTTTTGTTCTATTGTAAGATGTGTTTATAAGATTTGCAAATCATTGCATTTTTTTTATTAACATTTTTCACAGCGCCCCAACTTTTTTAGAATTGTGGTTCTACAGGCCTGTGTTGTTAAGTTCCAAAGCATCCTCAATCATGTTAAAGTCATATCAGCCATGACTGAGGTCTTCACCCTCTCTTGAAATTCATTGTTAACCCCAGCATAGACCTGACTACGAAAGCCCGAAAGGGCCATATATTCACATATATAATTTCCTCAGTTTTCCTGTGATAACAAATCATTTCTCACCGTTTTCTCGTGATCTCGACTTACTTTGGTTGTTATCTCGAGATAGCACTGGTTTTGTCATGGTAATGACTTAATTTTCGTGTTGTCTCGGGATAACGTTTGTTTTCCCATGATAATGAATGTATTTATCCTGTTATCACAGGAAAACTGAGTAAATATTATATGTGAATACATGGCCCTGTAGGGCTATGATAGCTGTCAGAGCATTTTCAGTAGTATACTTACTGGTTCCCAACCTCAGAGCAGACAAAGCAGGAGGCTCTGTCTGCTCTGAGGTTGCCAAAATGAGGTTTGCATAGATGAACTAAAATCAATGTCTAGTGCCTCTACTGTCTCAATGACTGTGTGGACGGTGTCCACTCTCAGACAGGGATACACCTAAAAAAGCAAACAATTTTGTATTGTCTTCTACTTCCTTTTTCTAAACTTAAACTTGTCTGTTAGAGCATCTAAAAGCTCCACAGGTTCCTCACCACATCCCTTACATCACTGTTAAATAGAGCATAGAAAGTCTTGTTAAATGAAAGTCAGATGTTCACATCCTTGGTCAGCTTTCATTCAAACACAGATATACCTAGCTTCTGAGTTTCCTTGCATTCATTAACCAATTATAGCTTGCCTTATTGTTATTTAATTCCTGGCCGAATTGCTGCCTGTTGTTTAACATTCTCAATGATTGTAGACAGCAGAACTTCAGTCCTCTATGTTGTCTGATGTCCCCTGAAGAATTCAACTCAGTGATTAGATGGCCTTTTTCTTGAATACCACTAGTGTGTTCTGTACAGTTTTTATTAAATAGAACTGTGTGGTAACCACAAAGCTGACACAGAGGCAATCCACACAAATGCACTTCGATCTGCAGCTCCTCAGGTTTCTGTTTGTGGTTTAGGGACTTGATCGTGTGCCCCAGGGACAGAGTGGGCCATAATCACAAAAGTCATCATTCATCTACATCGTTCAGGGAAGCAGTGACCAGATCATCGCAGATGTCCAAAATCTCCCTTACCTCTGGTCTCTTCCTGTGGACTGATGGCCATAATTCATATTTGTAGCTTTGCTGATTGTTCATAGGCTCAGTAGGAAAGCTTCTCATGGCTGGGCTTGTGCTGAGGCCACAGGGTTTTAATGATTTATCTCCATTAGTTGCTCTGAGACTGATCTCTCCTCTGACTGACAGCTGTCTAATATAGTAGAGAGAGAAAGACTGCATGAAAAGGAGTAAGGAGAGAAAAGAGAAAACCAGAGAACAACTCACTGTCACACTGACCTGTCAACCACACAACCACAGCCAAAGACAACAGCAGCCTGAATGTTCCCAGATAAAAGTGTCCTGTTCAGGAACACTTTGTTTTCCAGTAAAATACACAGGTGGACTAATTCTAAATGCGTACCTACAACTGTCTAAGAGGAGAGGGAGAGGGGCCTCCTTCATGTCTGCAGCTGCGTCATAGGTAAAGTTATCCTCAGATTTCACACGGCTCTGACCCATTTAGATGGGCTGTGAAAAGTTCTACCAAACTTTGTAGTAGGTCCCATTGGTTAGAAAAGTAATCCAGTGCTTAAGTTTGTGTAAAAATCAGCAGGATAGACGCTAATTAGCACAATTGACCAGCTAACTCAGGGCTGTATGGTGATGTGTTGTAATTGGCTGGGAAATTTGAGTATTTAAAAAATGGGTGTAAATATGTCAATATATCAATTTAAAAAACCTATTAATTAAAAAATATATATATTTATTAATATTTTTATTCATTGAAGACCCTTTGGAAGGAGGTTGCAGCATTATTAATAATTTAAATGTAATTTTTTCAGCCTATTTATTTTAATATAATTTAATTACCCCCCCCAAAAAAAGTTATTTATTCGCTTTAATTACCGTACGGAGAACGTACCGAACCGTGACTTCAAAAGCGAGGTACGTACAGAACCGAATTTTTTCCGTACTGTTACATCCCTGGCTGAGATGTCCGTCTCTGCTCTGATCTTGATCCAAATGTTCTTATAAATCACTGCATATATTTCCACAGCTACAAAAGCTTACAGGAAACCAAGAACAGCAGCATTCACTGTCCATGGTTCATAGGGCCCTACACAGTGATCAGAAATATGATTGTTGTTCATATCTTAAAGATCTTTTAAATCTCTGTGCCAAGACTGGATTAAAGATTTCTAACTGACATGATTGTCGAGCCACTGATCTGTAAGGATGGAGGGATGGAGAGCACCGGAGCTCTAGGGATGTCAGTGAACGGCTGGTCCACCACTTTTGTTTTAACTGGAAGACTGTAGCAGAAGTTTAAAGGTTACATGAAACTGGCACTTTTCTTCAGGTGTTTTTAGAATTCATTACTGCTCCAGCACCACAATTTAGCTCGGCCAACAAACATTCTTATGGATTCCACGTGGCTTGGTGTTCCATCTGTTAGTCCACATTGCATTATGGGACAGCAGGAGCTCCACGTGCACACCCAGTCAAGCCTGACTACTTTCACATTGAAGCTGCACCATTTTTTACGCAGTAGGTCTGTGCAGCCCTTAACCTCATATTTGTAGCCAACAAGCAACTGCACCCCCTGAAAAAATGTATTTCTGTCTGAGTATTTTCTCCAGGAACATTGGCCCTCATTTATCAAACACCAGAAATGTGGATGTACCCTCATTTCCACGCATTTATCAAACTGAGCATGGGCGTACGATATGCTCAAGCCCCACACCAGCACTGCAGCATATTACTGTTAAAATGCATTTAGCATTAAACCAAACCTCTGGCAACACCTGTGAGCAACATCGCTTTTTTAAATGATGTTGAGCACGGCGAGCTTTCAGCTGATTTCCTCCTTCGTCTTTGATGAACAAGCATTTCTTTAGGCTGTGGACAGGCTGTCTTCAATAATTGCTAAAGTTCCGCTGTACTCCGTTATATCACTTGGAAATATTGTGGGAGAATAAACCAGAATAAACTTTAATTTCTTCAAGGAGGGGAAAAAGAGAAAACTGGAGAGGAAACAAACTAAATATTAAGCTTCTTAAACAGGAAATAAATTGTGATTGGGTGAAGGGTTAAACAGGAAGAGGAGTCATTTACTCTAAACTATTTATCTGTATAAACTGGGTTTGTGTGATCAAGAGCTGACATAAACAAACACAAAAATAACTTCACATTAGATTGTAATCTGTCGGCATGTCTGGAGTATTTAGGAGCGTGTTATTTAGATAATGATCGTTTTCAGCCGCCTTATTTATCAACTACTGCTCAGTCTTACACTGTTATTGGCCTGACATCACGTGGACTTTGTGACGTCTGACTGCATGCATACAGAGCAGATGGGTGAGAGGAACACAGAAAGTGTGAATATAGAACTCAGAAACACAGAAACGTTCATACTGGAGGCTTTTTTATCTAACTCTATAATCTCATTCTAGACGTTTATGCTGTACGCATAAACAAACGAGATAAGACATGAAAATGTGCATTATTAGTTTAACCATTTTTTATGAAAACACTGAATATATTATTATTTTCCAGTAAGATTCTAGTTATTTCTACTCCACAGCTGTTGTCATTGATATGAGCCAAAGTTCCAACAGGCTTCAATGTTGCAATGACAACAAAGAGGGGGGGCCACGGTGGGAGGAAAAAGGGAAAGTTTCTAGGGGCCCAGCCACAAAACATGATCCATCCTAAATTTAAGCAATGATAACCAATTATTTTTTTTGTTTTTTGTTTGCAAAAACACCCAACATTACTCATTAAAGCAACAAACACATGTATGACTTTTCTTCTGTCTTTCTTTTGTAATCTAAATGTCTTGGCTGACTGGAACTGAACTATTAGGTATTTTTGTTTTAGACTCAGTGTGCCAGGACCAGAACCAAAGCTGGTATACAGACAAAGAAGAAGAAAAGGAGATGCACTTGATCCCAAATCTAACTTTTTGACAAACTTTTTGCTGTCAGTCTCAAAGTTGATCTGGGCCAGGTCTTGGAGGTGAATGGTAGCATAAGTGTTGCAGTTCCATGCGTTGAGTCAGATTTTAGGAGGACCCTTCAATCTGGCCTATGAGGGGCCCCGTAGTCTCTATGGGCATTCCTGTCAACAATTCATCTGCCCACGCCTAGAGGTTTGTTTGTTTTTCATTGTGCTGATATGTGCACTATAGAATAGGCAGGTTGGAACAAGGTAGTAATAGTTTTGGATTTTTCATTAGTTTTTATTAGTTTTATGTTTTCACTTTCTGTGTTCAATTTCAGTTTAGTTTTTATCAGTTTTACTGCTGGTTTGTTAGTTTAGTTTTTATTTTGCAAAAATGCTTCATTTTATTTTAGTTTTTATTAGTTTAGTGTTAGCTTTTTATGGATAGATGTCGGGGCTGAGTGAGTGTGGTACATTTTTAAAAACATTAAACCAGGTTACTTTTCACTTATCATTGTATTTACTCAATGATGATTTTTGAATACAATTTCAGATGTAAAACTACCACTATGGGAAGTCTTAACCAATCAGATCAGGCAATTTTACACTCCCCAGACTAGTGTAGGTGCCAGTCAGTCTGGTCTTGACTAAAATTAAGGATATTTTGTCTCCATTTGTATTTGATTTTAGTTAGTTTTGTAAACGTCCTATACAGTTTTAGTTAGTTTTCGTTTTTTTGGTAAAACTTAGTTTTTATTTAGTTTCAGTTAACTAAAATGATTTTTGAATTTTGGTTTTCAGTTATTTAGTTTTTTTAGTTTGGTAAACTTTTAAAAGAAATGTTATGACCTTAGATTTTAAATATTTAAGACCTCTCAAAGAGAAACGCCAACCCTGTGACTTCAACTTTACTAAACTTATAGGAGTAAAGATTTCCCAACTCTACTTCAGAGGGTTTGTGTGTTGATTTTTTTCATCAACATGCTTTAAATGTTACCTCAACTTTGAGATTTTTAGGCCTATATTCACTTCTTTTGTTAATAAGACTTTTAATTACACTTTTTTTTTAAATATGTCATCCTTTTTCAGCAAAAAAAAGTTACTGTCATGATGGCCACCATCAGTTATAAAACATGCAGACTTAGCATCAAATTTAAATCTTAAACAGGCAGTTTTTTAGTCCATTTTAATGCCTCATGTTTTACCCCTTTAGCTACAATACATCAGGCTGTTTTAGAGAAAAGATCAATCTTTCACATATTTTTTGCTTGTTTTCCCAAAAGACATTTAAACATGTCTTCAAACCCTTTTTCTCTTTTGCAGAGGTGGAGCATAGCCTTTTTAATAAGCAATAATACAATAATCTGCAGATCTGTAAAAATACCAGGATTCATGTATGATTTTATCACATACTTTGTCTCTTCCAGATTGCGACGTCAGCAGCAAAGTCCGGCTCTGTTTGGGAAGATCCGATCAGCTCGGTTCGGTCCTGAAAACCCAGATGGTCCCGCCAGTGACATGGATGAGGAAGAGGAGGAACTGCAGCTCCAGATTCCATGACACCAGTTAAACAGGATCGTTTTTTTAAATGAACCTCAGCCGTCATGAGAGGAGGATTGTTGCCCTTTGGATCTTCTGTAAGGGAATCTTTTTGCTGCAGATTACAGCACTGCCTTCATTTTGACCAGCAAGTGTTTGAAGGACAAACCCAACTTTTGAGGAATTATTTACCCAAAGTCACATTTCAAGGTCAATACCACTCTTGAGTGAGTTTTTCACTTCTTTTGGGGGTGGATGTGTTAAACGCTGTCCTCATAATTGAATGCTATCTATGTTAATGCTCCAAATATGATTGAAAAAAGATTTACAATTAATGTTTAATGAGAAAATAACTAGGGATTAAGAGAAATCACACGGTTGTTATAATCTGGAGTTTAAATATGAAAGTTCATGTGACAAATTCTCCTCCCAGCAGTGATATGACAACACACCTAATCCCTCAGCAGAATCCACACCTTCTCACTCTCACACACGCTCAGACTGACACATTCTTGGATGTTCTTTCTAAACCGACACGGTAACAAGATGAAACCAGCAGGAGTGTGACAGACTTTGACAATGTAATGCTGAACGAAAGGATCTTTTTTGAACTTCCACAAATTACTGGCAGAGGCGTCATCCTTTCACTGTACTCACTCATTCTTACCTCATATCATCTCAAGCATTACAGCTGTCCTGTCTGAACTGTGCTACTGCATTCAGAGGATCCAACCTCAGCCCAGCATCTTCATTCCCAGTATTAATGCTGTTCTCATAGCTGTCAGCTCTGAGGAAAAGTGGTTTTAAATTTATTATGAGGGAATATATTTGTTCTAGGGAATGACATGTAATGCCAAGGTCAGACTGCACTATGTTTTTGTTGTTACAATGGTCGCTGTCAGATCAGACATCACAGAGCCGTACATTTATGCCATAATTTGACCAACAGGCATGACAGACTACACGTAAGAACCTGACCAATCATCATGATGGACATGATGGAAGGGACAGGTCTCCATTATAAATAAACATACTGTATTTACAGGACTATACTGTATGTCTTCTTTTATCTAGACATTATGATGAATGAGACATTTTCCCAATGCTAAAAATAAGAACAGTTAGTTATTAGATTGCTCTTATTTCTGCCAACATTTCTCTTTTTCAGTCTGTCCCCCGACAGAACGTCATAACAGCCGGGATGTTGTTGTCAGAGCTCAACAAACTTTGTCTCAAAATTTCACCTAACAGCACCAACTTCATCGTTTGTCTTTCAGTTTGCCTTTTGGTGTGTTTACATGAAGGCAGACGAATTCAACGTGCTTGACCTCAACCCTGTTGAAGGCTGTGACGTGTCCAAGATGTGGCCTTGAGTGTTGTTCAGAATGACAAATAAAAACACTTGATCTCCATGATAGATGGGTTCAGCAACCCTGTGATGCCACTTAAGGCTGTAACTGACCCTTCGCTAAGCCCCTCCCTAGAACGGCCACTGTCCAATCCTAGGTTAGCAAATGTATCCATGCACCAGAGGCCTGACAGGCTTTCAGCAGACCTTCAAATCTTCACAGCGGGGTGTTGAATTTTCACTTTCACAAAACCAAAATAAAAGAAAAAAAAAATAAGAGGAGAGATGTCAGATACGAATAAAACCGTGTGGACTGAGACCGCATGAACAGCAGCAGTGATTCAGTTTAGTTAGCAAATGGCTAACGTAAACACAAGTATATTAAAAACTAACAACATCAGCTTAAAATGTCTATCTTAAGTTGCTTTGCTAAACAAGAGTGTTGTAGATTCACTGTGTTTGGCCAAGTAGACACTATAAAAACTATTAGAACAAACAGCTAACCAGCAGTCTGTTCTCACCAGATACCATGTTAAACCTCAGCATTTCATTAAAATTGGGGTCTTACCGTCTGATTCCTCATAAGCTGAAGAACTCAACTGCAGCCTAACCTTGCAAAGCAGATGGATACGCCTGTTTCCTTGTTTTTCACTGGCGAATCCATCTTGCAAAGCTCCCATCTGAACCGTTTGGGCCCGGTTAGAAAGTGACAGGACCAGTCAGTGACAAGGGGCAGTACTTTCAGGTGCAGCAGAGTCGTGATGTAAACAAGCAGCAGCAAGAGCTGGTGCAGTTATGGAGGAAGAGATTAGCATGGATGCTGCTTAAGCGCCAGTTTTATCAGAACTTGACAACAATTCTTGGTTAAAAGAAGAACAAAGTACAGCAGTGAGTTGTTTTCTTTTCAAAAATGACAAAAGTCGAGTACTTACATGTCCATAGTCACCATGTTTCACGTTGTTCCTCAGTGGCTGTGCACGCGCAGCTCGATAGCGGCTACATCACTTGTTTTGTTGCTCTGATTGGCCCATAGAGATGTGACAGACAGAACGCTCATCCTATCACACCCTGAGTTTTTTTTAAAGCCTCTGCCTTTTCTCAAACGTTTCCTATTGAAGCTTTCCCAGATGGATGTGTGAAGCACAACCATCTGGCGTGTCAGATTAACTGCAGCTGCTTTTACCTAAAACTATAAAATCCAACCAAGGTGGTTTATGTGGAGAACAGAAATATAAACGTCCTCATGGCTCCTCCTTCATGCTAATGTTGCTAATCTGTCTGCAGTCCTCCAGGTTTCAGCTTCATTATATCCTCCATCCATGATTAAGTCAAAAATCCATCCATACCATTATTTTCCTGCAAAGTTGTCAATTTTAATATCATGGAAGATTTTTGCATGGTGTCCTCAGTCTCAATCTCATGCATATTTGCTGTCTAAATTAGCATAATGCTAACATATCTGCTCACACCCTTCAACCAATGATATCGTGAATGTGGCTTTCACAAGCGGGTTGTGGACATTTCTGTCTCCTCTGATATTTTAAACCCTTTTCACTACAAATTTGATCATATTTCCTCCAGAATACCCTCTTCTTACACTGTGGAAACTACATATCCAGCATGAGGGTGTGAAAACTTACCTGATGTAGCAACAGAAGCCAAAGGGGGCGGGGCTTAGCGAAGGGTCAATTGTGCGTAAAAGGTGTAGTCTGACTTTGACTTAACTGAAATGATCTGAAACATTTTACCAGAAGAGTATTTTTAAATATAAGATTCAAAGTCTTGTGACGTGTTTAAAAACAAAACCAAAACTGGGATCTCTCTACATTAAGTGACATTATAGCAAAGACTTAAACAGTAAACATAAGACCACAGGAGCTACCGTAAAAGTATTATTGCTGCATCCGTTAGCTGCTCAGCAGGTTAACTCCAGCAGCCTGGGCTGTTTGCTGTTCATTCTCCTCTCACCCTGACTCCCACACTGACTATTCAGCTGTATCTATCAAGACAGAGCAGAAATGCCAAACAAGTCTTAAGCAAGAGGTAACTCTAACCCATCAACTTTGATGGAGGCAAAAAGGAGGCACAGATCAGAGGGCAGTGTGAATCTGCTGCTGTGATGACTATCAGTTGTAAACTGTTTTTTTTTTTTTTTTTTTTTAACCAGATGGTGGTAGGTACAGCCTCTCCTCATCTGACAGCGCTGTCAGCAACACAGCAGGAATGACGGTCTGTGGCAAGCTGTGATTGTTAGAACAGACAGGAAACTTGGTGTTATTGAAGAAAGGTGTTAGAGTTGGACTGAACTGGATTCTGAACTACAGCTCTAAGATGGATGGCACTGCAGTTTGGGTAGAGAAAAAGTCTGCTGCCTTTGGAGGTGTTTAATCCCAATCAGCCTGTGCTCAAACTGAGAGAAAAGCTGCTCTAATTTGCTCAGAGGCTAATGTGGTTAATGCTGCCCTTCAGTTTCATTATGGATTACAGCGTGAAGCCTGTGTTCAGAGGCAACGTGAAATTTGAGCATGAAATTTAAACATAAAAGAGTGAAGTGACACCAAGTCTGTCAGCTTCAGAAATGTGTTCACACTTTTCCAAATGTTCACTTTTGTCTGACAATGACTACAGAGTCATTAGTGCAGAACCAGGGAAATATTCTTATCCTGAAAACTCCTGCAGAGATGTCAGATGTGCATTTAAAAAAAATAGGGGCAATAAATGTCAGTAAAACAAAAATTTGATCCCTAGGGGTCAACTGATGGTTTTCAGGTAGCTGATCCAATTTTTAGAAGTTCATGACTTGAGATTTGGAACCGGTATGTGTTTATGACAACAAAATGTACTTCCTGCGACAAAGGTTTTTAAAAAAGCCAATTAAGTAACTTAGCACAGAGCAACACAGTAACTGCAGGAAACAGGAAGTGATTCCAAACGCTCACCGTGTCAGTGGCACCGAGGCTTCAGTGGTGATGACTAGGACTCCTGGGATATCCTGCCGGTCAGATAGTGTTGTAGGTGGACAAAGGAAACAAAAGAAGGAGCAGATTACTTTTAAATATTCCACTCAGTTATCAGCATATTTTTAAGTAGATCGAAACATTTTAAAGCTCAGCAGGATCCTTTTTTCTTTCACTGTGAGAGCATGATGACGCTACAGTGAGCTGCATCCAGCTCTGTGCACCTTTAAAGGAAAAGAACACAATTAAATGAGGTTAAAAAAAACAATCATGAATCCAGACCGTAATTGCATCACATTAATGCTGACAGTCCTAGATTATAGCATCAAGTGAGAAATGACAGAAATATGTGTCAGCAGATATTTCTGCCCATAGAAGGGTTTCAAACATCTGTCTCTGAGGTTAGCTCCAACCTGTTAGCTTACTGTATGTCATGGCATGACAGGGAGGGAGAATAGGATGATCTAAGACTACATCTCTGTCAATGATTTATTGAGCAGGTATAACTGATCTGATCACTGAGTCTAGCAGTAATGTCGTTACGTGATGGGGTTTTCCTGGATGCAGACTTTACGATGAGCCTTCATACTGTAAATCTTTGAAGCTGAATGATGTTCCTCCATACATTTAAAGGGAAGAATAGAGCTTGCTTCCACATTAGGACACAGTTTTCGGCCTGTATTAATGTTAAATTAGACTAAAGATCTGATTCTATTGAATAGTTTCCATTTAAACAGTATTTGGAGGTCCAGTATACTTACCTGTAGAACTTCTCCTTTTCAGACTGCTGATGATGTGGCTGATGTTTGTTGTGCAGACATTAATAAACTGTTTGTTCTGATAGTTAGTATTTTAGCTTATATCCTGTCCTACAAATCCAGAGTGTTTTTGTTTAGCTCTCCTCTCAGGTGTGTATGAAGTCAGGGTTGAAACACCCCCAAAGCAGCATTTGGAGCATCATGGATCAATGAAAACTGAAACCCAGGGGATTCAGATTCCTGTTGATATTTTTACTCCCAGACTTTTTCAAACAGCTGATGTATAGAACTGTAGAGGAAGGTTTGGGTCACACTGGGTGTTGGACTAAAGAGCTGATTCATTTGATTAGACTAATCTAAATCTTCTGCCTGTGAAGAGTTTCAGTGGGTAGATGACGTCTTAAAAGCAATAAAACATTAATGTGCCCCCTCCCTCATACTCTCTCCCTGCCTCGGCCTCCATCTGACGCTGGAACGGGACCAAGAAATTTTTACTGATCAGCATTCTGAACTATTTATGTTGTGGTTGTTATGGTTTACTTTTTATAAATGAAATGTACTACAGTGCTTTTGTATGACCTTAATAAATGTCAATTACAGATATAAAGAGAGGAGTTGATCTTATTTTTATTTAATGTAAACACTTCCAGAGGGGTGTACTGTGGAGCCAGCTCAACAAACCCAGACTTTCTTTGTCCTATCTGACCATGTTTAAAGGTATCAGGTTCCATGAAGCTTCTCTGTTAACTCTTTTTGCTCCAGGCTCTGAGAGAGCACTCATGTCAAAGAGGACATTTAGACTAGTGCACCACTTGATGCTTCTTTCACACAATAAAGGAGCATCACCTGCAGCCTGCTTCTGTCAGATCAAGATAATGAGAGGTAAATGATGAATAGATAAAAGTCAGTGTGGTATAAAAAATCACTGCTGCTGCACAGAGGGACAAGGACACAGCAGAAAACATTGTTTTCATTCATATATAGTAATTTCAGTTCTTAATTCACTCATCTTTTGCATATTTATCCCACTTAATATTTAAGAGAATCAAACAAATTTTAATATTAGGCAAAGATAACCCAAGAAAATACAAGCAATACAACCTACCTGGCCCTGTGAAAAAGTCATTGCCTCTAAAGCCTAATAACTGGTTGTTTCAAACTTGGTGGCAACGCCTGGAAACGTTTGTAATAGCTGTCAATGAGTTTTCTACACCACTGTGGAGGAATTTTGGTCCATTCTTCTTTACAATATAGTTTTGATTTAGCCACACTGGAGGGTTTTCCAAGGTCACGTCACAGCTGCTTAAATGGACCGACCAGGCTAATCCAACTTGGACACTTTTTTAATCCATTCAGAGGTGGACTGGTGTTTCTGGCAGAGATCCATCAATTACAGTAAGTCATCCCCAGACCATCACACTACCATGGTTTTGACTGTTGGCATGATGTTCTTTTTATGAAATGCTGTTGGGTTTATGCCATATGTAACGGGACACACACCTTCCAAAAAGTTCAACTTTTGTCTCATCAATCCACAGAGTATTTTCCAAAAAGTCTTAGAGATCATCAAGATTTTCTTTTTAGCAAAAGTGAAATGAAGCCTGCAGGTCTTTATAGGGATGTTCTGCTACCATTTTTTCCTTCCCAATATGATTCTGATACCAAGACGTTGGGTATTGGCCGATACCGAGTACTGATCCGATATCAGCATGAACTTTCTGGACTGACTGTGCAGCCAAGTGAAATATTTTAGTCCTATATTTGACTCAGAACACGGATCAACAGATAGAATCATAATGTATAGCATCTCTGTGAGCATCAAGTTGTTTTTCTGCTGATTATTGAGTTTTACTGCTTAATATTAAAATAACAATAATACAGGGGGCTGCATCACAGGCTCTCTCTCTCTCTCTCTCTCTCTCTCTCTCTCTCTCCATTAGGCTCTAATGTCCATTAGGCACATTTCAGCAACAAGGCAATTCAAAGTGCTTCACACAGGACATTAAAATACAATGACAAAGGGAAAAAGAAACACAATGGAAACATTTCAAACAAAACATGTAAAAGGTGATTAAAAACAGCAAATAAGACCCACAGAAGATAAAAACCTGGGTTCCTCTCAACATTGGTCCAGAGACCGAATTCTGTCCCAGACAGTTTCATGTTTCTGGCCGATACCAGATCCTTATCTGAGCTCCAAGCTCTTAACTTAAAGCAATTTAAAAGAAGAATGTAAAAGGTGATAAAAACAGCATGGCAGCATGACGTTACTACGAACAACCTGCAATTGGCTGACAGACCCTGACAAAGGGTGACCAATATGGTGGTTAGCATTCAAGTTAGCATTCGGGCTTGCAGAAATAAATGATCGTAATTCGATTAAGATGAATAAAAATACGTCCAATATCCAGTTTACTGGTGTGGATTTAATCATCTAAGTCCCCTAAAGTCACACAAGTTCCAGGCTCACTGAAAATGCTGCTGCAAGGGATTCAAAGGCATCAGTAGTGTCAATGGGAAAACACAAAGGCTAGCTTTAAGAGGAAGAACAAGGCTACGATTTATGGTTCAAAAGTTGTTTAACTTTTGACAAACTGTGTCACTACTTGTCACGTAACAGTGTTGGTCCTGAGGGCATTTTAATGACCACATTCAGAGAAAAACTGTTACACAGCCTCCATTCTTTGCTGCTGCAGTGGTTCCTGTGGTTCTTTTTCGTTGCTCTAAAAACGGTAGCCCCATAGACTGTAGCCCATGTATTCTGTGCTTTCGGGCAGCGAAGAAGAATTGATTTCTGGTTTATAGCGCTAACATTTAGCATAGCTAAATTGAGAAAATATAAAGCTAAACCAAACGACAAAGTAACAGACGTTTTTCCCGATACTGGTATCGGTATCGGAACAACCCTAGGTCTTTAGATTTTGTTCTGGGTTCTTTTGTGGCCTCCTCATATACTCTTGAGGTGATCTTGGTACCACCTTATATCAGATGTGTTTGATAGTTATGATTCAAGGTCTTGGAGGCTGCAACATGATTTGGAGCAGTAAAATAATCACCACACCCTTGGGGATTATTCAGACAAATAATCGTTTGCATCGAGCCTCCACTTGGGATACGCCCCCACAGTTGTCTAGGGAGGCAAATCTGGCCTTGAATCTGGCTTAAAATCCTGTAGTGTGGCCAGCATAAAACAAACCTGTGATGGCATACTGAACTCATGTCTGAGTATAAGATCACAGAAAAATGTTCTTCTAAGTTTGTTAATTTCTTTCTTACTGCTCCTATAGAACGGTTTGGCCTCTACCATGCTGAGGTGGTTAAGCTGCTACATTCTACAGCACTTTACCTGATATAGGCGTTCACAATAAAAGCACTCAAGAAAGAAAAACAACTATACGGACTTCTATTGTAAAGAATACAGATGGGAATCGAAGAACCGGTTCCACTGGTTCAATCCATTGACACTACATTTAATCTTAAAGATTCCTCTGTCAATGCCTTACTTCCAGGTGTCTTGAAAACACAATATTGTGTGAGGCAGTCAGCACAGACAAGACCAGAGAAGTCAGGAAGTAAATATGGCAGACCGTCACAAAAACAGGCTAAAGTGGTCAGAAGTCTGGCTTCATTTCTCTAAAAATGATGTGAACAGACAGACATGCAACGTCTGCTGAACAGTGAAAGTCGTAACGGAACAAAAAAAAAACTAGTCTGCTAGCGCACTTTCTGACAGGATTTATCAATGAAAAGGCATGAAGACGAGTGAGACGGAGAGTAATCTGTGATCAGACTACAAACCTGTATGTCAGCATCGACAGTCATCTGATAGAAAGCCTAGTTTTATCACACCAGCTGTTTGAATAAACAGAATAATTCCTCCTTCTGCACTACCAGGTCACAGAGATAAAACGGAGCTGTCCACGCCCAGCAGGTGCTGATTCTCCATTAGAGACATATCAATATTTATCAGATATTATCATGCTGATTTATCAGAGGTGTTTCCTTTGGCTCTCCAGACAATAATAATGGCTTCTTTTCTTTTGTTTTATGCTATTTAAATATTTTGAAAATAGTTTATAGAAGTTAGAACAGGAGGTATGTGAGTTTTTTTGCAGCACTCACCTCTCAGTGTTAAGGTAAGGCTGGAAACAAGGCATACGTTGAAAATAGGAGATAATACTGTCTTGCGTTACTGGTCTTAAACCTGTAGTCTGTCATTATATTTATCTTAGTTAAGCTCTTTAGGCTGGTGACACTGTCCTCCCTGCTTAGAAAATATGACTGCATCAGGTTGCTATGGTTACTCCCATCATCTAACCGCTATGGGTCAATAGGTGTCCATATATCAGAAGTTAATGGACACTAATGGAATTTCCAGAGCCAATAAGAATCAAGTATTCACCAAGACCATGGTATAATGCTGGTAAATGTATTGCTGTTCATTGTTGTGTACTGTTGTGTATTGTGTACCGTTATGTAGTGCACAGAGCAGATGCAGTAATGAGAATGAATGCCAGCCTGAGTCTCCACTCACAGTATGGGAGGACAGCTCACACCTCCTACAGAGATCATATTCATTACTCTGAGTGTGAGTGTGTGCGCTAAATGTACATAAACCAGAGAGCTGCGGATTGTGTACATCCACAGTTTAGATGTTCAAACTTCTAAGTTTTCAGTATGGTGCCCTGGGGATAATGACAGACCCACAACACACCCACACACTTGAGCTGCTCGCTGTGGATGTAATGTGTTAATGTTCTGGATCCCATGAGTACAGTAGAGAAGATAATTCCTAAAACTGTTGGCTAAGCATGACACGCTCTGTGCTGCACTGAGGCTCTGTACACTGTTCAATGTATGTGTTCGGGGTTCTTCTTTTCCCTGCTTGATTTTCACAGATGTGTGTATGTGTGTGTGTGGGTCTGTGTGTTCACAAAGCCTGGAGCCTAGTTCATTATGCTAATTTTCTCTGTGTCTTTATTAGGCCAGTAATGGCTGACAGCAGGAAGGCAACCCATTACACTGATCCCTCTATAATTATTCTGCAGTTACCACAGCGTCTCCATGTATGTATGTTCCCTGTATGTGTGTCAGTGTGTAAAGAGTGTGCTTTCAGGTGCTCTCCGTCTATCCAGTCACATTAATTGTTCTGTTTTAGGGTATGAAGCTGGGATTTAAAAGGAACCCAACATGATCAGACAAATTCACCTGATCGGATAGATGTGTGTATCTCTCATATATATACTGAATTAAAAAACTCACTACATATCTGCATTTTGAGTAAATAAGCTTATAAACTCAGAAGGAGGCCGCCATTCTTTGGTCCGCATTGCTAGTATTGTATATATGTGTATATATATTATATGAGGTGGTTTGCATTACAGGTAGATTTAATGAAAATAGATACGAAACCATCTAAAATAAAATGCTCCTGAATGGCAGTGGAACTTTTTACAAGACTTTTAAACACCAACATTTCAACAGAGAAGACTGTACATGTGCGGATCTTGGTAGATGGTGCAGACAGGCACAGGGAGAGAAGGGACCGAGGAACACTGATTAATCATTCTCATATTTTGCCCATTTTTAGGAAAAATAAAACAATAAAAAACTAAGAGCAAAAGGGCTCTTTTGATCAGACGTGCCACTTGGACTGTGTTACATATCCCTCAGGACTCTCCTTTCTTAAGTCTGGGTCAGGACCCTCTGTTCGGCTAAGGAAGGTTATTTTTTGAGTCGCCAAATAAATTTTCAGAATTATAGACTAGAAACATGTTGTTCCAGACCAGACAGCTACTGAAAGCCAAAGGGGTGGAGCTTGAAGACAGGTGAAGCGGCTCTTTGCAGGTTAATGTTATCTAAGTTAGCACCCAACATCAGCTCAACCTACCAGCTGTTAGGTTGAGGTTATAAAAAACAAAGGGTCGCGATGGCTTTTACCTTGTAACAAGTGTGTGACCAGCAGAGTTTGGGGATATGGGATACGTCTCACATCCATATGTGCAATCACTCATTGAAAGTGTTTTGAAAGGACAGAACCTTTGAAAAAAATCTTGGAGGGTGATTGATCAAACATTCTGTCTAGCTCTTTTTATCAGAGCAACAGAGCATATGACACAGTGGGCATGCACAGTTCTGGAGTGACCTAGCCACTGTACTATGGTTGTTAATTATTATTGGAGCCAGTAGATGTATTCAAAGCCATGCATGAAGTCAGTCATGAGAAGAACAAAAACATATTTTCCTCCAAGAAAAGCTTTCACTTCGAGTCTTTGCTCTTTTTGATAGAAATGTTGCCCCATTCTGATCAAACTGTTGCGGTAGCTACATCTCAGCTGACCGCTCCATCAGCAGCCATTGTATACTGCCTTACAGTACTACTAAACCCCTGCAGAGCTCCTGCCCAAGCTGGTTGGATGGAGAGAAAGGCTTCTTTTCCACCAAGAGAAGCTTTCAGTCTTGTTCTCATTTCTTAATGTTTTAAGAATGAAACTGCTGCTTTACTAAAGCTACATCTGAGCTAAACGCCATACCAACTAACCTGGCACACCAGATGGATTTGTTTCATACATCCATCTGAAAAACCACTCATAGACCGCATTTGGGAAAGGACAGAGCCTTTGAAAAAACACTTGAGGGTGATTGGATGAACATTCTCTCTGTCACTAACCTTGCAAAGCAGATGGATGTGTTTCTCACTGGTGAATCCATCTTGCAAAGCTCCCACATGAACCGTTTAGGCCTGGTTAGAAAGTGACAGGACCAATCAGTGACTAGGGGCAGTACTTTATGCTTTCAGGCATGGCAGAGTCGTGATGTAAACAAGCATTAGCAAGAGGCCGGTGCAGATATGGCGGAAGAGCTTAGTGTGGATGCTGCTAAAGCATACGTTTTATTAGAACTTGATGACATTTCTTCATTAAAAAACGAACAAAGAACAGCAGTGAGTTGTTTTCTTTTCAAAAACGACAAAGTCGAGTACTAACATGTCTATTGTCACCATGTTTTGCGTTATTCCTCAGTAGCTGTGCACGCGCAGCTCGATAGCTGCAACGTCACTTGTTTTGTTGCTCTTATTGGCCCGTAGAGATGTGACAGACAGAATGTTCATCCAATCACACCCCGAGTTTTTTTCAAAGCCTCTGCCTTTTCTCAGAAGTTCCTATTGAAGCTGTCCCAGATGGGCGTGTGAAACAAATCCATGTGGCGTGTCAGGTTAGTCTGTCACATCTTTACGAGCCAATCAGAGCAACAAAACACATGACTTAGCTGCTACTGAAGTGCGCTTGCGCCCCTACCGAGGAATAGCGCAAACCATGGCAACTGTAGACATGTCAGTACCTGACTTTTGTCATTTTTGAAAAGAAAACAACTCACTGCTGTGCTTTGTTCTGCTTTTAACCGAGAAATGTCATCAAGTTCTGATAAAACTGGCGCTTTAGCAGCATCCATGCTAATCTTTTCTGCCATAATTGCACCAGCCTCTTGTCGCTGCTAGCCGAAAGTACTGCCCCTCGTCACTGATAGGTCCTGTCACTTTTAAACCGGACCAAAATGGTTCAGACAGGAGCTTGGCAAGATGGATTCACCAGTGAGAAACACAGAAAAGGGCGTATCCATGTGCTTTGCAAGGTTACATACCAGCAGGATCCACTGCTAACAGCAGGCTATTAATCCTGACCTGTATCTCTTACGTTGTTCTGCTCATATGACTCTGATTTGTCTGGTCCATTTTTAGACCTGGTAACATTGTTTTAAATAAGGCGGTACAGTATTGATATACGTGGAGATTTAAACACTACTTTGAATTTGTTGCACTAAAGGACAAGAATGTGATGGTGAAGTGTAAACTGTGCCAACGGCAACTCTGCATCCCATCTTCACACCTGCAAAGCTACCTGCTAAAACTAGAAAACCTAATAGCTGCTTTTGTTAAACTTTTAAACTATTGAATGTAACAGGACAAACGTGCTTGACTGCTGACTCATTTCTTGTGGAAATAAGTTCTGTCTAGTAACATCACTTTTTTGCGTTGAGATCACTCACGCATCCTTACGCCTTGTACATCATGAAATAGTGCCATTACATTATATTACTCTAATGTGGGAACATGCAAGGTTTAATGTTGAATTTTTTAAACAGCAAGGAACTTATAGAAGATATCAGGTGACAAGGAGTAATGTAAAAGTAATGTAGCTAGCAGTGTAACTAACTACTTGTTGCTGTGAGTGACTAAGTTATGTAATGTATTACTTTTTAAGTAAGTAATTACTAATGAGAAGTGGATTACTTTTTTAAGTAACTTCCCCAGCACTGCTGATGACAGGCATGGAATCTGGCCAACCCATCAGCTTTGTGTTCCACATTTACAAAAGTGCTACAGGTGTGTGTGTGTGTGTGGGGGGGTGTGTGTGTGTGTGTGTGTGATGTCAGAGTGAAAATCATCAGCATTCTCTTTACTTGGATTTTTCCACTTCTGATGAATTCATCAAACTAGATTTTTTTGACAGCACTAGTCTTATTTTTGACAACTATTTTTAATCTTAGTCTTTTGATGCTACTGCCTTTTAGTTTTAGTCACATTTTAGTCATTTTTACCCTTTTTAGTTTTATGCTGGGCTAACACCAAAAGATTTTCACCATCACAGACTAAAAACTGAAAGTCTTTAGTAAATTTTAGGAGTCTTACTGGAGTCATGGCGTGCTCCCGTCATCTCTATTCTGCGCTGTGTTATATCAGTCTTTTCCTAGTCTTGGACTTGCAATCATATCAAACGTGTTTGATGTGTTTGCAGTGATGTAACACTATCAACAACCAATAGATGAGCTCTGACAAAACCGGAAACAGGGAACCTGCTGGTCAAAACAACCACAAAAGCAACAGAGTGGCATGGACGAACAAGAAACACTGGCAGTGAAACGTCGAAGGTCCCAACCAATATGGACCGTCCAGAGAGAGGAGCGGCTGGTGGAGCTGTGGGCAGATCAGCCCAGCCTGTTCAATGTGAATTGTCCAACATATCACGACTTTGAAAAAAATTTCATGGTGGGAAAAAACTGCTAAAAGAATCTAGTACTAGTCTTGTAAATAGTGACCCTGCAAGATTCACAGTCTTTGTAAAATCTCAGTCTGAGACTAGGCTGCGGCTGAAAACTCTAAAAAACTTGTCTTTGGATGTGAGCAGGTGTGAGCAGATAGTTTTCCAAGAGTCTTTTCCAAATCTTTTCAAAGTCGTCTGATGTATGGATAGCTTTAGTCAAGGTCCAGTTGACAAAAACGCCAAAACATTTTGGTCTAGTCTTAGTCCATAAAAAGTACTCACATTTTTGTCTTTACTTTTAGTCCAAGCATTTATTCTCTTACCTAAATCTGCAATACTAGACCCAGAGCCCTACGCTGGTGGGGTCTACGCTATTAAAACCGGAGTGGTTCGGTTTAGGCATTAAAACCCGAAGGGTTAGATTTAGGGTAAGCCATTGGCCAGCGGCTAGAGCAGAAAATTTGGCTCAGGTAATATACGTCAGCGCCCCAGCGTAGAGGTCCACGGCTAGGGCAATGTACGTCACGCCCCAGTGCCGAGGTCCGCCCCAGCGTGCAGGTCTGCGGCTGAACACCCCAGCGTAGAGGTTTGCTCGAGGTCTGCAGCCAGATGCCTCTCAATATTTCTGCAGTGTTTGGGGTAAAGAGGAACTACTGTCAGCCCTCTGCTCTCCACACTGGTAGAAGGCATATATTTACAACACTGATACAAACTTAGCTACAAAAAAGATGAATTCTAAAACCGATTTAGAGATGCTTTGCAAAAGGAGCAAGCAAAAGCCATATTGAAATAATGAACTATTAAAGTTATGGATGAGCTTAATATAACTCTTTTTACAAGTCTCACATTGAGTTGGTAAACTTTCACGGTTGTCTGTTTATTGGCAATCTTGTGAAGGCTGAAGCTGGTTTTCCATGGGTCTGCAGTAAAATCCTGCAGTTTCATTCCAAGCACGTTCCATTATTTTAGATAAATATCAACTTCTGTACTGGACATACACTCTGCATTTGTTGACGAAGAGAAGGTAAAGGTGAGCGGACTGGGAAGCCAATAAAAATGTTGAGACGCAAAAGAACCTCGTCAACTGGCGAGGTACGGTAGTATTGACATATGCAGAAATACGATTCTGCTACATTACCAGCCTGTTGTCTGCAGACTGTTGACATGTGGCTATATGATATCTGCTACATGACTAGATTGGAGATGCTTATTTATAATGTGGTAGGTTTGTAAGGTTCCACATAGCTTGGATTAGATCTGCCCTCTAAACATGAGACAGCAGTGTCACTAACTTTAAAACTACTATTCTAAGGTGGAAAAGTTAGATACTGTTACTTTAAAGGAGCGCTGTAGGATTCAGCCAGCAGGTGGTTGCTCTTGTGTGTGTGTGTGTGTGTGTGTGTGTGTGTGTGTGGGGGGTGTGTGTGAAGAGTTGCTGCTGTTCTCCTCCACCATGCTGGGACACACCGTGAAATGACATAAATATTACACCAGTGCTGTATCAATATGTCTGAACAAAGGTGCAGTTTGTTCCAGCTCTGCTGTGAAAAAGCCCTGAAAAGGCTGTATGAGGAACTTTCCATTCATTTGTTTCAGATTTCTTTGTGAGAGCAGTTTCTTAAACACACCCATCAGGCCGGCGTGTCTCTCGTCTCTTTTAAATGTGTCCTCTGGTGCATGCTGAAGACAGGCTGTCTGGTATCACTGGCTGTAATTACAGGTCCTGTCACCTGGCTGTGCTAACCCACTATTACCAAACACAAACACAAATGAGTGCACATGCAGCACAAACAGAGCTACAACACAAATTGTAGCCCAAACGCTGTTATCAGTCTGACTCCTCCTGAAACGACCAAACATCACAGGACCCACACAGACGCGCGCTCCTGCTGCATCCTCACGGCTGAAAGAAATGTTTTATTTTGATGTCAGTACTTTTAACAATAACAACAGCGATTTTGTACTGAGAACGCTGCTGCCTTGTTTACATTTAGAACCTAAGAAAGGACATAAAAACTGAGCAAGTTCAGCAACTTGAAACTGTGAACATTAGAGGATGCAGTTTAATTCCAACATTCACATTAACCTCATTTTCAGTACTTTTATATTTTCCCTTGGCTTCATCAGCAAAGAGATTGTCTTTATGGATCTTCACTAATTTTGTCTTTGTCTACAACAGTAGTTCTCAAATGGTGTGGCAAGGCACACTAGTGTGCCATAAGGCAAGTCTAGGTGTGCCGTGGGAATTTGTACAATACAATGTGTTACTACAACTTTATGCCAAGTACTGTAACCAGGCCTGCCCACATATCTGGCTGGACCCCTGAAGTACCCAAGAGAATGGGACCTCCCCAGTTGGGATTTATTGATGATATCAGTGTATGTGTGTTGGATCAGTAGCATTGGTGCTAGCATCCTGGCTAACAGTTACCTCATTAAGAGCTGAAAAGCATGGCAAGCTGTAACTGGGTTGAAACTGGTGTTGAAATTATTAATTTATGCTATTTTTAACCAACTTAACCTTATTTTCAACCAATTTCTGACACTTCTTTTGACAACTTACACAATTTTGCTGCTTTTTTTGTATTTTTGCCACTTCTTACTACTACTTTTGACCTATTTTTTACCACTTTTTTTTGGACTTTTTGCCACATTTAACTCAATTTTTTTCTACCTTTGTTGCAACTTTTTGGCCATTTTTTTTACCACCACTTTTAACCCTTTTTTTGCTACTTTCCTGTCACTAGTGATCTATTTTGCCACCTTTTTTTCAAATTTTTGCCCACTTTTGCCTTTGTTTGACCACTTTTTTTTTGCCCAATTTGCCCTTTTATCACTTTTAACCCATTTTCACCACCTTTTTACAACATTTAACCCTTACAGGCCACTTGTAACCCATTTCTGCCACTGTTTTGACACTTTCAACAAGTTTTTGCCAATTTCAACCCATTGTTTGGCCACTTTTTTCCAATTTTCACCAATTTCTGACTTTGTTTTGCCCCTTTTTGCCCAATTTTTCCTTGCTTTTTCATCACTTTTAACCCATTTTTGCCACCTTTTGCCATCTCCATGATCCCCCAGTTGGCTGGCCCCCAGAAAGCTCTCTCCTTTATCTCCCCTTATAGGCCACCTTGACTGTAAAATTATTTAAAAAGCCTTTTTTGTATTGATTTAAATATGGTGTGCCTTGAGATTTCAGCTTAACCTTAGGCGTGCCTTGGGTGAAAAAAGTTTAAAAACCACTGGTCTACAGTATGCCCTGTGTACAATACTTATTCCAAAAAAGTTAGGGCACTGTGAAAAAACAGCATGTAATCATTAGCAAATCTCAAAAACCTGTAGAAAACCTGCCTGTTAAGACTCTAACGAGGCTAAATACTGCTGGTAGCTCCTGGTGACTAGAGTCCAGTCTTTAAAGTGTCATGAGATAACTCTGGTTATGAACTGGTGCAATTAAAAAGATCACAGACGAGGTCTTGAGAGTAACAATAAACACATCTAGTTCAGTATTCTTCTTGGGGATTTTAGTCTGGCCAAAAAAAAAAAAAAACAAAAACTGACATGAATGAATAAGGATACTGTATTTGACAACTCAAGTCTGGAAGTTAAACCATTCATCAAGCAAGCAAAGGAAAGACAATAACCACATCTTATATAACACCCTGAGACTCCCCTCCCTGCTCTGCCATGATTGTCTCAGTGAAGTTTGAGCACTGAAATAAAACTTTCACATAATATTCTGTTTCATTTACACAGTGCCACAGCTTTTTTGGAACTGGGGTTGTACACATGAAGTTCTGTAGATAAAGACAAATTTAAAGCCGTGGGAAAACAGAGTAAAAGCACTGAAAATAAGGTATGCTTTTTTTTACCTTTAAGAGTGGATGAGTACATATTTGATCTGGCTTTAGGTTACTTCAGTAGTGGCAACTCAGCGCCAGAGTTCACTGAGCACCAACATTTACCCTGATTTAGTCATTTCCTTTATTCACTCCTACACTCAGACTTCTTTAAAGTGTGTTTCAGCTGCCTTCAGTCCCTTCCTGTTCTGATGGACTTGCCAGAAGAGGTCACTGGTCACACTGGGCAGCTGTTTGTGTAAAGCAGGAAGTTAACAGTAATGAGAATAAAGCAGAGTCAACTGTTCCAAAAATTAAAACCACATAATGGAACCCAGAGATAGCAGGACCTGGAGGGCACTTAGCAGCTTTCAGGGTTTGTTGTTCCTTTCTGTGTGACTGTTAGTCGTCCATCTGTTCACTGTGGATGGGACATGCTACGAGTCCCAGCAGTGCCAGTGTGTTTAGGCTTCTAGAAGGCATTTAATGACAGCTGTAACATCACTCTGCTGCCTGCTGATGATTCTCCTGGTGTGTGTGTGTGTGTGTGTGTGTGTGTGTGTGTTTCTTCCATTAAAGCCCCATGCATCACATCACTTAGGGTTGCAGAAGCCTTTATGATCGGAGTTCATGGTTTTATGAATTCTACATTATGATACTAATCAGCTCATTCACAGGCTCTCTCTGGGCTGTTGGCTTTGGAATTAGCTGCAGGTGATGTGCACAGCAAAAATAAACGTTAACAAGAATTTTGCTCTCATATCCATATTATTATCCAACTAATATCCATACTACTGGATTAAAGTAGATGAAGTAAAACTAATCTTTGTATATGTTACATTTTTATATGTTACAAATGAAATTTCCAGGTAAAACAAATTTGATTTCATTGTGTAGATCAAACAAAACTATCCTTTCTTTAAAATATTTCTCATATTATTGAATTCCTGATTGTTTGAAAAGCTCTTTATGGCTAAATTGGAAATGCCCACAATGCACCACAGCGGAAGCTAGGTTCATGGGTACTGTAGTATTTTGTATTTTAAAATACAGAATGGAACAGAGTAAATATCATGTTTTAGAAAGTGGATGGCCTTAGGAATATTGGCTTACATTACATAAAGTATTCTTATTGAGGGATAAATTCACAATGTCTGTTTTTTTTAAACAAATATAGATGCATTTGTGTAAAGCTAGAAACTTGTGGGTTTTTTGTAGATATGACAGATTCAGTTAAGTTAAATGGATTTTGCCCACATTTATTTTTCTCAGTGCACACATGCAGGATTCAGAGGGAGGTCAAGGCAGAAAGATGCATTTCTGCAGGTTGGAGACTATAGAACATTCCAGTAAAACTTTAAAAGGTTATTCTAGCAGAGAGGAGCTAAGCAGAGGAGGTCCTGAGCCAGAATAAGAGCAATCTGATTGATTTACCACAGCTGAGGAGTATGGTTCATAGCAAACAAGACAATATTTACAGTTCAGTTTAATCAACTATTTTATAATTTGACTTGTCAACCATTAACAATCATTCAAATACTAACACCTATCTCCACCTGACCAGGTCAGGTAGGTGCCACTGATATAATTGTGTTCCTCTAATGAGGATTGCTTGACAACATGTTCAGAACTGGCAGAGCTCTCATGTTTTTAATTGAAGGTTTTAAAACAATATTACTGATGTTGTTTTTTTAGGTAAGCCTTTAACGATGAAAGACTCAATGGTAAATTAAAAGTGGTCTCTGACTTTTTACATGGCTGAGGACTGAGGAGTTTTTTACCACAAGAGATGAGGCAGTACCAAGCAAAGTGAAGTTTCTGGTAATGTAAAATGAATAGAAAATTTAGTAGGCTACTGCTTTGTTTATTCTATTTGTTTATTTAGAAGGGACATTATACACTATACTGCCAAAAGTATTCGCTCACCTGCCTTGACTCACATATGAACTTAAGTAACATCCCATTCTTAATCCATAGGGTCTAATATGATGTTGGTCCACCCTTTGCAGCTATAACAGCTTCAACTCTTCTGGGAAGGCTTCCACAAGGTTTAGAAGTGTGTTTATGGGAATTTTTGACTATTCTTCCAGAAGCCCATTTGTGAGGTCACACACTGATGTTGGATGAGAAGGCCTGGCTCTCAGTCTCCGCTCTAATTCATCCCAAAGGTGTTCTATGGGGTTGAGGTCAAGACTCTGTGCAGGCCAGTCAAGCTCATACACACCAAACTCTCTCAACCATGTCTTTATTGACCTTGCTTTGTGCACTGGTGCACAGTCATGTTGGAACAGTTCCCACAAAGTTGGGAGCATGGACTCGTCCAAAATCTCTTGGTATGCTGAAGCATTCAGAGTTCCTTTGACTGGAACTAAGGGGCCAAGCCCAGCTCCTGAAAAACAAGCCCACACCACAATCCCCCCTCCACCAAACTTTACACTTGGCACAATGCAGTCAGACAAGTACTGTTCTCCTGGCAACCGCCAAACCCAGACTGGTCCATTAGATTGCCAGATGGAGAAGCACGAGTTGTCACTCCAGAGAATGCGTCTCCACTGCTCTGGAGTCCAGTGGCGGTGTGCTTTACACCACTGCATCTCGACGCTTTGCATTGCACTTTGTGATGTATGGCTTGGATGCAGCTGCTTGGCTTCATGGAAACCCATTCCATGAAGCTCTCTACCACTGTTCTTGAGCTAATCTGAAGGCCACATGAAGTTTGGAGGTCTGTAGCGATTGACTCTACAGAAAGTTGGCGACCTCTACGAACTATGTGCCTCAGCATCCGCTGACCCCGCTCTGTCATTTTACGTGGCCTACCACTTGGTGGCTGAGTTGCTGTCATTCCCAATGGCTTCTACTTTGTTATAATACCACTGACAGTTGACTGTGGAATATTTAGGAGCGAGGAAATTTCACCACTGGACTTGTAGTACAGGTGGCATCCTATCACAGTACCACGCTGGAATTCACTGAGCTCCTAAGAGTAACCCATTCTTTCACAACTCCTATTATCTCTACAGTCTCTTGGCAGGTAACAAAAACAATACTTATAATGCGCAAACATGCAATAATGAGATTAATGTCCACTTTAAAGGTCATAATACATCATTTGTTTGTATCGCGAATATTTTTGTAGGCTCAAAATTTAAAGACTATGTACAGGTTTGCATGTGTGTGCCTTAACCAAATGGTCCAAAGTTTCGTTACAGAGTATGTGTGTGTGTGTGTGTGTGTGTGGGGGTGTGTGTGTGTGTGTGTGTGTCAGCAGAATGGAGCTCAGCCCCAGCTCATTAGAGCAGCTATCAGGCTCAACAGTAACAGATGGTGCTGACTGCACCATTCAGCCCTTTGTTACTCAGAGAAATAAACACATAAATAAAAAAACATTATCATGCTGATGCCTGTGAGACCAAAAAAATGTTTAAAGGTGTTCAGAGGCTACTTGGAGGTGTGTTTTTGTGCTTGCGTGAGTGCGTGTCTATATGTGTGGGCAGCAGGATAACGGCATCTTTGGGTGTCCAAAGCTCAGAGCAGACATCTCAAATGCGGCCGGATGATTACAGTGAACGGAGCAGCAGAGTAGCTGTAATACAGGGACTCATATTTCAGATTTATTTCCCTCTGCTGAACGTGATTAAAGTGATTCTTTTTTACAACCTTCAGTCTTTTTTTAAAGTCAGCATGTTCCAAAGATTGCGTTTAGCTGTTTACTGATGTTTTGAATCACTCACTTCTGTAGAACCACTGTCATGTAGACTGTGTTAAGGTTAAAGGAGCTGCTAAAGCAAGCCTACCACAGACACAGCTATTAATGTGTGTTTAGACTTACTGTGTGAGAAATGACAGAGATGTTGGCTTTCATTCAAATGAGAAGAAATATGACATTTATATAGAAATTTATTCAAGCTCATTCAGGTTCTGATAAACGCCACACAGACAATCTATTGAGCAGCAAAGTCCACCACCAGAAATGTTTGTAATAAAGTCAACCTGCCGAGCTGCTTTATGTCGAAACGGCAGATCTACAGTGGAGCAGTATGGGCTTTTTTGAAGGAAACCAAGTAAAACAACACCTAAAACATCTTTTTATTCTTTGGAGCATACAACACAATCAGAAAGTATTCAGACTCCCCTCACTTTTTTCAATTTTGTTATGTTGCAGCCTGATGCTACAGTTAAAAATCCTTTTATTCTCATTAATCTAGACTCTAGACTCCATCATGACAAAGTGAAAACAGACCTTAAACTACTGCTAATTATTCAAAACTAAAATACTGAGATATCACACTGATGTGTCTTCAGACACTTTGCAAAAACACTGTAAATATAGCTTAGATTCCTCGCATTTCTCTGGATCTTTGCTGAGATGTTTCTAAAACTTGACTGGAGTCTAGCTGTAGTAAAATAAATTGACTGGACATGATTTGGAAAGGTGCACACACCTCTCTATAGAAGGCCTCACATCTGGCAGTACATATAAGTGCAATAAAACCAAGACTCCAAGGACGGCTACTAATTTCTCCTGCATTGAAGATTCCCAAGAGCAACAGTGGCCTCCGTAATTCTCAATGACACAGCCAAGACTCGCCTAGTCTGGCCAAGACCAGCTCTGGGAAGAGACCTGGTTGTGCTAAACTGTCATGAGGGCGTACTGAATGTAGATTAGTGAGAATTAAAAAAGTGAAGGGGGTCTGAATGCTTTCTGAATGCACTGTAACTAATAGTGCTATTACATTGTCTGTTTTTACACACAGTTATATCATACAGACGTAGATCTTGCATGTACCAGATCAGGGCTGGAGTGGGATGAAAATTTGGCCCTGGCATTTTGGCTCGAACCAGCCCCTCATAGATGGTATAATTGAAAAAACACCATTCTTTTGTCCTCCAAATAAGTAGAGTTACTAACATTTAAGTTCACCAAAGAGTTACCTAGTTCAGAGGTGAGTGGTGCAGACTAGTGGTGCTCCGATCAATCGTCCACCCATCATAATCGCCTGATTTCCATGAAAAAGTATGTGACCGGCTTATCTCGATCAATGCCTTCCATTGACAATCACAAAAAGCGATCACCTGTAGCTCATACTCTGCAGCCTGCTGTCTGTAGAGGCCCTGTGTGCAGTATAGTTTCCCCCTCTCCCTTTTCTGCAGCAGCAAACCCAAACAAATCTGTCTGCCGTTATACGCCATTTGTTACCTGATGTAAAGTTTGTATCCAAAAACACGTAAAAATACCTCACAGGGGAAGCACATTAGTAAGCTTCAACACAACAAATTTAATCGGACATCTGAAGAAGATTTTTGAGGATCACAGCAGAGAATGAAAAGAAGGCAGGCGGAGCAGCAACAGTCAACGGCAACTAACGCAGCTCACACTGGGTGAACACTGGCCCGTATGAGCATGACAGTTAGAAGGCTAAGCAAATAACCCAAAATATTTGAATTCATTGGGCTAGAGGACCAGCCTTTCTCAGAAGAGCTCCACCATTCACAACAACAGCAGCAGTAGCCGATAAAAATGTGCACAAGCACATTTTATCTAGTCGCTCTGATTAGCCCGTCACTAAGGTGACAGACAGAATGTTCCTTCAATCACCTTTGAGAATGTTTTGAAAAGTCCTGCCCTTCCCAAACGCTTTCTATGGGAGCTTTCCCAGATGAATATATTCATGCAGTAGATACAGTATATGAAACAGTCTACTTTGTGTTTCAGGTTAGCGTTTTTGAGATACTGGGTACATAAATGCATACAATCTGACTGATCTATGACTTCAAAAATCTAAGCAGTTGACCCTCTAATCAAAATGCATGATTAAAACCCATTAGTACAATTTTAAAAAACATTGTGCTTACAGATTTGAGTAAGTTATCTTGATCTTTTCTTCTAAATTGTATGCAGAGTGAGCAAACTTGGAAAGTTTGAAGGAAACCCCTTGCAGCATCCTTGAGATTACCTGTTCAAAAGCAAGGAAAGGGACGAGCAAAGGACAAACAATGCCAGCCCTGGTAATCTCTGAGGCTGGAGCAGAATCAAAGTGGAACCTTTCAAAGAAAAACAAAACGAAATTTTTCTTTCACCTGTGGAGCAGTTGAGTATTACGAAGGAGCGCAGCTGCAGATGAGGCAAAGCTGTGGTGCTGAAAAATGATGTTGTTGTTTTAGTCAGAAGTCAGGCTGACTCTAAAGGTTAATTACAGCTATAACCTTTCCACTTTTGGCTTCCTCCTCAACTTATTTCTCCATCTTCCTTCAGTATTCATTTCATCTGATGACTTTGAAGGCCAAATAAGACCAGGAATAAAGCTAATAGGACAAACAGACCTCTTTTTTGCTTCCTGTCAGATCTTTTTTTTTGTTGTTGTTGTCTTTTTCTGATCTTCCTATCCTTTCACCAGCACCAACCCCCCTCCATCATCTGCCTCTAACAGTCCAGTCATTAAATCTTCCATCCCTGTGCTTCGTGTTTATTTGTTTACCTTCCCTCTTTTCTCTCCTGGCCGAACTGACTCATCCTCCCAGAGAGCGATAACATCTGTGTGTGTGTGTGAGAGAGAGAGTGTGAGAGAGTGTGTGTGTGTACTCTGTATGAATCAGTCAGAGTTTTTTATTACATCACCTCAGTGAAGAGTTGTGATTACTGTAACTCTTTAGCAGTGTTGGGGTTGACATGTAGAGGCCTTAGATTACTTTTTGTTGTAATGGGTAACTTAAAGCATTATTCTTGGTACTCTAGTACTGCTGTTTAGTTTATTTTCACTAAAGTAATCTTTGGGAACACCCACAATAGGCAGTGTGTAACAAGGCAAAGCATGGACACTTCCTTTGCCTTGGAATGTATGAAAGAGGTAGGCTTTGTCACGGTAGAATTGCTTAAACATCCACACAAGCATGAGTGTACAACCTGTTCATGATGTAAAATCATCACAACTCAACCATCATTTCAAACAACTGTAGCCTACTTGTATCCATGTTTGACCAAAACAGCTTAAAACAAGTCACAAGCTGCTGTCATGTTGTCTGTGGCCATTGTACAGACTAGTGATGTTCCTAGGTGTATAGTTTCCTGACAGATTAAACACAAAATATTCCTGTGTTTAGACAACAGGTCTAAAGTGGAGTAAGTACATTCTGTAAAGCAACTTCACACTGTGACAGTTAAGGCTGGCTCAGACTACACGATTTTTTTGGTCGTTCACGATGACACCATATCAGACTATGCGACCAAAATCTTGTCCCGTCTTGGCCGACAGCCTGGCCACACTACAAGAGTGGTCCGGACCGCTCAGCGTACGCAGACGTCACCAATATCTCCGCGACTGAGTGCGAGTTCACAGGTTGTCGGGGGGCTGGTCAAAGAGTGTCAGTCACTCTACAACAGAAGAACTCTATGTGATTGTAGCGGTCTTTTGCTCAAAAAAGGAACATAAGAAAACAATTATGGATTGGATTATGGATAACAAGTATGGATGTATCAAAAGGAGGACACTATGGACTGGCTCTCCTTCAGATAGACCTTAAGGTATGCATGTGATAACGTAAATAAAATAAAATAACATGTACACATTAGTTTTAGGGAATAAAAGGTGGTAAATCTTGTAAGTGATGGTGCAAAGACAATGAGCAAATGTTCTCCTGTTGTTAGACGTCAGGATTCATGTCGTTGATGTCAGGTCAGGGTGTCAAACTAGACGACGATGTACGAAAAATTCTGACACGCTAGTGTTGTTGTATTGTGGTCATGAGGAATCGTAAGGAGTTTTGGACGCGTCTTTAATTATGTCATACTACAAGACCTTTTGATGTTCCCAACTCTCAAAATCCAGCCCGATTTTAATGATGAGCTTCGATGTCGCAGTCGGTCTTAAATCTGGCTGAATTCGTGTAGTCCGCGCTGGCCTTTAGACAACATCACACCATAACATTATGGAGTTGGATTGCATGTTACACAGTTACCCATCCTTTCTGCAGATCAACCTCCACTGAGCTGAATTAATGTTGCCAACTGTCCAACTAGGATGTGTTTTGAGCTAAATTTGTTCGTCCCAAGCGGGACACCCCTTGCCCTTTATTTTGGCGTTACTTCTCTGTAATCACTAGACAACACTTCACTGATCCTGGGTCAGATCATCTGACAGCACGAACCAATCATGCTCTGATCGCTTTAGTCATGTGACACCTGTCGATCAATCACAGCAATCTTGCAAACATCAGCCTTACCTACAATATCAAAAGCAACAAATCCTTCAGAGATAAGTTTTGTTTCTGGATGTTTTCTCGTTCACAAATATAAATTAGAAACATGGATGAACTTGCAAAAAAAGAAACAGCTTTACAGCTAACATGAAAGCATGGGAGCAACGAAGGCGTGGCTTACGCAGGTCACTGGGGTCCGACCAAAACTCGCCGCACTTAGTTGGGAGTTTTCAACAGGCCATGGAGATGAGCATGACCACAAGCAGGCAAATGCCACAGACATGCATGAGAAGTCCATCCAAGCATAAGGTGCAAGGAATGTAAGCACATTTTTAGACATCAACACCAGAAAAAAAAAGCAGCATGAGAAAACAGCATATGTGTACTAAAAACACACCTGCAGCAAGGGAACTGAAAGTGAAGAGTGACTTGTCATGTAAGGAGATTTCTTTAGTATCTGAAAGGACTAAAGACTCCTTAAAGCTGTTAAAAGCAACAAGAAATATCCACAGATAGGGAACTTGGCGAGCCAAGCCTCTCTTTTGGATTTAAAATCATACAACTATCATTGGTGGTGTGTCTGGGTTTCTGTCTGTGTCGATTTGCATGCAGCACCGTTGTTCAAATTGTCCTTGATATCTCTAAGAGGTCTTCTTGGATGTACCAGTTCAAAGCTGGTGCCATAAAGAAACATGTATATGTACAGATTACACTCCGCCACAAAAGCAAAGAGGGGACAGCCTTCACTCTCAAACACAGACTGGTGTTGACAGCTCTCAGATGAAGCTGCAATCGGACCTTGACCAAATTTCTCTACATTACAAAAGCAAAGAGCCAAACAGAAAGCTTCTCTTGGAAGCAAAGATGTTTCTGCACTTCCCCTGATAGGTTTTGGCATGAATTTTAGCCACCCACAAGCTCCGCTTTTTATAAACTACGGCAGCTCTAGCCCATATAGCTCACACTTGTACTTGAGCTGTACGCCTCTATCTCATTTTGTCGTGTCGCCCAGATTGTCCCCTCATGAATGTGACTGAAGAAGTTCATCCAATCACCTGAGAGTTTTTAAAAAAACTTTTCTCTATGGGATGTTTCCCAGGTGAATGTGAAATATATCCATGATATGGAAATATGAAACAGTTCATCAGGCATATTAGGTTACACTTCTAATCTGATTGTCCAAATCATTTAGGTCATTAGATGCAGATTCAATTCTGATTGCTTACAGAACTGAAGGAACTTGAACCAACCTTCAGAAATGAGTGTGGTTCAGACAGCACCATCTCATCCTGTTTTAGTGATTTCATGATCTACAGGTGCTTCTCAACAAATTAGAATATCATTAAAAAGTTCTCTATATCTGTTTAAGTAATTTTTCTCTGGTAATGGTTGGATTCTCTCGCTTCTTGTAAACTTATGGCCCATAGATATAAATATTAGCACATGTTCATGCCCCCCTTGTAGCTGAGACCTTTTTGTCCAAAGCACACTTTCAAAAACTTGATTGAATTTCTTTTTCTGTATAGTAATAAAAATATTATGGAAACTACTGCTGTGGCTTTATTTCCCTATGTTCAGAAATGTTCATTTTCATGCACTTTTCTTCAGTTAGAGCCAGTGCCCAGAAGACTTTCTGCTCCTCTGGAGACTCCCAGCTCTCTGTGCTGCTTTAGATCTGTCACTGAATGTCTTTATTGGCTTTTATGATCTCTAATCAGCTGTCTGCTGCATATCTACACGAGGACGATGTCTGCTTTAGTGTGTGTTGCCCTGCCTCTGTCATTAGATAGCTGCTCTAACAAGCATTGGTTTAGTCAGCCTGCAGTCATCCCTTTGTCTCTGTGTTTTTGTGGTTTCTACTACAGCCCAGTGGGACCAGTTAGCAGCTGGACTCTCCTCCTTCTAAAACATGCTGGAGAGTCGATAGGAGAAATCAGTTTCTAGTCTAAAAACTCTGCATGCTTACATAAAAGGTTTAGCCAAGTTATATTTAATTCTCAAAGGGAACATTTAACTTTACCAGTGACCCTGTCCCAGTACACTAGTAGCACATGATAAATGATTTATTGGAAGAGAAGGAGGCGATATTTCTCCTTTCAGCTTGTTTCTTCTTTTGGGTCTCCTTGAGAAAAGGTCAGCAGGCAGCAAACTGGAGTTAAACACAGACAACTTAACAGATCGGTACATTTTTTACATAGTATATGCTTTACTTCAGGCACACATACAGGTGCCTCTCAAAAAATTAGAGTATCATGAAAAAGTTCAATATTTTTTGTCACTCTTTTCTGAAAGTGAAACCCATATATTATATAGACTTGTTACACATAGAGTGAAATATTTCAAGCCTTTATTTCTTGAAATATTGATGATTATGGCTTACAGATAAGAAAACCCAAAATTCAGTGTCTCAAAAAGTTATATAATATTAAATATTGATATTATATAAATATAATATTAAATATTACATAAGATCAATGAAAAAAGGATATTTTAAACAGAAATGTCAGACTTCTGAAAAGTATGTTCATTTCTATGCCTTCAATATTTGGTTGGGCTTCCTCTTGCATGAATTACTGCATCAATGCGGTGTGGCATGGAGGCGATCAGCCTGTGGCACTGCTGAGGCGTAATGGAAGCCCAGGTTGTTCTAATGGTGGCCTTCAGCACTTCTGCGTTGCTGGGTCTGGTGTCTCTCATCCTCCTCTTCACAATACCCCATAGATTCTCTATGGGGTTCAGGTCAGGCCAGTTTGCTTGTGAATCAAGCACAAGGACACCATGGTCCTCAGACCAGGTATTGGTACCTTTGGCAGTGTGGGCAGGTGCCAAGTCCTGCTGGAAATGGAATCAGCATCTCAGTAAAGCTTGTCAGCAGAAGGAAGCATGAAGGTCTCTAAAATGTCCTGGTAGATGGCTACGTTGACTGTGGACTTCAGAAAACACAGTGGACCAACACCAGCAGATGCCATGGCAGCCCAGATCATCACTGACTGTGGAAACTTCAAGTAACATGGATTCTGTGCCTCTCCACTCTTCTAGGTCCCAAAGTCTGGAGGAGGAGTGGAGAGAATCCACACTGCTTGAAGTCCAGTGAAAAGTTTCCATAGTCAGTGATGATCTGGGCCCGCTCAGTGTTATTTGCTAGTTTGTAACTTTGATTCAGTAGCTGTTTTGACTGTCTCATTCTCATCCCACCAAGTGTGTCAGTCACTGATCTATCAGCTGTTGGCCAAAACATCAGTCAGAAACTTCACACAACAAGTGCAAAGGACTGTTTTAAAGTCTACTGCAGCGGTTAAACAATATGCATATTTATCACACTTAGATGTTTCCCATCATCAAACTAATTTTAATATTTTAGAAAGACAACCCAAGTAAATAGAAAATGCAGTGTTTAAATGAGTATTAAATCTTTTTTGGGGGGGGGGGTCCAAACCTATCTTGACAGCCCTAGTTTGAACATTTCTGTATAGCCCTGAACCACTTTGCATTAGACTTTAAACGGTATAAAAGACAAATTGTCCACTCATGTATTTGCTCCAAAATTTTAAAAACAGTGTAAAATCTCGTCTTGTCTTGTGAGATTAGAGTCTCATCACACCCCTATGACTAACAATAACTATTAGTGGTTATTTAGTCACAAACATAGCCTACTGGCACGTGGAATGTGTGCCTGTGTCAAGGATCTAAAGAAAAGGGACAAGAATGAGCGTAAGGAAAGAGAAAGTGTGTGTGGGTAAGTGCGTGTGTGAAGCACTCAGTGCAGGAAGTGCTGTGCAGCCAAGAACCTTTTTAATACATACTGCTGCTGAAGTGGCTCTCCTCCTCTCCTGTCATTCATCATCTGCATAGACACACATACACACTCACTAAATCACACACCGCAGATGCCCTTATGATCACAAAACAGAACCCCTGTCATGGTGATGGGTGTAGATACAGCACTGAGGGGAAAAAATATGAGTCTTGGGCTTGGCCGGTTGTGCAGACTTCCATTAATATCACTGATGAGCTGAGGTGGAAGCTATTTTATCAAGGCTGGCAGGCAGACAACACTGAACATCAACACCTGCACTGTCAGTTCAAAATGTTTCATACTGTCGGGCTTTTATTTTTGAACAGTCTGTGTATCCAGTGTGGTTTATTCTCTGTAGGCCTTGCTGCAGATATACCCCCTCTGTGCGTTAGTATGCCAAGGTCAAACTTATGCATCACTCTAATAAGAGCAATAATTTAAATAAGAAATGCACATTATGGGAGAAGGAAATGCTACATGGACTTCTTTGAGGGAGAGACTCTTCTTCTTATGTTTTACAATGTTAAATACAGGACTGACCTCCAAGGGCCAATGAAACAGAGTTTTACATTTTTAATGTTATTTTCTCCACTTTTTGATTAACTTTGATTTGTTCTCAGATGGAAATTAAGAAAAGGTCAGGAAAACAGGGAATGTACCCAAGGACAGACATGTTCATTGACTGTCCTATGTACAGAGCAGCCAAAAACCTCAGCACAACATGGAAGCTCATGACAGGACATTCTCTTGAGACTTTAAGATCAGGAGCTGTGCACTGCCTGGATTGAATACAGGATAGTCTACAACTTAATTCCACACTCATGGATACTGGAATGCTTGGCGCTGTATAGCATCAACAGAACATTAAGAGGCTTCATCAAGAGCTTAGTGGGACAGTGGCCGACTACTTTCAGGTGCTGTATCAACCAAGGAGATGTAGCCCCTGCTGTTCTGCATAAGTATAAATCTGTGATGTTTGTGTATGGGTTGAACTCAGGTGCGGTGACGGAAGCAGTTTTAAACAGTTTATTGTGCGGGTAAGTGCAGAGGGGAGAGGGATTCCAAGAGTCCAGGAGGGAGTGAGAGAGTGCTGGAGCTGGCTGTGGTGATTTGAGCAGGAGGCACTGGAAAAAAGGAGGAGAAGCACGTTAGCGACAGTACAAGAAAAAATGCAAACACTGGAGATCACTAGAAACATCAAAAGCACAAGAAAACTTCTCTGGAGGATCTTGAGAAGGAGCCTGGAGACGACGTTTACCGTGTGGTAAGGTAGACAAGACTCAGGCGCTGTAGAGAGCTGCAGCTGGTCTTAAATAGCAGGAGTAATTAGTTGATTCGCTGCAGGTGAGACTCTCCACAGCACCAGGGGGGCAGGGTGAAAGCCTCAGGAGAAACAGAGGATAGTTAGCAGCCAGCAGCCAGCTCCGGAAACCGGAAGTTCCACAAAATAAAATACTCAATACAAAATAAACACCACAAAATCCCCGTCATTAACTCAAGCCATCAGAGAAATGACTGTGGGTAGTGGTTCAAAAATGGGGAAACAATCAGCCACCTCTTCTACATGAATGACAGCAAGCCGAACGCTAGATGGCACAACGCACTGATCCATCTCATCACAATCAACAGCAATGGCATCAGAAGTCATTCTGACCAGAAAATGGGTTGAATGGTTTTAAAGACGACTCTAAAAGTGGCCCTAGGTGTGAGTGTGAGAGTGCCTGGTTGTCTGTCTCTAAATGTCAGCCCTGTGATTGACTGGCGACCAGTCCAGGGTGTACCCCCACCCCTGCGACCCCAAATGGGATAAGCGGTATAGAAAATGGATGGATGATTCTTAAGATGGGAAAACATCACAATGGAAGGGACTGAACTACCAGAAGGCAACATAGGAAATATACAAATACCTTAAGATCCTACACAGAAATGGCAACCATGAGGAGGCCATAAGGAGATCAACCACTACCAAATACCTAAAGAGTAGGGGTGTGACAATGCTTCTCTCATAAGACAAGACAAGACGAGATTTGGGCAAACCAGACAATGATTTTACACTTTTTTTTTAACTTTGGAAAAAAATATATGAGAGGAAAATGGTGGTGTGTGTGTGTGTGTGTGTGTGTGGGGGGGGGTCGCCCCCCCCTTGTGGCCCAATTGGTGAAAAAGTACCCTCTTGGGAGCCAAAATGCGTGTTAAGGTGCCCTCTATGGAGCCAAAACACATGTTAAAGTGCACTCCTGGTTGGCAAAACAAACTAAACTGCGGAAGACCATTAGGACCAAGAAATTCTATGAAACATTACTGTTGCAATAACTTTTATGTTGGGCTCTTTTTAGATCTATATTGAGCCAGAACTATATCTCACAGAACCAGTTTGGATTATCTGGTGCTAATATGTTGTTCAAATGCACTAGAATACAGGAAATGGCAGACCCCCAGACCCCCTAGGGATTTATTCATTTATTTCTGTGTGTTCTTCACAGTCCAGCGAATCTACACAGTTCTTGTGGATGCTGATCCTAACTACAAACTTACTTGAGATGTCTGTCTAGTTAGTCTGTTTTAAGGCTATATAATGTGCTGTGTGTATAACATATAAACATGAAACTTAGTGCCCTCTTCAGTGGCGAGAACGTGCTGTATGTGCCCTTTTTTTTCCTTTGGCCCCTGCCCTTGAAAAAGTCTGTGCACGCCACTGGTGGAAAATATGTCCTTTATAGGGCTGAAAGATAGAATTGCAAAGCATATAGGTCTATGCAGATATGTTTAAACTAACTGCTCTTGCACTGAATAGGGGATCAATGCTTACACACAGTTTATCTTGCCTAACTCTGAGTCAAACTGTACATTATAATGCTCTTCAAATCAAACCTTTCATTTTAATATTCTACCACATCTTTATTTTACTACACTATCCACCCATTGCTTCAATTTTAATAATAATAAAAGCATTTAGATTATTTTGAAAGTAATCTAAAAACTATTCACAGCAGACCTAAATATAAAGAGCTGCATCAGTAAAATCAAACTATTTCTTATCCTCTTTATGGGCATCCATATTTACACTCAAAATAAATCTTTCTGTTAATAACATGTTTGTTTGTTTTTACAGTAATTTAGAGAAATAGATTTAATTATCGTTTTCTGGTCTTTTATTCTCACATGAGCTTTGACAGTGTTGGACACTAGTTACAGATCAGCGTGTGTTAATGTGTGTGTGTTGGTGAGTGAATGTGTCTCTGCTCTGTCTGCAGTCAGACAACAAACATGGCGTGTCTAACTGGGGCTAAAACTTTGTTTTTTGGAGCTAACAATGGACTCTATGGTGTTCAGACTGTATTAGTTTTGCTAAGTTTACCGCTTCACGACTCATGTTAAACTTCTGACTGATGATAGCACAGCTAACAGCTGATGGATGAGTGGCTGACAGACGGAGACATGATGAAGCAGCGACCGAATCAAAGTTATAAAGTCACAGATACCGGCACTATGAGCGAGTTCTGCACGCATACACAAACTAATGGAGACTGCACAGATTTCCAGCAGCAGCATTTAATCATTTTGGACTGTTATGATGAACTTATTATGCATTTGTGGATCACATATGGCACACGGCGTACGCAGAGGAGGGGGCGGGGGATGGAGCATGATCTGAATGGGTCACGGATCAGCTCTGTTTCTTCATTAACTGTCAAACCAACAATTTCAAAGTGTCCAGGACATCTTTGTAATCTTTTATTACTTCCAGTTAGGTATTGTTTTCTGTCAGGAGAGCTGCTGCTCCTGATGTCTGGACAATATTGATCTCACGAGATGATTTTCACCTCGATGAGACATCTTGTGACATTTTGGCGATATGGCCTAAAAATCATATCATGGTATTTTTCTTGTCTTTAACAGTAATGGTATTATATAGTGGTACAAAATTAAAAACAGATAATGCTTTTCAATCCAAAGTCAAGTTTTATTAACCCCCTTCTACCCTTAAAACAAGCCTTTACTATAAATACTCAATTTATGTCTAAGCATAGGTGCATAGAAAAAAAAAATGTTTTTTTTTTTTAAGTCTCTCTAAGTTTACTTCAGTCTAACTGCACTCCAAGTTTCACATTTCATCTCTATCCTGATGAGGTGTGTTGAGCTGCTAATGACTTGAACAGGTTTCCTGGTGAAGGCCTTCACAATAAAAGCGTTTCAGGAAAATAACAGCAGCAGACTTTTATTGTGAAGAGCTTCACAGAAGTAGCATTTAGTACTCAGTTTAGCATTGAGTTAGCTTAGCTTTGGCTGCCGTACCGGCGAGTTTTTGCAGCTGGTTTACAGCAGCTTTTCTGACCTCATGTAAGATCGCAGCCTAGATCTTTGACTCATTATGGACTTAGAAAAGAAAGTTTAAAGGTAAAAAAGACTTTTAAATGGTTGTTTAAGCCCTTTTAAGATGAAGAGCTGCAGCGCTGGGCTCTCTGAGACCAGCCAAAGCTCTTAGCTTGTGTTAAAGCCCCAGGCAGGCTGACAGAGGCGGCACACTGACTTTGTTGCGGTACAGCCATCAAACTTTGAGAGGAAAGAACACGTGTATTTTTCTACTAACTGTTATTATTAACAGCAAAAGCGAGTGACATTCGGTTAGTTACCTGGCTACAAGTAATACTAGAGCTAAACGTGCTATTGACTGGACTCAGCCTGAGCTGTCCATCATAAATCACTCGCTCTGCCAGCTGTGGGAGCAGATATGCCCCGCGCGTGAATCACAGCACAACATAGGCATCTATACCGGTGATGACGGTGTTGCAGAAATCCATTCTGCGGCAAAAATTTTACCAGTAACGGTATTAATAACGGTTTACCGCCCACCTCTAATCTCGTCGCACCCCTACTAAAGAGGGTAAGGCAGGTCCTGAAGAGTCAGCTGAAAGAACGGAACAAAATCCAAGCTATCCACACCTGTGCCCTGCCAGAGATCAGATACCCAACTGGCATGAAATCCTGGCCAAGGGAAGAGATAAAGGCCATTGATATAAAGACAAGAAAGTTCCTCACAATGCATGGAGGGTTTCCCAGGTCAGCACCAAGTACACAAATTCATCCAGATTTTTGCCGCACTGCAACCTAGTTTGGCCAAATCGGGCTCATTGTCAAATCTCTGGGCTTGATTTTGCACGTCAGGAATGAAAATTACTCTTGTAGTATGACATAATTTACAACACATCCAAGACACCCACAACTACTCAACGAGACTAGCGTGTCAGAATGTTTCTTACACTGTCATCTAGTTGGACACCCTGACACAATGTCAAAGACGTGATGCCTACCAACATGAGTGCATTCACTTCTTGTCTTTGTATTGACAAGTGTCCTCACTTTTTCTCTCTCCAGGGAACAAATGTGTACATTTTATTTTATTCTATTACGTTATCACATGCATACCTTAATTTCTATCTGAAGGAGAGCCCGTCCATATTGTCCTTCTCTCAAAACAGTCATAATTTATATCCATAATCCAACCCATAAGTATTTCTTGTTTGTTGTGTTCTTTTATGAGCTTAAGACCACTAGAGTCACACAGAGCACTTCTGTTGTCAAGTGATTGACGCTCTTTGACCCCTCTGCCCACCTGACAACCTGTGAACTCACAGCCGCAGAGACAGTGGTGACGTCAGCATATGATGAGCGGCCGGGATCACTCTTGTAGTGTGGCCAGTCTGTTGGCCAAGACAGGACAAGTTTTTTGTCCAATAGTCTGACATGGCGGTGTCCTGAATGACCAAAAAATCATGTAGTCTGAGTCTTAAGTCAAGAACCCTGACACTATCGAGGATGGAGGGAGGCCACAGACTAGTGAGTGTCAGACCTGCTGTCCAGAATGAAACGACAAACATCTGAAAGATGCCCCCCAGTAAAGATCTGCTATGTAAGTACCTCAGGCAGCAGAAACCCAAGGGGGTAGGATGAGGAGCCAAAGGAGCTGTCCTGGAAGGACAAGCCTCTGCACCGCATGATGGACAGCACAGAGGCACTCATCATGGCTGCACAAGAACAGATCCTAATCACAAGATCAGTAGAGGCCAGGGTCTACCACATCAGACAGGACCAGAGGTACAAAGACGGCCCTGAGACGGTGCAGTAGGCCACTGCAGGGTTCAAGATGTTGGCAAAATTATGTTACATTGCATGTTAACATGTTTTTTCAAAGAGTTGATTCTCTAAAGATGCCATACAATGATTTTACCCTGATAGAACCCCCTCTGTCTGTAAAGAATCCTTGTTATTCCCCATTGTAATGACATAAATCTTGTAATAAGATCTAAATAACTAATGTTAGCATATACAGTCATTTTGTATATTCAAAAGTCCAGGTGGCGCTTCTGTCACTCTTATTTTTGGGTCTTACTTTTGTTTCTAGGGGTTTATTTTTATCTATGCATTATACGTCATATCAGCATTTTCAACTAGTTTATTTTAACTATGTTAATGTCCTGTTACTCTTTTTAAAATCTAATGAAAAATGATTACAGAAAACAGATCTTTAGTCTTGTGGTACTTCAGAGACATCTCAGTAATTCTCAATCTCAGACCACCTTTATTGATTTACGAAGAGAGAGAACAGTGAAGATCAGAAGATGCTGAATCAGTTTTCTTCCCCACTGTGTTCAGGGACAGAATGATGTCTTCATCATTTTATCAGCTGCTGCTGCCAGCACTGCAAAAACTGGCCATTTCAAAAGAAAATCACATATAAAAAGAAGACACAGCCATTGTCCACTTCAGATCCCATGAAGTTAGTAAAGTAAGTGGGAGCAGTAAAAACAGCGAGTATATATCCATAATTTAATGTCTCAATTAAAAACTAAAACAGGTCTACCCTCTGGCAGCCAACAAAAGCCATAAACTATCCATTAAATTAGTGCAGCCCGCTTGTGCAGCATCATATGACCAGACTCATTCACATGTTCACCTTTTTTATCTGTTGCTGGTCTTCCAGTCTTGTGTTGTAAAAGTGCAGACACAGAAATCAGTCTGACATTGTAAAGTCATTTTTTTCAGTCAGGTTTACTACACATTTAAACAATTAACTATAAAACGACTAAATAAGACCTTTTCTCTTAGACTGGAGCAGGACAAGTCTGGGTTATCTGGAAAACTGGATTGAGTTTATATAACCAGTTAGACCTGATTCTAACTGAGTAAAGACGAAAGCAAAATGTACCTCCGAAGATCCCCTTGGCTCACAGCTACAATGTTTAAATTAGTACTATGGCGGATAACCAATAAGAGACCATCATTTTTTTTCAATTGTTGATTTAAAAAAAAAATAAAATAAGTTTGATGGAAGCCATTTATGCACATCTAGGTTTAAGAAGGGGTTAATATGTAGTGAGCAAAGATCTCTATAATTAATTCTAACTGACATCACTGCTATTTACATCAAAAAACAAAGAACTATTCTGGCTTTATAACTGTTAATATAGTTAACTTTATTTTAGTTAAACATTTGTGTACCAAAGTAAAACAAACACACACAAAAAAAAAATGACATGGGTTTCCCCCGTTTACCATGAAATGAATTAAAGCAGTGGTTTTCAAAGTTTGAGGTGGGCCTCCCCTGGGGGGGGCTTCAGGGAGGTGTGAAAAAAAAAAACAACAAAAACAGAAAAAGGTGGTTTGCTTTGCGAACCTGCGCTTTGCATTGTGCAAAATGGATAGACTTATAGTTACTATAGGGACTATGCTATAGAGCAGTGTTACTCAACCAAAGAGCCAAATTGTTGAAAAATACCTTTGCAAGAACCACAATCTAAGAGGTGAAAAGTAGCAAAAACAGCTTGAAGTAGCAATAAAAATAGGATAAAGGTGGCAAAATGGTCAAAAAGCAGCAAAAAATGGCTGCAAAGCGGCAGAAATCAGGAGAAAAAGTGGAAACATGGTCAGAAAGTAGCAGAAATGGGGAAAAAGTGACAAAAAAATCAGTGGAAAGTGACTTCAATAGGCAAAAAACAGTCAAGAGTGGCAAAAATGGGCAAAAAAGAGGAAACAAGTGGTATGTAATGGCAAAGGGTAGTTTAAATGGACGAAAAGTAGCAAAAAATGGTTAAAAAGGGCAAAAAGTGGGATAAAAGTGGCAAAAATTTGGAAAAAGTGGCAAAAAGACGTAGCAAAAATGAGCAATAAATTGGAAAAAAGGGATATTTAAGGATGAAAGGTAGCTTAAATGGACAAAAAGATGAAAAAAGGCAAAAATGGGATAAAAGTGGAAAAAATGGGAAAAAGAGGCAAAAAGAAGTTGTAAAATGGCCAAAATATGTGGCATTGGGTATTTAATGCCATTATAACTGAATAAGAGGGAAAGGCAGATGTTTAAGGACATTTGCAAACTGATGATTTTGTCAGTTGTTAGCGTTGCACATTTTGGCTCGGGCAAACTTTAGGCAGTTTCCAATCCTTGCTGAAACAACACATCCTAGCTTTGGCTTGGTCCCAATGCCCGCAGCTAGCTGCTACTGCTGCTTCATTTTAACCTCGTTAGGATAAAGACTTTTAAGCGACTTATAAGATCTGTTGTGTTAAACTTCTTGTGTTAGGACTTTTTTCCACAATGAGATCTTTGCAAGGCAAATTTTACAAACACTTTCTTGTTATCCTTCCCGTAAATACGGAATAACTCCACCGTGTTGTTGGCCTCTTAACACTGAGGCTGCTTCCTCTTCTTCTCTGGTGCTTAACAGTGGGTCATGAACTCAGGCGCCACCTATATTGGTTAATATTTTATCATTAGGATAATGAAATATGTAAAATATATGCAATATCGGCCGATATTTTATCAGTGCAGATAATTATCGTGCCCTAATGTGTTCCTGTAGTTATTTTTAGGGTCCTCGGACCCCTTCTAGCAAGAGCTAGAAGGGGTTCTTGCCCAAAGGTCAATTGTATCTGGTCCGTTTCTTTCTTCTTCTTCTTCTTCTTCTTATTATTTCACCAGCTCTTTAAACCTTAATTTGACCCCCTAAACACGCTCAAAAACTCACCAAAATTGGCACACACCTCAGATTCTGCAAAAAATTTGATAAAATGAAAAAATTAACTCCAAACATGCCAAAATGTGCTCTCTAGCGCCACCTAGGCACACTAAAACGGCCCTCACGGCCAGTAGGAATGTTGTACAGAGATCAAACCAACGTTGAAACGCTCATCTCACTGAGACCCACAAATCACACACTGACCCCCCTAACCTATCTCAAACAGGAAGTCAGCAATTTGCCTTTCAAAATAACAACACGTTGGAACTGCTGTGGCAGTTAGGCCTCTACACAAAAAACCAAAGGTCCTACAGCTTTAAAAATGACATGGATGGATTCCTGACAAAATTTACTACAAAAATATCTTATTTTCAGAGAGATTTGGTCAAAATTGTGGCATCTGTGAGGTGAGGTTCAAAAAAATTTCAGTCAATTTGACTCCTGAAAAAAAGAGCAGTTGGTGATGATGTCACTCACTGATTGACAGTTCAGTGCAGCTGGTCATGTGACTCACTGAAGGCGGGAAAATGGAATGTGTAATACACACCCATTATAAAGTCTGAGGCTCCTGGCAGAGCTGCAGGTACACACCTCAGTCTAACTTTGAGCAGGTCAAAGGGTCAAAAAGGGATGGAACCCTTAAAGTGGAGGTCAAACGGGCATGAGGGACGTGCGACAGACCGAGGACCTGACCAATGCTGCTTGCAGCTTTAATCAGTATTATTATTTCATTAAGATTTAGAATTAGAAAAAAGACAGTAAAATGAGTTTGATTTTAAAACTAAATATATTTTTATCCTTAGATATCCTTCACCAATATATCCCTTCACTCCTCTATGTCTGCCTCCTTTTGGTGTCTCTGTGGGGATCGGCCAGAAAGGCCGATACTTTATGATGTCACCTGAGTTAGACTTTACAAAGCTGGTAGGGGAGAGTGGGGTGAGTTGTGCCAGTTTTTACTCAAAGTGACTTTAAAGTGAGGCCATGACAGTAATGCCTCCAACTTAAGTATGTACATATATATCAGGATGTGGTGCATCCCTGGGAACAATAACTTTGGATCTGAAATAAACTGTTTAAGAAATATAGCTTTCAGAAGAAAAGTGGTTTTGTGGCACAACTTGCCCCCGGTGCGGGGTAAGTTGTGCCTTTGGTTAGAATACGTTGGGGTAAATTGTGCCAGTGATTACTGAAGATTACTGAAGTAAAACAGAACATTTTAATCTCATAAACTATAATGCTGAATAAAAGCAAGACAAATTCAAAACAAAATTACTCATTTAGGTTTTATTAAGACATAATAACCCTATTAAACTAAAGGCATAAGTCATATTTTCTAGTTTTTGGGAAAACACAAAAAACTTAAATACACAATATTGACATTTGTGAATCATTCCAGGCAAAAAGGCATTGGCAATAGATTCCTGTTGACATACAGTCTATCTTATGCAACATATATGAATAAAGTGATTTAGGCCAATTGCTGAACATCTCATTGTGACTTAGGCCACTTAAAAACTGAATAAAACTGCTCTTTAATAACATAGCGTGAACTCAAAACTGAAATCAGTGTTAGCTAAATTAAATGAATGGCAGGTAAATCAAACACTGATGAGGCATGCCCATCTCCTCTCTCCTCCAGCTGTTTTTGGTCCTTCTTTGTTGGGTACTAGGTGTGTAGGTCTAGGTGTGTGATTGTGTGGATTTGTTAGGGTAGGTGTGTAGGTGTGTGGGACTGGGTGTGTGGGTCTGGATTTGTGGGTATTTGGGTCTGGTTGTGTGGGTGTCACGGTTTGGGTGTGTCTGTGGGTCTGGGTTTGTGGATGTGCCACTGGCACAACTTAACCCAGGCCCTTTGGCACAAATCACCCCAGCCCCACTATTTTGAAAAAGTAGCATGATCCAGCAGTTTAGAGCTAACATCATACCAACTGTATAGACTCACTGTGTAGCCTACTAAAGCACTAAAACATGTGTGAAATGTTTTCAAAGCTGTCTATAATTGTTCAGACATAACAATCAAAAAAACCTTGATCATAGAAATTTTACTTTGAAAGGCAAAAAACATTTTTTGAGCTAAAATGTGCTTACTTCTCATGCCATATGTCTGTATTTTATGCAGGATGAGTAAAATGGATGGCTCTTCAAAAATATGTGGTCACATGACCAATTTCTTCTATGGTTTTCTTGAAACAAGGGGTGGCACTACTTCCCCGCTGGCACAAATCCCCCCACTCTCCCCTACACATTTTCTTTAGAGTATGTTCCAAATTAAAACCCTTTACCCACTTTATCTTACTTATTTTCTGCAAACTTCAGAAAACTTATCTGTGGTGTGATTTCCCTTCAAGGTTGGGATTGTAGTTCAGGTTTTATGCAATATTTTTGTAGGCATTTATATTTATGTATTGACCTTTTAAAACACAGCAGCTAATCTTTTATACTGACGATTCAATCAGTAGAATTTCATGCCTATTCAGCTTACATATATTTAATGCACAACTGAATGCCTGAAATATCTTTACACAGCAGAGCCAGGTGTGCTAAAGGAGGTGCAGTAAAGAATGAACATTCGCTTTCAAGGCTGAATCTCCATTATGAGCCCTGATAACAGTCTTTTAATGCCATGTTTTAACCTTTCAACCTGCATTTATTCCAGTCCACAGAGAACAGAAGCTCCACTCTCAGTGTGCCACTGAGGGCTGCCTGAGCAGCCAGCTTTTACTATGAATTTCCAGAGTGTGAGGAAGAATAAAAGAGGAGGCAGAACAGGAGGAGCTGGCAGACCGGTGAATGTATGGAAAGAAAAATTGACTGTACAAGTGCATACTGCATACACTATTCATCTCTGTGGACTGAATTGGCATAGCTGCAGATATAAATGGGATTGATATCCAACAGTGCTCCTGGAATCTATATCTCGGTGCTTTCCATTTTCAAAAACTCATGCAAGGCAATATTGCTCTAAATGAGGCAATGTGGCACAAACAAAGGAAACTAATGGAATGTGCATGGTTGGTTTTGTTTTCTTTTCAACAGTCTGCTGGCTGGCTCTGTGGTGTATGAATGATGTATACACCTGAATGGTCTGCTGTACGCTGGTGGCACATGGCTGAGGTGAATAACTGAAGACTCTTTAGCAAGAACGGAAAACTCAAGAATTAAGAGTAAATAAAACAGCTTCTGTCATCTAAATAATCAAAGGTTTATGAAAGTAATTGTTGGATTTGTCTGTGTTTTTGGCTTTGGTAAGCCCTGTCATGTCGGTTGTAACAATGTGTAGTATAAAGTTGAGTTTCCTTCCCAGGAACACCCCAAATGATCGTTATTTTGAAATAACTGAAAAGTTTAACAACCCCCCAGTAAATAAAGGATGAAAGTAAGTTATAATGAACCAAAACCATCCACCAAAGATCAATGAAGCTACTTTAATTAAGACATGCAGCCGTGTTGTTTAAATCTTGTCCCTTATGAGCAAAATGTTTCAAATGTCACCCCCCCCCATTTCATCCATATGTAGGTTGTATAACTTTAGCTTGATGTTTATTGTAATGCCATTTAAACCCACATTACAGAGCAACAACACTCCATAAATGTGTTTACATATTTATTTGCAACAATTGTACCACCATTTGTAGTCTTGCTATTCATTTGATCTGATTTTTGTTACTGATTGTCCTGAAATAATGTTCCTCTGCTATTAGCCCTATCTCCCAATCGTACAGAATCCTTTAAAAAATTCCTGATGGTGATCTGGATCACTCCCAAAATCTAATCAGTTCTTCCTTATGCCATTTCTGATTTCCTGAAAATTTCATCAAAATCCGTCCATAACTTTTCAAGTTATGTTGCTGACAAACTCACTAACTGAGAAAACTGAGCACTCATGATAAATGGTTTTCAGAATTAAAAAATTCAAAATTACAAGTTTAATGGCTGAAAATCTGAGATGATAGTCAAATTTATTAGTTCAAAAGGTCAAAACACAAAATTCAAAGTCAAAATGATGATTTTAAAGGGCAAACAGAATATGAGATAGAATATCAAAGTTGGGAGTTTTAGGTTTTACAAAAAATTCAAAACCATAAGTTTAAAAGGTAGAAACATGACTTAAAATTTTGAATTGTGAGTCTAAAAGGTCAAAATGTGGGATTTAAAAGTCAAAGTTGGGAGTTGAAAAGGTTAAAAGGTGAAATCAAATTTGAAACTGTAAGTTGAAAAGGTCCAAATATGACTTTAAATTAACAACTGTAAATTCAAAAGGTTGAATTTTGATATAAAAAGTCAAAATTGTGAAATTAAAAGGTCAAAATATGAAATAAAAAGTCAAACAATAAATTTGATTGTGAGATGCAAAATTGAAAATATGAAATGAAAACAAATTGATTTATTTACCACATTCCTGACGTTTTATCTAAATTGTTTTACTCTTTACTTTTTCAACTTTCAAATGTTAAGTTTACATGTTTATACTTTAGTAAATCTGCAGACCTCATACCAGTGGGCCAATTACAATAGAAATATGGTATGATCTTGCGGGCCGGGCATAACAGTATCGCGGGCTGGATTTGGTACCCGGGCCTTGAGTCTGACACCCCTGCCATAGAGTCTTCCTCGCCCCAAAACATAGTACAAATATGTGCAGTAAAATCTACAAAGATTTCCTAAATTAAATTCTTGATCTTTATCATCTTGATCTCCAAAGTGAATATCTGCAGATAAATTTTGATAGTATTGAAGCCAAAAAAATTGACATGACATTAAAGAAGTTAGATTTTAAAAAACAGTGATATTACTTTACATAATCCTTGTTGTGTTTACAACCCCAATTCTACAACAGTTGGGGCAAGTATAACATTTCTGAAAACAGAATGCAATGATTTAGAAATGGCATAAACCCATATTTTATTTACAACTGAATAAACAACAAACTAGAAGCTGAGAATTCGACATTTTACCATTTCATGAAAAATATTAGCTCATTTGAATTTGCAAATCACTACATGCTGTTTTATGTACATTTTACACAGCGCCCCAACTCTTTTGGAAATGGGGGTTGTTGTGCTCCACACAGTGGGAGTCACGCGAATAAATTGTTTTCCATTTTCCAGACTCAGATCCAGATTCTGTACTTGCTTCCTCGCCACATGAACGATCATTTTCTGTTTCCTTCTAATCATTTCTATTTGACAACACACTGCACCAACACGAGAACGCCGTCTGGAGTCACAGCATCTTTATCCCCACAGGAAGCTGTAATATCTGTGTGTGTCTGTGTGTGCATTAGCTCAGCGGTGTGTGAAAGGTGGAGACAGGGGTGATATTTCTCCCAGACATGCTCTGCTCCAGCTCTCCGACTTCACCATATGGAGCCCATTACACCCATTTATGAATGTTCCACACTTACAAGCAGCTCTGTCAAATACACAGCACAGACACGTCTGACAGTACCGCATAGAAGCCACACGTTTGTTATGTCATGTAGTAAATAAGAGTGTCATTCACCCCTGCAGTCTGTCTCTGTGTGTGTCTGTGTGTTTGGGTTATGTTGTCTTGTAGAGGCCTGTCAGTGCGAGTCATCCTATCTGTGTGTTGTCTCTTTCGCCTCACTTTGTCAGTGTGTTATCACACACTTATCAGCTCACAGACTCCAAACCTCTCTGTTTCCTAGACGCCGAAACACTCGGTCTCATTATGTCCCATCCCTGCTGTTCTGTGTTTTTATTTTCTGTCATTTGTTCTGAAGGATGGTGAAGGCCTCTTCAGCTGATGCAGCAGTTTAAACTCTATTAGTTCATGTGTATTCAGTTCATGTAGGGAACATTATGTGTGTTATCTGTTCGGGGTTGTTTTACCCTTTTCTTGGTGTACTTGTAAGACTCGGCTGCTCTGTCATGCTTCATTTCTCACGTCTGTGGTGCCAAGGAGTTTTGATTGCCAAATTCTGTGTGTGAGAGACACTCACCCCCACCCACCCCCACCCACACACACACACACGCACACACATAGAGCAACCTCTATGTACTGTACCAATGATGGTTTGTTATTTACCAAACCATAACTCCTGTAATAGAGCAGCCCTCTCTTTTCAGCCTGGCTGTTTGAATGAAGCTTTTACTCTTAAAAACAAAATTAGGGCAGTAGTCTTAATTTTGGCAAGTATTGTTAATTTTAGTCCTAGTCTTTAGATAAAATGTTTTAGTTTTAGTTTTAGTCACATTTTAGTAATTTCTACCGTCTATAGTTTTAGTCCAGTTTTAGTCCGTAAAAAGTCCTCACATTTTAGTCTTTACTTTTATTCCAAGCATTTATTCTCTTGCCTAAATCTGGAACCAAATCATGGTAGTGTGTTCTCTGCACTCTGCTAAACCTGGGGTCCCTGCTTCCTACAGCTGAGAGACAGAATTGTATTTTGGCAGAATTTTCCACAGTGGAGAAATATCACGGATTTTGAATGTCAGTCAAAAACTACATCACATTTTAGTCTGGTTTTAGTCACCTTGATGAAAACTAAACTTCCTTTTTGTCAGTTTCAGTCATCACAGATCTATTTTTGTTAGTCTAGTTTTTGTCATGGGAAAAAAGGCTGTTGACAAACATTTTTATTCACAGTTTTAGATTTTGAATGTCAGTCAAAAACTACATCACATTTTAGTCTGGTTTTAGTCACCTTGATGAAAACTAAACTTCCTTTTTGTCAGTTTCAGTCATCACAGATCTATTTTTGTTAGTCTAGTTTTTGTCATGGGAAAAAAGGCTGTTGACAAACATTTTTATTCACAGTTTTAGTGTTTTGGGTTTCGGCTAATAAATTAGATTTTGTTAAAAACCCCAGTCACCCCTTTGCCAGGATGGTTTGACCCACACTGGCACCTACCAAATGAAATCAACTGTCAACATTACGAGACGGAGATATACTGCCAAAAGTGGAACTACACTCCAGACATGGCTGCTGCACTGTGTCACTCCGCCCAGTGGTTCACTCAAGAAATAGTTCAGAGTATTTGCTTCATGTGTCGTAATGTTAAATAATTATACGTTATTATTTTATAGCGTGGTGAATGTACAGGTCACAACTTGTCCATGAGAGCGTTTTGGAGTTGTTGGATTTTGTATTTGATGAGTTTGATGAGGGAAAGCAAAAATTCCGTCTGCTTCCATAGCGTTAGCGGTGCAGCTGATATATCGGTCCCCCCAGATCTAGAAACAGCTTGCACCGACAACTAAAGGAAACGAACCTATTACTAAGACTATAGGAATTATGGCAATGGGCGACTTTGCCAAAATGTTGAAGTATCCCTTTAAGTGGCATTCCATTCTTAATCCATTGGGTCTAATATGACGTTGGACCACCCTTTGCAGCTATAACAGCTTCAACTCTTCTGGGAAGGCTTTTCACAAGGTTTAGGAGTGTGTTTATGGGAATTTTTGACCATTCATCTAGAAGCGCATTTGTGAGGTCACACACTGATGTTGGATGAGAAGGCCTGGCTCTCAGTCTCCGCTCTAATTCATCCCAAAGGTGTTCTATCAGGTTGAGGTCAGGACTCTGTGCAGGCCAGTCAAGTTTATCCACACCAAACTCTCTCATCCATGTCTTTATGGACCTTGCTTTGTGCACTGATGCACAGTCATGTTGGAACAGGAAGGGGCCATCCCCAAACTGTTCCTACAAAGTTGGGAACTAAGGGGCCAAGCCCAGCTCCTGAAAAACAAGCCCACACCATAATCCCTTCTCCACCAATTTTACACTTGGCACAATGCAGTCAGACAAGTACCATTCTCCTGACAACCGCCAAACCCAGACTGATCCATCAGATTGCCAGATGGAGACGCGTGATCCATCACTCCAGAGAATGTGTCTCCACTGCTCTACAGTCCAGTGGTGGCGCGCTTTACACCACTGCATCCAACACTTTGCATTGCACTTGGTGATGTATGGCTTGGATGCAGCTGCTCGGCAGTGGAAACCCATTCCATGAAGCTCTCTACGCACTGTTCTTGAGCTAATCTGAAGGCCACATGAAGTTTGGAGGTCTGTAGCGATTGACTCTGCAGAAAGTTGGCCACCTCTGCGCACTATGCTCCTCAGCATCCGCTGACCCCACTCCGTCATTTTACGTGGCCTACCACTTGGTGGCTGAGTTGCGGTCGTTCCCAATGGCTTCCACTTTGTTATAATACCACTGACAGTTGACTGTGGAATATTTAGGAGCGAGGAAATTTCCCCACTGGACTTGTAGCACAGGTGGCATCCTATCACAGTACCACGCTGGAATTCACTGAGCTCTTGAGAGAGAGACAATTTTTCACAAATGTTTGTAGAAACAGTCTGCATGCCTAGGTGCTTGATTTTATACACCTGTGGCCATGGAAGTGATTGGAACACCTGATTTTAATTATTTGGATGGGTGAGTGAATACTTTTGGTAATATAGTGTATATTAGATATATATCTATATGTTAAATGATCTATTTTTGTGAAGAAATGTTCATTTGTAGCTAAGATCATGATTTCAAACTGAGAAGAGATCATTTCATGAGCCCAAAAAAGGGGCACTAAGCTGTTAACTATTTTTTGTGCACACAAGTCTTTATTTATTTTTAATTATGTTTATTATTTTTTACACAGGTTTTTAAATTTATGTTTTTATTTCCAAATAGTTCAAAAGAGACCGTTATGATTGTAATGTCTTTCTTTTCACCCAAAAAAGCTTTGTGTTGTTAAGGGGGTACTTGGCTGAAAACAATATTTCACTGGGGATACATCACTAAAAAAATGTTTAGAACCACTGGGATAATATACAGTGCTTAACAAATTTATTAGACCACCACTCAAAGTTAGGTTTATGCCACAGCTGCATCATGAAGTGCTTTAATGTGGACTCTTTCATTTTCAGTGAGCTCTCCACGTTTTACCATTTTGAACAGGAATGAGGAATTTCAAACTGAATTCACCCAAATTTGAGCCGGCTCACTTGGCTTCTCTGAGAAGTCAGAAATTAATCAAGCATAACATAAAACCACTAAAACTCATTTTTCTGTTCAGGAATGCAAGTAAATAACTATAATTTGACATATTCATCAAGAAATATTAATGTGCTTTACTATTTTTCAGTTCTTTGTAAATCAGTAAATTTGAAAATTCATGGATAACAATAATAATTATATTTTAGCATTAAAAATATCATTAGGGTTAAAGAGCTTCTACATATTGGTGTATTAACCATTGCAAAAACAAAAAATGATTTTGGTAATTACCAATGCTGTTAATTTAGGGCAGCTGTGGCATAAACCTTACTTTGGGTGGTGGTCTAATAAATTTATTAAGCACTGTATATTTTTTTGTCGCGTAATTCTCACCGTAAGGGGAAAATGTAATTTCCATAACACCACATAAACTGTGTTTTTAAACAAAATTACGAATGTAACCTGTGTTATCCCAACATTTAATGACATTTCACACACAGATGTACCTGAATGTAGAAATGTGTTAACCTGACACGCCAGATAGATTTGTTTCACACATCCATTTGGGAGAGCTTCAATAAGAAACGTTTGAGAAAAGGCAGAGGCTTAGAAAAATCCTTGGAGTATGATTGGGTGAACGTTCTGTCTGTCACATCTCTACGGGCCAATCAGAGCAATAAAGCACGTGACGTAGCCGCTAGCAAGCTGCGCGTGCGCAGCTACTGAGGAATAACGCAAAACAAGGTGACTATAGACATGTCAGTACTCGACTTTTGTCGTTTTTGAAAAGAAAACAACCCACTGCTTTTCTTTGTTTTTCTTTTAACAAAGAAATGTTGTCAAGTTCTGATAAAACTGGCGCTTTAGCAGCATCCACGCTAATCTCTCCCTCCATAACTGCACCAGCTCTTGCTGCTGCTTGTTTACGTCACGTCTCTGCCGTGCCTGAAAGTACTGCACCTTGGTTGCTGATTGGTCCTGTCACTTTCTAACCGGACGCAAACGGTTCAGACAGGAGCTTAACAAGATGGATTCACCAGTGAAAAACAAGGAAATGGGCGTATCCATCTGCTCTGCAAGGTTAAGAAAACACAGGATGTTATCAACAAGGTGGATGTCAACCAGGGCCTCTAAGGTTAACTCATCAGACCAAGAAGGATCCGTCCCATCCAAGTAGGTGATTTTAAAGCATTGCTAACTGACTCTGCAGGCCAGGACTAAACAAACAGATTGTGAGGTATGTTGTTGATAAAATGCTCCCCATATAAACACTTAAAGGTGTGCCTTCAGCACGTTAAGATATATTGAGGATGTTTTTTCTGTCACCCCAAACAACGCTGAAGTTAGAGTCAGAACTAGACTACTAATTCCTTTTATAATGTAGTGACTGACAGAAACTGATAAATTCTTACCACTGTCTATAAGAGACAATAGATCACAAACTGTTCTTAAAATAGATTTCATTTACACATTCATTAATACTGCCAAACCTTTAAATGCACGATCTCTTAAAACAGAGGCATGGCCCCTGCTGTTAGAAACCTTTCCTTTGCACTACTCTCTCTTGGTCGATACAGTTGTCTTTCTGTTGCATCACCACAAGCTAAGGTGCACAGCTGCAGCGCTAAAGGGTCTAAGAAATCAATTTTCAGGAGATGCCCTCCACGGGGGGCCGCCTTCAAACCAACACATCAGTTTAAGCCTTGTTTGGACAACTTTGACTTCAAACTTTAAATTGGCAGTTGTAAATGATGAAACCCTGAAAACGACAGACCTGACCTCTCAGTGCACAGCAGGTGTTCACACTTTCAGCACCACCAAGCATCATGTCACCAAGCAGCATTTTTCACTCATACTCTCACCCGATTGGCTGGCTAATTGATTGGCTGTCATAGTGACTGATGGCGTTGGTGTTCATATCCAACACATCCAAGGTAACGCACTGACGCGATGCCCCAAAGCTCCCCAATCAGCATTTCTCAGTGAACAGAGCAAGCAGGAGAGAGCCATTCATCTATCACTGTGATGGTAACTGGTACAGCACCCCTGGGTCTCACAGTTGACCCCATTCAAAGTGTCTATTAGTGAAGCTGTACTGTCACCACACGATTGATGTGTGAGGAGAACGGAACCTTACAATAGCATGCCCGTCTGTTAACAATGACTGAAATGCCATTAATTCTATAGAACAACCAGTGTTTGAATCATACAGTGGCTTTCAGCGGAGCCTCCTTACCCGATGTGCACCATGACTATCCAAATTACATACACCACATGAACATACAGATACATCTCAGTGAGTTAGAATATCATCACAAAGTTCATCTATTCCAGTAACTGAATTCGAACAGTTAATCTCACATATTAGATTCAAGACTGATATCTCAGAAAATTAGAATATTGTGACAAAGTCTCTTTGTGTCACACTGTAATCAGCTACTCCAAACACCTGCAAAGGTTTCAGAGCCTTTAAATGGTCTCTCAGTCTGGGGTCAGTAGATACACAATCATGAGGAAGACTGCAGACTGGACAGAAGTCCAGAAGATCACTGACACCCTCCACAAGGAGGGTAAGACACAGGTCACTGCTAAAGAAGCTGGTTGTTCACAGAGTGCTGGATCCAAGCATATTCATAGAAAGATGAATAGAAGGAAAAAATGTGGTAAAAAGAGAAACACAAGCAACAGGGATAACTGCAGGATTGTGAAACGACGCCTATTCAAAAATTTGGGGGAGCTTCACAAGGAGTGGACTGAGGCTGGAGTCAGTGCTTCAGGAGCCTCCACGCACAGACGGATCCAGGACATGTCACATTCCATGTGTCAAGCCACTCTTGAACAAGAGATGTCAGAGGCATCTTACCTGGGCTGAGGACAAAAAGGACTGGACTATTACTCAGTGGTCCAAAATCTTCTTTTCAGATGAAAGTACATTTTGTATTTCTTTTGGAATTCTAGGTCCCAGAGTCTGGAGGAAGAGAGGAGAGGACCAGAATCCAAGTGTCTTGAGGTCCAGTGTGAAGTTTCCACAGTCAGTGATGGTTTGGGCTGCAATGGCATCTGCTGGTGTTGGTCCACTGTTTTTTCTGAAGTCCACCGTCAACGAAGCCATCTACCAGGACATTTTAGAGGCCTTCATGCTTCCTTCTGCTGACAAGCTTTATGGAGATGCTGATTTCATTTTCCAGCAGGACTTGGCACCTGTCCACACTGCCAAAGGTACCAATACCTGGTCTGAGGACCAGTCCCTGTGCTTGATTGGCCAGCAAACTGGCCTGACCTGAACCCCATAGAGAATCTATGGGGTATTGTGAAGAGGAGGATGAGAGACACCAGACCCAACAACACAGAAGAGCTGAAGGCCACCATTAGAACAACCTGGGCTTCAATTACGCCTCAGCAGTGCCACAGGCTGATCGCCTCCATGCCACACCACATTGATGCAGTAATTCATGCAAAAGGAGCTCAGACCAAGTACTGAGTGCTGCACATGTTCATAGTTTTCAGTAGTCCAACATTTCAACAAAAAAACACTAGAAATTTATCAGTTGGTGCGTAATCTATTTAGTGTATGGGTTTACCTTTTTGAATTGAACTACGGAAATAGATCAATTGTTTGTGATATTCTAATTTTTTGAGATGCACCTGAATGCAGCATCAGTGACAGCAGTCAGTCTGTACTTCTGCAGCAGGGAGCTAAAGCTGTTAGTAACCTGCTGTTTAGGCATAATAATGAAAACTAAAGCATCATGCTGCAAGTTTAATCAGAGAAAAGCAGAGTAAAGAATACATAATACACAAAAAAATCCTTGAGCATAAAAAGCCAACTCTCTGATAAGTTCAAGTACCTCTGTAATTCTGAGCATTATTTCAGTGCAGCACTGCCACGCTGTGTGGCTGAAAATGGTGATTTATTATGTAATGAACAAGTAAACAAACAACATTGAGATGTTTATAATATTGGTATTATATTTTAGGAAACATACTGTACATAAAATAACGACCTACATGATGACAACTTTTAAGAGCGACCCCTAAACATCTCACTTGAGGCTGTCAGAGGAGCTTGTGCCCTTTTCAGGGGAGCCGAGTCCCCCTTGGCTGTCTGTAATTTGAGCTTGAGAAGTAAGTTTTGTTTTACTTTTGCTGAAGAGAAAAGGCTTTTTTTTTGGCCATGGCTCTGGCTGCCTCCTGTTTTCTGTTCCCCTTGTGTCCTCTCCCCCTGTCTTTCTTTGAGTGTTTGTGTGCCACACCCTCCTACAATCAGCAACCAAGCACCTGGCTGGATCACCTGGAACCCTCACCTGCATCCCATCAACTCATCTGTCTCAGTATAAGAAGCCTGGTTTCAGCTCCATTCTTTGCCAGATTATTACATCCTTTCTGTGGTATCGTTTGTCGGCCACTTTGCACGGTCTGAGTTCAGAGTTTTTTCTGCTTTTATATTTCTACCAGTGATTCAGTGAACAGCCATTTTTCTCTGTTTTCAAATCCTGCAAATGTTGCCATCAAGACGACGACTCTAGTAAAACGCTGGAAAGCCACCTGTCTCCTCAGCCCTACCCGAACCAACCAGCCAGCCAACAATAAACCACCTTAAAACTGTCCACCTCGTCTCTTTGCTTCTGAGTCCTACAACAAAAACTTCCAAACCTAACATTTTTGCTGCCACTTTTATGCCTTTCATTGATTAAGGTGATGCTCTGTGCATGCATGCATCCTTTCAATGCCTTAAATCTTCAGACACTGAGTACCACGGGACACTGGGCTTTAACAAACCTGAAGACTCTGTATGGTCAAGTCAGTTGGCTTTCTTTGACCCCCACATAGACTAAATCATGTGCATATCCTTATCTATAAGGCTTTATTAAACCTTTTTCCATCATACTTTTATGATTTTATACATGTGAAAAGTTCTGTAGGGCTCCAGTCTTCACTGTGTGACTCAGTCACAGGAGTTATGGTTGCTCTCTTTGCCCAGAGTCTGTCTTGAGAGGAGTAAAGAAGTTTCAGGTAGGCTGCTCCTGCAGTCTGGAATCTTCTGCAGGAAAATGGATATTGGATATGGATACGGATATTGGGGAGCTGGTCTCTTTAAATTCTTTTGAAAGTAGATTGAAGGCATTGGAGAAGATGCATCAGATTATAAATATTTTGGCTGATGACTTTCTGACTCAGGATTGGTTGAGCTGTGTTTTGTGGTGTTTTTTACGTTTAATGTCTATCTCTGTTAATTGTGCTCAAATGAGATTCTTAATGTCAATGAGGCTTTCCTGGTTAAACAAGTCTAAATGAGAAATAATCTCCTATAAATCCAATCCTGTAGAATCCAGAAATCCCTTAAATAGAACCTGTCTGACAAAGGGAAGTAGGCTACAAGATCTCAAAAACAAAACATCATGGTGCCATCTAAAGAAATTCATGAACAGATGAGAAAAAAAGTCATTGACATCTATCAGTCTGGAGCCAGGAGGTCCCCAAAAAACAGAACAAGATCTAAAGACCTGCAGGCCTCACTTGATTCAGTTAAGGTCAGAGTTCATGACTCAACCATAAGAAAGAGACTGGACAAAAATGGCATCATGGGAGAGTTCCAAGGTCAAAACCACAGCTGCCCCAAAAGGAGACAAACACCCATCTCACATTTGACAAAGAAATCCTGATGATCCCTGAAACTCTGTGTAAAATATTCTGTGGACCAACAAGACAAAAGTTGAACCTTTTGGGAGGTGTGTGTTCTGTTACATCTGGAGTAAAACTAACATTTCATCAAAAGAACATCAGACCAGCAGTCAAACATGGTGGTGGTAGTGTGACCGCCTGGGGACCACTTGCTGTGATTGATGGAGCAATGAATTCTGCTGTCTACCAGGAAATCCTGAAGGAGAATGTCTGGCCATCAGTTTGTGGTTTCAAGTTCAAGAGCATGCAGGCTACACAGGAGGAACTGATCCCAAACACACCAGCAGGTCCACCTCTGATTGGGTTAAAAGACATGAAGGTGTTTGGAATGGCCAAAGTCTGGATTTAAATCTGACTGAGATGCTGTGGCATGACCTTGAACAGACCATTCATGCTGGAAAACGCTCCAGTGTGACTGAATTAAAACATTTCTGCAGAGAGGTGTGGGACAAAAATTCCTCCTCAGTGGTGGGAAACACTTCCAAGGGTGGCACAGCCGGTTATTAGGTTTAGGGGGCAATGACTTTTTCACATAGGTTTGGATGACTATTTTTCCTTAATTAATGAAATCATCATTTAAAAACTGACTTTAGCATTAACTTAAGTTATCTTTATCTAATATTAAAAATTGTTTAATGATCTCATTCATGCAAGTGTGACAAAAAGGCCTATGGAAAAAAAGAAAGGGGAATCAGGATGTATGATAGTATTTTCAGACAAACATATACTTAATATATATTTTAAAATGTATTTTTTTCTGAGATAATTCTTTATAATTTTAATTATGTTTTTGACAGACTTGTCCTATATTACACAGTTTTCCTGCTCACTCTTTCATTCTGCTGCTCTAACTGCCTTGAATTTCCGAGAGGGACCCAACTGCAGTCAAGATGGCCGACATGGGCGTCACCATACATCCAATCCAAGGGGAAGTTTTTTCTTCGTGTTGGACTCAGCTGCCAGTGTTTGTCAGTCTTTTTCGCGCTTAAGCCTAACCCTTGGTGCTGGATCTCAAATATATCATCTTCCCCACTGCCTTACCCTGAACCTGACCACTCAGGTTTTAATGCCTAAGCCTAACCATAGACGTACGGACTTCCAGTTGAGACTTCTGGTATGGATTGGATGTATGTCAGCCATCTTGTCTGCATCAAGGTTGGAATTTTCCCCTGGAGAAGTTGTTTTTTTAATTGAATTAAATAAAATAAACTGGATGACTCTACAAAAACCATTACATTTCATGACACCAATGTAAAAAAAAAGTAAAATATTGTAGCCAATCTGAAAATAAGCAGACCGTTTATTTTTGACGCCTAAAAGCCGCAGTAAATAGGCTAAAAGATACTTCTATCATTGAAATGTTTGATTTTCTGGATGTTCATTCATAAATCTTTTGCTGGAACCACAGTTTGCTTTCTTTTTCGTTTTTCTTTAAATGAAAAGCTCCAGTTATAACATTTTACACCACTGATCATCAACTGGCAGCCCGAGGGCCAAATCAGGCCCCTCAAACCATAAATTCAGAAAAGGAGTAAAAGCAGATGTTGTGGTATATTTTGTCTTTAAATGTCTACAGGTGTTAAAACCACCCCAAAAACAATATCAAAATAGTTTTTGAATGATTTAACATCTGATTTGTTTTTACAGAAATGCACTTGTCAAGCATTTTAGCAAATGTAAAAAAATGTTTTGAAACTGGTAAAATGGTCAGATTAAGTGGTGAAAAAGGGGTTAGAGAGTGGCAAAAATGGGTAATAAGTGTCAACATGGGTTGTGGAGCGGCACAAAGGAACAAAAACTTGCAGGAAATGAGGTGAAAAGAGGTTCAACTGTGGCAAAAATGGGTAAAAAGGGTAAAAAATGGTGAAAAAAGTAATGAAAAGTGGCAAAAAATGGATGGAGTGGTACAAAAGGGATAAGACGGACAGGAAAAGTGGTTAAAAGAGGTTAAAGAATAGCAAAAAAATTAGGTTAAAGAGGCAAAAAGTATCAAAAATGGGTTAAAGTGGCACAATGGTGCAAAAAAGCCAATGGCAAAAGTAGTGGAAAGGAAGGAAAGGTGGTTGAAGAGTGATAAAATAGAAAAAACTGTCAAAATGGGTTAAGAGTGTCACAAAATGTTGCAGAAATGGCAGACTGAAGCAGAGAAGTAGTGAATAGTGTCAAACACAAGTTCATATTGGTGCCAAATCACAGCTGAGGAGGGTCCATTCTCTGAGGATTGTCAGGGGCCCAGCAAACTCAGTGGGCATACCTGTCCTCTTTTGGCCTACCGCATTCTAGATATTAGGGATAGATCTTACTGGTAATTCCTAAAAATGTCCTGCGTATTGACAGGAAATACAAACACTGATAAAATAATGTTAATCAGACAAGAATACTGATTTAATTTTTCTTTATTTGAAGGTACCTCAAGACTCTGTCAAGTCTAAATCTGGCCCTTGTGCAAATCACTTGATGACCCACGTTTTACACCTTCCCACCCTGCCTCTGTAGTGCATTTCAGCAGAATATTTCCGTTAGAGTTTTTCTCCAGACCCTCCTAAATGTGGTCTAAGCTCCGGGCTTTAACATGTTTGACTATGGCGCAGTTAGCAGACTCTTCCTGATCTCACAGTACAAGTTCAGGTCCGTGTAGATCTGTTCCTGGCCTTGCTGTCTTTTCAGAGTATTACGGTAGTGGGCGGGTCTTATTGGAGCGTGGATCGCCGGCTGGGCGTGTTTAGTCTTTGTGTATGTGCTGTCCTGTGGACTCCTGACCGCCTCAGCCCGGCACAGCACGGCTCGCCTCAGTGTCACATATGATCTAAATGAGAGGGAGGGTCGGAGAGCCGTATCCGCGCTGCCGCCGCGCCCACACCAAACCATCCTTCAGTGAGTCAACAAACAGCGGGTAGCATTTCTCCTCCGGTCCCGTTGGATTTACTGAAGCGTCTTCTGCAGCTGTAGGGAGGACAAGCACAGCTGGAGGAGCCTCCGCAGCAGGAAGGTCAGCAGCGGAGGACGGAGGGCAGCCAGGGAGGCAGCGCGACCCTGTCCCAGCACCGGGACCCCGCCCGGCCGCTGCAGCCTCCCCCGCTGCGCTGGAGCTCACCGACGGACAGCTGTGGCCAGGTAAGGTCCCGAGGCATGTCTGCTCCGAGTTACTGACGAGACTCCGAGAGTTCACTCTGGAATGTTCCTCTATCTTTAGTCTGCTGCTGCTGACCTGCGCTCTATTTATCAAAGTTTCGACACATTTCTGTCAAACCTGTCTGTCTGAGAAGACAGCTCTAAACGATATTTGCTCACTTTTTGATCCTAAGGATTCTTTAGACACAAAACACAATGTTCGAGTAGGCGATCCAGTTTTAAAAACAAAATATTTCGTTTATTTTTGCCCAGACAGCAGGGATGTTTAACTGGCCTTAAGATAACTTAAAATGTTAACTAAAGTCCAAAAAGTCAGCTCATGTCTGGTCAAAGTGAATTAGAGAGCGAAAGCTATCATTTAAATTCATTTAATCATTTTAAGGTCCAAATACCAACATGTGGAGGCTCATGCCTCCATCTTCAAACAAAAGAAATGCTTTTTAATTTTACATCTTCTCAAATATCCTGCTGTAGAACTGTTAGTTGGTTGAAAGACATCTGATATATAACAACTTGAGTTCCACTCTCTGTGATGGGTTTTGTTCATTGTTTATTTTATTAAGAGAGAGTCAGAAGAAAAAATATTAAGAAAAAAAATTTAGATGAAGAAGCTAAAAGCTAGTCTTTAATTTCTACTCTATTGAATGTTCTGCTCCAGGCTGAGATCTAAACAGGATCCTCTGGACAGCATTAAGGGAGGGATGTCAGAGCGAGGCTGCCCATTAGGACTGTCCGAGCGCTTACGGGGGTCAGTGCCTTGCTGAAGGGCACCTCTGCAATGGCATCAATGAATAAGAATACACGTGGAGATAACTGAGGTTGGGTTGCTCAGTGAATCGAAGTTATCTTTGAAATTGACCTAGTCTACCTTTTGATGTGACATATTTATCATCCACCTGGGCAGCAGCCCATAGATGGGGTTCAGGAAGGGCTGATAGTTGGACAAATGTTCTGTCTCTCCACCATCAGTAAAAACCAGTCTGTAAATCACCATCCTGCTGAAGCCAGCTCTGACAAAACTGCTGCTGTAGCTGCATCCATGCTAATCTCTTCACTCACCACTGCTGTTTTCAGGCTTGAGTACAACTAAGGCCCCGTCCACACAGGGACGAATTCAAGAATATACACAAAAGTTTTTTGTCGTATCAGCGTTTCATCCACATGGAAACGCTATTTTAGGAAGTCGTAAACGCTACCTTTTGAAACCAGGTCCCAGAGTGAAGATATCTGTTAACGCATTGTCTCAGTGTGGACAGCCAACCGCATATTTCTTGAAACGATTATGTCACACGTAGCATAACGCATTTCAAACCAGAACAACAATGGCGGATTACAGGGTTGTGTTCGTGCTGCAGAAGCTACTGAGCTTGTTATGGCTTTTACAGCAAAATCTGATGCTCCTTTACCACCACGAGAACAGGATACACCAGATGTTCTTAAATCCACCACAGAGAACAAGCAGGAGCGCAGCTAGGAGAATGTTTGTGTCCGTTTTCTGTTATCTTCTTCTCTCTTTTGGTACAGTTCTGTGGCAGCGTTAGAGCACCACTTACAGGTTTGGCATATGTACTACAGCGTTTTCAGTGGTTCTGTGCTTATGCAGACTTTTCCTGAAATGATTCCGTATTTACGGAAAACTTTTCAAAACTAAACGGCACTATAACGTTTTTGTCTCCCTGTGTAAAAGGCCTAAACCAAATCCATAGGTCAGAGGTCATCAATTACATTTGTAGAAGGGCCAGCTTTCCCCTTGATGGATGCTTTGGGGGCTGGACTTTCAAATGAACTAGAAAAAATGAGACATTTTGGTCTGAACATATTTTCAAAAATTATCTTTGTTTTCTTTCAAATGTACGCCATCAGCCTCTAAAAATGAGATTAGTCCAGCCACAAGAGGTCGATTGAGATGTTTTTGCTGGATTTTTTATGTTCTGCTAACGTGCCGTGTCCTGACTGGTGAAAAAAACATGCAAGACACAGGTCTTTAGATTTGATAGAGGAAAACACCTGAATTTAAAAGAAAATTAAAGTTTTAATCAAGAATGAATCAAGAGTGATAAGTATGTGTTCATCATGCATCCTTTGGCCAATAATGGCTGACAGGTAGGTTTCTGTAAAATTGATCAAATATTAAACCAATCCAAGGATTTTTTTCAATCTCACTTTTTTTGGAGGGCTTTGGTAGCTGTTAACCTGATAGCCAGATGGATGTGTTTCACACAACCTTCTGGAAAACCTTCAATAGTTGGTGTTTGGGAAAGGGCAGAGGCTTTGAAAAAAAAACTTGGGGGATGATTGGATGAACGTTCTGTCTGTCACATCTTTACGGGCCAATCAGAGCAACAAAACACGTGACGTAGCTGCTATCGAGCAGTAAACTCCATAGAACTGCACAACACGAACCATGTAGACATGTCAGTACATGACTTTTGAAAAAAAAAAAAAAAAACTCACTGCTGTTTTTTGTTCTTTTTTTAACGAAGAAACGCCATCAAGTACTGATAAAACTGGCGCTTTAGCAGCATCCACGCTAATGTCTTCCGCCATAATTGCACTGGCCTCTTGTTGCTGCTTGCTTACGTCACAACTCTGCCGCACCCAAAAGTACTGCCCCTCAATGCTGATTGGTCCTGTTACTTTCTAACCAGGCCCAAACGGTTTAGACAGGAGCTGCAAGATGGATTCGCCAGTTAGAAACACGGAAACGGGCGTATCCATCTGCTTTGCAAGGTTAAATAGTTGTAGGGATTTTAAAAAAAGACGCCTGATGTACATGCATCATATTTCTGAATTTGATAATGTTCTGGGGACCGGATGGGGACTGTCAGTTGATGATCAATGCTGTAGGTAGTGCCCCTTAATCCTCAACTGAAGCTGCATGGTCAGGTCATTCTCTGACTGCGAACAGGCATTTAGCTTTGAAGCTTTGCAAGATAGTCACATGATGACGTACCTGGAATCTGGCCAGTCCGTCTGCTTTGTGAGGTTAAATGATAATGAAGTCAAACTCAGAATTCAGAGGCTACAGCTCTGGATGAAGGTAGAGATGGTGACAACAGCATGACATTGTCCTGTATCAGGACAGAGATGCTTTGGCTGGGAATCTTGTTTCATGTCTTTCATACAGAGTCCAACCCATGCCACGTCTTTTTTAAGTACTATTTAAAAAATATGTACAATATACAAAGGTAGCATTTTCAATGAATATGACTCATTATCCATGCGATTGACTGGTGATCAGTCCAGGCCATACCCCGCCTCCTGCCCAATGACAGTTGGGTTAGGCTGCAGCCCCCCATGACCCCCAACAGGATAAGAAGAAAATGGATGGATGGATGACTCATTATGGAATATTTTTAATGATCTGAATATTTTTTTTTTACCATACAGCCAGTTAGAAACAACAGCAGCTTAACTGAAGCGGAGGCTGCAGCAGAGGCTGAACTTGTTTTCTGTCCATTCGACCATGATACAGACTTATTTAAAGGATGCAATCAGAGTTTATCAAGTTGACATTGTCCAAGGACAGCTCTGATTCTTTGGATTTCTATAACAACTACAAATTGCCTGTTGTGTATCTCCTGTGACTGAGGTTTAAGTCGTAGCCTGTAGTCTGATCATCACATGACCAAATCTGCATACTCTGTCTTTCATAAGGCATAGTGGTTTTAATGGTTGTGGTTCTTATTTAATATTTTCTTGAATTCTTCTTCTCTTGAACACTAGATGATCTCATGTTTCCTGGGAGGACTTCTCACTAGCTGATAATGGAGCTTCTGCTTTAGTGCTGTTCATGATCTGCTGGCTTCTGTTATCTCAGCGGCCATGAAATGATCCTGCTAATAAGTGAGTGTGATAATGCTGGAGAGGAGAGGAGGACTGTTAGGGGTATCGAGGTGAAGGATGATATGTGCCACTAGAACACATTAACTGGCGGTGCACGCCGGCCTGGTATGCCTGTGGTGAACCTATGAACAGTAGAAGAAGCTGCCACTCAGAATGTTTGCTTTCACAGTGAAGTTGAGCTACACTTAGATCTCACTTAGGCAGTTTAACTGGACTAATGTCCTTGTCCCAGTATAAAACGCACAGCAGGAGGATGGAGAGGAGCATGTCTGCCTCCTCCAGGGTAGATGGCAGAATGCCCCCTTTCAGCTAGTTTCTATGGATCTTTATCCTGTAAGCTTTAACTGGTGAAGAGTGAAAAAATGCAAGTCATACCAGTGTTAATTTTCCTAATTAAAACTATGACTAATAGGCTCCATCAACAACCTTTTTACCATGAGGAGGCCTAGACTAAGGGTGAATCCCATTTCTACCCTTGGCCCTTACCTTAGCCCTATCCCTTGGTTTTCCTGATATTTCTCCACTGTGATTAGTAAAAGCACAATGAGCGACTGGGGGTGAGTGTCCAGAGTATTTTAGTTTTTCTTAAGACTAAATTTAAAAGTAAATCAGGTATTGAAAGTGTGTTAATATTTATGTTTTAGATTTATTTTATTTTAATTTTAAAATTTGGCAATTAAATTAGTTCAAAGAAAATAATTGCTTTGAAGCCAAGACTAAAATGTGGGGACTTTTAATTGCTGAAAACTTGTGACCAAAAGGCATTTAAATCTAAAGACTAAAACTAAGATTAAATTCAAAGTAGCTGCTAAAATGGCCATGGCTTTATGCATTCTCTGCATTTTACTTTGGGTGAAAAGGCAGTTCAGGCTCTTTGTAGCTCGTGGTAATATCCAAAAGCAGATGACAATGTGACTTGTGCACTTATGCCAGGGATGTATGATTTTTGATACTTGTTTATATCCAATATTTCATAACTCATTTTATCCAGTACTGATACCAAAATACCTTTTTTAGTGTAAAAACACCGCCGTGTCTACAGTGCAAAGAGAAGCAGAGTCCAGCAGAGCTGAGAGAGGAGTGTGGAGATAGACAGTCTGGTTGTTGTTTTACATTTGGGCCTTCATTCAGAATATTCAGGACTCAGGGTGGTCCCCATGAATGCTTAGGCAGGCTAAATCTGACAACACTTAGGGCAGAACAACATAGGAAAATAATCTAATTGTTTTTTGTTTTATTTTACCCAATTGCGATTTAATATGCAGTTATTTCTTAAGCTCCCAATCTTATGTATTTTCCAACAAACACAAGCAAATAATCTTTTTATATTATAACCCACATAATAGATTAAACTGGGGTTGAACAATCAGAAAAATATGTAATTGTGATGATTTCATCTCATATTGTAAATTTGATATGGATTGCTGTATTGAAGGGAGTGATCATTTTCATGTCATTCGCATATTTAACATGAAAACAGATAAAAATGAAGAAATTAGGACTTTTATAAACTATTCTAGAAAAAAAGGCACTTGAATGATTGCATGATATGTAATGCATAACATCTCTGCAGCAAAATACCATAAATCCTCAAATAAAGACCAGGGCCTTTATTCACACAGTTGATGAGGGCACCAGTCCTTTATGAGAAGGAGGCTCTTTATTTAGAGCCAGGCCTTTATTTTGAAGAGTCTTTGTCTGAGCCAAGGTAACAGCTCATATTTTCATCCAAAGTGTTACGGGCTAAACCTGGGTAAACCCTAACCAGACTAAAGCCCTAACATCCAGTGTATTAAAAGAAAGCAGGTGAAAGAAAACAGGACTGGTTTTCAGTATGGGTTAGCTCACCTGCATGCCGTTGTCATCAGGGCCTCCAGCCTAGTTTGCTGTTGAAGCGTTGCGTGGTTCGGCGAGCCCAAGCTTCCTTTAAGTTCAGTATTAGTTTGGTTGGGGTATAACTCAGAAAACAATGACAAGTTTCATTAAAGTCCGTGGGAACGGGTTTGCTGTAGAGTCTGAATTGGCGTCTTCTTCTTCTCTCAGTGGCAGCATTCCCCACTACCTGAGTCTTCTGATGTCATTTAAAGGTGACACAGCTGCAGCTTTGCGCACACTGCTGGCATGGTGCATTCAAGACTGTTGGACATTACAACACAGCTTAACCCATTATTTATTTCCCACATGAAAACCTGTCCAAAACAATTTACAACGAGAAAAGAAAAGAAAGAAAGAGGGACTCTATCTATCATGCTTATTCCTAACACAGAGTAAATAACACTGATAATAAAACTTCAGCAGCTGGACATATGAATATATTTTGACCATAATTCATTTAGGTCCCAATGAGATCCATTTTATTTTTTGCCAAATTCCATTTTATTCCTTTGAAATTCCATTTTTAACCTTCACACTAACTTTACCATAAAAAGAATGTCTTGTTTAGGTAAATGAATAAAATGTTCACTAATTAAATATAACCTTAAATTTATGGAAAAAAGGGCCACAATTGTCTCAGGAGCCGTTGTTTGGATGACCCTGATATAAAATAACAATAACCAGTGAAATAGATATTTCCAACATTTTAAGACACATCCACGTGTATAATCACATCCTAACTGATATTTATAATGTAAATGAAGTAATCCTTATGTTCTCTCTAACACAGTGTTAGTAACTTAATAAGAAGGTCACATTAAAGTTCAATGGTTAACAGTAAGCCTGTTACCTAAATGTTCTTTACTCTCACAGTCTGTAACAGTGCACGCAGTTTGATGCTGCATTGTGTTCTACTCCTGACTGTAACTTTTCTCTCCTTATCTCGCTCCATCCTCGCTGTCTGTCCATCTGCCTCATATCAGACAGATTCATTAATAGAGACACATGTTGGCTCGTTAAGCAACCAAAAGGAACTACAGAATCTACTGGAGGAATTATTAAGCTAATTGATACTCGAATGTAACATCATTTAGACTGCAGGACTTCATAAAATCTCGAGTCCATCTGACTCGCACACAGACACTCCTCCCTCTCTCCTCTCTCTGGTGTGGTGAAATCAAATAACTTGAAGCATGGATGTGTTTTCTTGTAGGTGCAACATTATGTCGCCCTGTACTGCCGGTGTTGATTGCCGGTGTTTCGAGCAGCTGCTTTGACATGCTGTTATTGTTTAGGAGGGGGCAGAGTGAGTGTTTGTGAAGTGAGGCACACATTGTGCCACGCTTTAGTGTTCCCTGGAACGTATTCCCCAGATAAACGTTCCTCTTTCTTTTTTTGTACAGATTTATTTTTGGGCCTTTGTTAGATAGAGGAGGACAGTGGATAGACTCAGAAACAGAGAAGAGAGCGGGGAGAGACATGCCGGAAATAGTGCCACAGGCCAGATTCAAACCCGGGCCGCCCGCGTATGTGGTGTGCAACTTAACCACTCGACTACTGGCGTGGCCCGAACGTTCCTCTTTCTAAAAAACACATAGCATTACAGTCAAATTCATTCAATTTCCACGATTTCCGCATTAAATAGTAGATTCCATTTTTATTGGCCAATCCCATGTTCCATTAATGTGGAAATCATAGGGCCCTAATAGTGGTCACATAGTCGCAATTTACAGTTGAAAACATTGTGGCCGGATGCTTAATCACCCGGCCACAATATAAATACTGGCCTTTATATGCTCATGATGTGCGTAACACTGGTCATTAAAAGGGGCCCGGACACAGATTGAATCTTGGCCTTTATTATAGGATTTACTGTAAGTTTTAATCTGGTATTTTGGCACAAGTTTCAGGTTGAAGAAATATTCCACCTTCCTTGATTTAAAAATTGCAGCAGGCCATGCTGTGATTTACTCTGATATTGGATTAATTTTCCAGCCCTAGATAGCACAGTTGTAGAAGCTGATGTATGATTTACACTGCGGAGTTATACGACCAGAATATTGGCTGTGAACTCTTTAAGCTAGCATCTGCTGACACTGATATGCCGATTATATCGTGCATCCCTAATTCATGTTAACTACATCCGTCCAAATCCAGCATGGAAACTGAGGAGCGTGCGCAGAAAGCCAGCGACAGTTTGGGTCAGATTCAGGAGTACACATGCAAAAGTCAAACGATCTCCAACTACACTGTCTAGGAATGTTATTCTGGATTTGAGAAATTTGATTTAGCACCATTTCAGCTGGACTAACGTGTCTACATGTTGAATGATTCTGAAAGAATATCTAATGCCATTACTCTGACTCTTATTGCAAATGCAACGTGAATTGTTTTATGGAAGGGAATGATAGTTTTCATGTCATTTTAATTTGATATAGAAAGCATTCAGAAAAGTAAGAAAGTTTGTTTTTTCTAGAAAAATGACACTTAAATATTTGATCATGTGTAGAGCGCAACATCTCTGCTTGTATTAGACTGGCATTTTGACAAACATTTCAGGTTAAAGACTATTTCAACTTCTACGACATGAAAACTGAAGTGGGATATATTTTGATTTAATCAACATTTTGATGAATTATACCATTTTTTTAGAAGTCCAGATTTGAACACAATAATTCAGCTTTTTCATATGCTCACATGCAGTTGGGTGTGTTTGTGTGTTGGTTTTGTGTTCATGTTACCTGAAGTGTTAAAGGTTGTCTGTCTCCTGGTAAACTACAGCGGTGTCCTCAGATGCATGCATTGGTTTTGTGTTGTAAGGATGCACAAATACTCACTCTCACATTTATCCTGCTGATTGTGTGCTCACAAACACACTGACGATGAAGCCGTCTTGAGAGTGTGATGGCTCTTTCTCAATGCAGAACCTTCAGCAGTGAATCCTTCATGTGGTACATGTGTATTCGTACATGATTTGTATTCCAGAGTCTGGCTGTGTGTGTGTGTTTTGCTCGGTCTCGGGTGAATGAGGAGGGAAGACGGTGGGGAGCAGAGGAGGAGGAAGGAGACTTCTACTGGGTGCTTTTTCTGCTCTAATTTGCTTTGACAGCTGCTCCGATGGCTCAGGCTCTGAAGCCTTTATATTAAAAAGGCGAGGAAGAAAAGAGATAATAAGTATTCCTACAGTCTCTGTAGCTCGGTTTAATTGGTGATGTATAGCAACGGCAGTCAGGCTGGTGCAGTTCTGTCATTCCACTCCAGACTGTTCATTGTGGACACTCCCTTAATTGTCCAACACTGCCTCTGCCCTGTGTCACAAACTGATGATCAATCTGGAAGGGCTTATTTTCTAATTAAGGGATACTTTCTTTGTAAATGGACAGTTTTATTGTAAATGTTTTTTTCCGGATATTTCTGAAGCAGCCATCAGGGCTAGATTTACTGCACAGACAGTGACGTCTGCTACCAGCAGGGAAAACAGACAAAAAAAAAGTGAATGCAAAATCATTTTCTTCTAATGTATGTTTCAAGGAAAAAAATGTAAATTTTGAAGCAAAAACTGGGAAATGATGGTAAAGGTTTCTTCAGCTCTAAACGGAGTGCACTGCCATTAGATCAGCCCTATCAGTCAGTCTTTATTTGATTCCAATTCACATCAGATTTCACCTCAAGACTCTAAAAACAGCCGACCTGGATGGTGCCCAGTGCTACATTATTTACAGACACCAAACATTAATGAGCACAGCACTTAACATTTAGCAAAGGACAAGGCAAGGCCAGGAAAATACGCCTTTTAAGCAGGACCTTGAGGCAGAACCAGACCCTTGTTGAAGTCATCTGCTGTGACTGAGTGAGATTGGACGGTGTGTTTGAGGGAGATGCAAAAAAGGGGAAGATGGATAGAGAAAGAATGGTGAAGAAAAAACGGAGATCAATAAAATAGATTCATGGATACAATGCCAATTCTAGTGGTTTAACAATGGTACAATAATGACTACTCTGGTATGAAAATAGAATGGCCTTTATTATTACCAGTAACCACTGTAATGACAACCACAACTACCACCTGGTGGTCTGTAGCTCTCAGTGTTTCCAGTTGTTGGACAGTGAAATTTGCCGTTGGAGCCAAGAAGAAGGGCTGAGGTGTTTTTGTAGAAATTCTACAACAATGAGGTACCTCAGCAGACATTTGAGGAAAAGTTTGAAAAAACATACCTCAAAGCATTCATATTGTAAGACGTTGCAAGAAATAATTATGAAGCCCAGTGACCTTGACCTGTGATCTATGACCTCCAAATTCTACTAGGTTCATTTTTACGTGTGTTTCCCACATGTCATTACTCACTCTCCCCAATTCAATAATCAAATATAGGGACCAAAGTAAAAAAGTAAACCTTTGATATAAACATTTATAATTACAATAACAGATGTAAAGGTGATATTTATAGTTGCAGCAGGTGGAGAAGGGCAGGTCCAGCAGGAGGCTGTCTGCATGAACGACCCAGAGGAACCTAACAGGAGAGCTCAGGAACTTCAAAGAAGAGATAAGAGTCCGAAATCGTTCTCTTCCCTAGGAGACTTGAACGAGAAGTTCTCACAATGTCTACACATCTTGTTTAAGGCAGGAATGTTCTGCCTTTATTCTGTGTTAATGTTTGATATAAAAGGTTTAAAGATGAAATGAGGGCCACGTTGTTCCACCTTTAGGGTGTGTGAAGACACTTTAGGTGAGATGAGTTAACGTTTGATTTAATGGGACTGTAAAGAACTGAACAGGGTTGTAATGTTTTATGATTGCCACCAGTTAGGCCTGTGTGTCAGTAGCCTCTCACTCAATACCAGACTGTAAAAAGAAAATATATTGCAACTCAAATTCCAAAAAAGTTGGGACACTGTGTAAAATCTAAATCGAACTAGAAAGCAACGGTTCTGTCAATCCCATAAGCCATTAGTTTAATCACAATATAACATAAACAACATACCAGGTGGTAAAAATGACATATTTTACTGTATCATAAGAAATTATTAGCTCATTTTGAATTTAATGGCAGCAACACATGTAAAAACAAATGTAGTGACTGGGCAGTAAATGGCTGGAAAAGTAATTGGTACTAATGAAAAACAGCTGCAGGAGCATTAGTCAGGTTAACTGGCAACAGGTCAGTAACATGAATGGTTATAAAAGGAACATTCTAGATAGGCAGAGTCTCTCAGAAGTAAAAATGGGCAGAGTTTTGCCAATCTGCAAAAACCTGCATCTAAAAATCGTGGAACAATCTCAGAAAAATGTTCCTTTGCATATCCCACCATCTACATTACATATCATCCAGCCTACTCAGTTCTAAATCCTGCGTCTCTGATGTTATGGCGTTACATTAGTGCCTATGGTGTGGACAGCTTATATCAATGCTGAAGAGTGGATAGTAGGGGTTTTAGAGTAATATGCTTTAATCCAGACAACTTTCAGGTAATGCCTAGCAAATCTCTTCAACACAGTGCTAAACCACATACCACATCCATTACAACAGGCTGGCCTTGCAGTAGGAGTCCAGGTGCCTGCAGTTCAGACCTTTCACTGTAGAAACAGTTGGAGCATCAACCAGAGCTGTTGAACAGCTATAATCCTACATCATACAATAATGGGACAACATTCCTCTCCCAAATGTCCGGCAACTGATCTCTTTACTTCCTAGACGTTGACGGACTGTTGTTAAAAGGAGAGCGGATGTTACACAATGGGAAACATGGCCCTGTCCCAACTTTTTTGTGATGTGTTGCTGCCATAAAATTCAAAACTAGCTAACAATTTTCATGAAAAGGTAAAATGTCTCAGTTTCAACATGTCATGTTGAAACTGATAACTGTTGTTTATGTTCAATTGTGTGTAAGACAGTCAAAAACATGTCATTTCAGCAATTAGAAGTGTTATGAACCCTTAAAATAAATATGTTAAATGTTTAAGAGAGAAGAAAATGCTAAAAATTATTCAGAAAAAAATGTTCATGACAGAGAAATGTGTTGTCATAGTTAATGTAAGTCTTTAAACAGCTCGGTTTAAACCAAAACTATGGCTCTTTATCAAAGTGTGTGTGATTGAGACAAAGAAGGTTGTTTAAAGAGCATTGAAATGTAGCTTGGTCAGTTCGCAACCTATACCGGAGGATGCTCGGCTGTCTATCCTTTGTTTTTGTTGACTGTATTGGCTGTTTTGTATCCTGTTGCCCTATTAGAAAGGTAGAGGGGCGGGGCTTAATAGCAGGTACTTAGTGAACAGTTAACTCAGAAGACATCGGTGCACAGAGGTAGCCATCAGTGGGAAGATGCAGAGGATTGAAGCCGCTGTCTAAAACTTGGGTATAGGCAGAGTAAACCAACGAGTTATGGACATTAATAAGCTTGCATATGGTAAATATTTTTGTATGAGTATTCTCCTTCTGCAAGTTGTAGTGTGTGTTAAAATGGGATGCTAAACATAATTAGCATGCTAGCACAATTAGCATGTATCTGCAATATAGCAGCTTAAGTGGTTGTGTAGCATAAGTAAGTCATTACGCTAGCTACTTTAAATCTCAAGCAGACTCAGTGTGATGGTTAAAGGGGTTTTGGATAAATTAAAAGAGACTGACATGTTTTAATGCACACAGTGGATCAGGAAGGTCGCTTTGGATTAGCTGAAGTCTCCCAGTCTGCTGTCACCGTGTCCACACTGTTGCCGCTTGCCCTTAAAGCTCACTGACTGTTCTCGTTTGTCATCCATTGCCCTGTCCTTGCCCTCTGACCTACTGCAAGCAGAACTGAAGGATTCGTGACTTAAAACTATTATACTTGCTTTTTATTTTCATTTGTTTGCTGCAGCAGCCTGAAGAAGCCATTTGTTTCTGGTAAACCAAACTAAAATCTAATCTTAAATGGTACCCTTGATCAAAATTATGCAGCGTTCCACTGACCTCTGATGATGGAGCTGGGAATAACATCACACCTGAGTTGAATGCTTTACATTTGTTAGGAGCTTGTGCCTGGAGGTTCAGGGGGGTTGTTTCGACTTTACGAGTTCAGAGTGCAGTTTGATGACATTAACTCAGAATTTCTGAGTTTGGAGATAAGACGGAACTTACCATAACTTGAACTGAAAGTCACTGAAAAAATGTTTTTATTGAAAGAGAAAAATTGGTAAAGATTCTGAAACATTTTCTGTAGTTTTTGTTTCTTCCATATCTGACGTCTTTTTATTTTAACAAAATTTAACATATATTTGAAGTTAACTCTTTGTGCCACATTTTTATTTCATTAAATCGTGTTTAAAATTAAAGGGAATATTGTGTTTAAAAACTGTTAATGACATTTAAAATTGATCATTTATATTCTTAGAAGTTCATAAAGTATAAAGGGTTTAAAAAGTTAAAAGCCGTTTATATTCCTTTTCTGTTACACAATTTAGCACAGTTAGCCATGAACATTGAAGAGAGAGAGCCCTGCCCATAGTACAACATCCCTTTAATATGACATTGATCATATAGCTTCATGGGTCAGGTGCTGCATGTGGATAAAATTTTGGATTTGCAAATCATGCATTATTTTTTGTTTAAACGTTTACCCAGTGCCCCTACTTCTGAGAATTGGGGTTGTAAATGTCAAAACAACAAAGACAACAGCAGCAGACCTAAAATGAACAAAAATCACCATCAGTGTGGGAGACTGAAGGTTCAGCAGCACCTCAACCTCTTAGCTGATGGTGATGAAGGGATTACAGACATCAAGGGCAGAAGGCCAGATTGGTCCATAGAACAGTGTGGGAGGACTTAAACTTCATATACCATGCATGCTCTACCACGCATCATTGTTAGGAAAGAAATGTCACTGCCCAACATGTGTGTGTCACACTATGGAGACCAACGCTGCACCTACCTTAAACCCTCTGTAACCCTGGCATGCTGTGTAAGATTACACACTGCTTTAGACTGTCAGTTCAAAGAACAAGACGGAACAAATACTGTAAGATCATGTCAGGGGCTTGTGGCAGCTCACCTGGACAAAGAAGAACCAGTGCAATATAAAAACACTTAGCATTCATAATGATCAAACGTGAGAAATTTCCAGACATGAACAGTAGTTAGGGGGTGGTCCTCTTCTTCTAGATTTTACATATGAACAGTTTTTATTGTTTAATGTTACACTGAGAGCTTCTTTAAAAGATGCCTCTTTGGGCTTGTGTGTCTTTATTTGATAGGAGAGTGAATATATGAAACCAGGGAGAGAAGGTGGGGCATGGCATGGGAAAGGAGCGGCAGAATTGACAAGAGCCCAGGCCACCATCTTGAGGACTATAGTCTCCGTACATGTGACCTAACGACTAGGCCGTCAGCACCCCCTTCAGCTGTTTTATGACTGGAAGTGACAAAGAGCTACTTTTTTTTTTTTTACATTACACTCCCTAGCTAAGACTTGCAGTTGTAGCTTTCTAAGCCAGAGTACAAAGCATTATTGCTAAACATCAGAGATCACTGAATGAAAATTCCTCGTTCCCCTGTGTTTTCAGTGGGAATAAACTGGCTGATGAAGTAGAGACACAGATGGAATAAGCAGTGCTTTGGGACAGACGTCAATAGGGGTGTGTATTGGCAAGAATCTGGTGATATGATACGTATCGCGATACAGGGGTGCCGATATCAATATATTGTGATATAGTGCTATACCATGAGCAAGGCAATATATTATGATATATTTGCAATTTAATGTGTATATATGTATGTATATGTGGGTATGTATATTTATGTTTATTTATATAAATAAACAACAACTATGTAATTTTAAGTTAGTATGGAATATAATATAACAGAATTAAGCTATTAATAAAAATGTATTAAAAATATATGTATGCTATATATATATGGTATATTATAAAAATACATGGTCCTGCATCATCTAGAAGTTTAATTTGTTTTTTTGCAATTTGAAGATGAGGATTTTTCCCTTTGTTGTAATGAATTAAAAGGCTTTCAGGATTTTTGAAAGAAAAGTGGAAAAATAAATCAATATAGAGTAAATCTTTTACATTTCATGGTACATCAGGTTGTATGTCTTAACGTAAAGACAAGGTGCTTGTGGAGGAAGACTGATCCTCATGTCCAGCTTTAAGGACTGATGGACTGTGTTGTGAGGTTGGCATGACGCGACGGCCCGGTGTTTTTTTTTATCGTACTACAGAAGCAGTCATTCTTAACGACACTACGATGGCACAGATCCTTACAATAACAAAAAACAAAGTATTGACAGGGTAGTTATGGTTCCATGAGTAAAATTCTGCAGGCTTCTTTCATGTTTGCTGTTAGCTGCTAAGCTATCGCTATGACATCTCGCGCTCGGGTTCGTCATGTCGTCCAAGTATTTCTCTCTGGCGTGGCATATCTTGCAAATGACTTGACTCCTGTAGAAGTCTGTACCGTCTTTAATGTTTTGGAAGCCAAAATAAATTTACATATCCGCTATGAATGCAGCAGAAGCTGCACTGCTGGGTAGACATGAGTAACCGGCTCGCTCAGACCGGAAGTCTAGCATGATCTTGTTGTCTACGCAGAGAAGAGGGAAGAGTCAACTGCCTGCAGCCGGCTGGCGGTGCCTGCCACCAACTAGCTGTCAGGGGGTAAAATTACACCACAAGCTACTGCATTACTAAATAAATTATTAATTAAAAAAATATCAATACTGAATTTTAAAATATCAATACAGTATTGTGCCGCAAAATATCAGGATATATCAGTGTATCGATACTTTCTAACAGCCCTAGAGGACAATGAATAGTTTATCTGAGTATAATGGTTTTAGTGACAGAAAAATAACAGACTCCGTAAAAGAATAAAGGGCAGAAACAAAAAACCCTCAAACTGAAGGCAGTATGAAGTAATCAGTTAATAAATACTGACACAAAAAAGTCTACATTTAAAGAATGTGACTGGAGTGCTTAGTCACCTTCAGGTGATAATATGTTACATGTTAGCGTGTTTGTTTCGTCCTCAACACTATTATTTCAGCTTATTACAGCACACAGCCGGTTTTTACATGCAGACAAAGTTACAATTAGGCTTTAGACACAGCTCTACTTTATGATGCCAGATGTGTGTTCACACGCACACACATATGTGCACACTTCCAGTGAAGGCTTTGTCTAACTGAAGCTGTTTGTGAGGATTTTATTGTGTACTTTCTATCAGTAAATTTGTACTCTTGCAGCAACAGGCAGCAGAATAGCAGCTTGAGCTGATTGATGATGGGAGGAGAAAAAGAGAAAGAGGAGGCATGGATGAGAAGAGAGCAGCAGACAAGGGACTGACAGAATATTGTGACAGATAGCTATGAGACAGAAGACAATATGCTGTCATGTAGAACCCTGTGGGCGTCATATGTCAACTGTCAGAGCATGCTGTACCTCATCCAGCCTCCCTGCCATAATTTTCTCCCATCCACACGCTACATGAGATAGTTTTGTCATGGAGATGGAACAGACATTTTGGTAAATGATTCATAGTTGTTCTAGTTTAACACTAGTTTATTTTTTATCAGCTTAGTTAAAAAAAAAGCTACAAAATTGTAGTTTGACAGTTTTTCTCCAAATGTGATTGTTAAAATGCCTGCCAGACCGGCGCTGTCGTACACGACAAGAAGTGACACAGTTAATCAAAAGTTAAGTAACTTTTGAACCATTAATTGGTGCCTCTTACTTGGTTTTTCTCTTGAGGCTAGCCGTTGTTCCTTCCCATTGACGCTATTGATGCCTTTGAATCTCTTGTGGCAGCATTTTCAGCGGGCCTGGAACTTGTTTGACTTTTGGTGACCTGAATGATTAAATCCACACCAGTAAACCTGATATTGAATGTCTTTTTATGAATTTTAATTGGATTGCGATCATTTATTCCCACTAGCTTGAATGCTAACCACCATATTCTTTACTCTTAGTGAGGGTCTGTCAGCCTGTTGCAGGCAGTTCCGTAATCACTTCATGCCGCTGAAATAGAGCAGAATGAAGATAGAGAGAGCCTGTGATGCCGCCCTCTGTATTATTGTTATTACAATATTTAGGAGTAAAACTCAGTAATTCCTGATACGATTCTGATACCAAGGTGCTGGGAATCTGCCAATACCGAGTACTGATCTGATACCAGTGTGAACTTTCTGGACTGACTGTGCAGACTAGCAAATCATTTTAGACCTGTGTTTGACTCAGAACATGGCTCAACAGATAGAATATTAATGTACAGCATCTCTGTGACTCCAAAGTTGTTTTTCTGATTTCTGAGTTTTACTGATAAATATTAAAATAACAGTAATACAGCGGGCTTCTTTACAGGCTCTCTCTCTCTCTCTCTCCATTAGGCTCTATTCAGGCAACATGACGTGATTACAGAAATGCCTGCAACTGGCAGACAGACCCAAACAAATATGGCGGTTAGCATTCGCGTTAGTGTTCAAGCTATGGGAAAAAAAAGATTGCAATTCAATTAAAATAGATTAAAAACATAATCAATATCAGCTTTAGTGGTATGGATTTAATAAATAAAGTCCCCAAAAGTCACACAAGTTCCAGGCTTACTGAAAATGCTGCCGCAAGGAATTCAAAGGCATCAACAGCGTCAATGGGACGACACAACGGTTAGCTTCGAGAGGAAAAACAAGTATGAGGCAACGATATATGGTTCAAAAGTTATTTAACTTTTGATAAACTGTCACTTCTTGTCGTGTATGATAGCACTGGTCTGGAAGGCGTTTTAACGATCACATTCTGAGAAAAACTGTCATGCAGTCACCATTCTTGCTGCTGTAGTGTGTTTCCTTTTTTAATTCTTTGCTGCTCGAAAACGGTAGCTCGTGCATGATGTGCTTCCTGGCAGCAAAGAAGAACTGAATTCTGTTTATAGAGCTAACATTTAGCATGGCTAAACGAAGCAAAATATAAAGCTAAACCAAATGGTATTGGACTGGTGGATAAAATTGTGTACTTGCCAATACCAACACCTGCATTTTAACCAGTATCGGATGTATTTCCGATACTGGTATCGGAATCGGAACAACCCTCTCACTTTCCCTCACTCCTTCCACTAAACAACGACCCTTCAAGGCTGGCCAGATTTCATGTCTGCCATCAGGTGGATCAAATTAAAATGCTTCCCTCTGGCCAGAGCATGGTGTGACCAATCAGTGTTATTTTTGAAGAAAGAGGCAGTAACATTACAGTGTTGTTGAAGCGGTTGCAAACCCTTTTGCTGCAGAGAAATTAGATTATGTAGCTATAGTGGCAGTTTTATCAAAGCTGGACAACTTTTTTAATTAAAGGAAGAGTGAACAACACTGAAAGCTTTTTGTGGTTTCACATCACAGAATTATCCATCTTAATTTAATTCTATTCAAGCCAAGACAGAAGTGTTGTTACTGTAAGATTTCCATGGTGTTTTTGTTTTTGAAAGATTAATGTGAAATTTAATGGCAGCTATATAAATTAGAGACAAAGTGTGTGAACATTATCCAGTCTGTTGATTAATTCTGTCTATAATACAAATCCATAACAAAAATGTCAGTAGTTAAAGCCGTATTTGTGGGCAGCTTGTTTGTATTTAAATTCTTTATCCTGTGAACAGACTATGCCCTCAACTGAGCAAACCAGAAGTGTTTTTGTGTAAATGGAGTGTGTGTGTGTGTGTGTGTGGTGGTGGTGGTGGTGGGGGGGGGGTTGTTGGTGTGTGTATGTGTGTAAAGAATCATGGTTATGCCTGTGCCTGTTTTCTGTCTCCAGAGACTGCAGTTTGGAGCAAAGGATTGTGGGTGCAGTCTGCTTTTGGCTGACTGGCCCTGAGAGAGAGAGAGAGAGAGAGAGAGAAGAGACAGAGAGAGACAGAGAGAGACAGAGAGAGAGAGAGAGAGATGGTCTGTAATTATTGCTCTTAGCCAACCGGCTGCCACATTCCACATCTGTAAATGACAGAGTGCAATTTGCTCTCCCTCTGTCTTTCTCTCTCTCTCTCTCTCTCTCTCTCTCTCTCTCGCTCGCTCTCTCCCTCCGTTTGAGTCTCTTGCCCTACTGCTCCAGTTTTGTAGACAGTCTCCAGTTGTTTCCACATCATAGCTTTTAAATCTCCAGAGGAGCAGTAGATGGAGACAGGCCCTCCTTATCCCCCTCCCCTTGAGACTTCATACTCCTGCTCCTCATCCTCATCCTTCAGTGGCATCGTTCCTTCATCTATTGCAGTCATTCAGCAGAGACATTAGAACAGGTGATATGACCTTATGAAAGGTGGCCATAATGGTGCAGATCAATCCCTCAGGTCTGTGAATACTTCTGTATCTCACCGTTTGAATTGATTTGGATTCTGGGGTCTGATAATGAATGCTGTACAGTGCTGTAAAAGTATTTGAGCCCTTACTGATGTCTTATTTTGATGCATATTTGTCACACTTAAATGTTTCACATCATTAAACAAATTTAAATATTAGACAAAGATAACCTGAGTAAATACAAAAGTCAGTTTTAGATGCAGATTTCATTTATTAAGGTAACAAGAGTAGGTTAAATGGCTGACCACAGCTCTCTGGGATGCCTGTTGAAATGCCGGACAGGTGAGAGGAGGGGCTCCGCCTACTCCCTTCAACCAGGTGTCCACAGTGCTATAGACAGAGCATTAATCTGACATGCCAGATAGACAGCTTCATATATTCATTGTATGGATGTATCTCACATTCATTTGGGAAAGCGTTTGGGAAGGGCAGGACTTTTAAAAACTTCTAGCACGGTCACACTCATGACGGGCCAACCAGAGCGACAAGACAAAATAACATTCTACGTGTGCACATTGATGTGCTAAACGTCAGCTTTAGATAAGGACAGCCTAATGAGAATGTGTTTATTATACATCATATTCTGACTTTTGTAAAAAAGATGAGACATTAAGCCAATGTTTTAAAGCTTTAGGGATTTTATGAAATAAAATACTCAGAATACCACAAAATGTTTTTCCTCTGTACATTTTCTGATTTTAAAAATCTTCTCAGGGCCAGATGGGAAGCTGTAGAAGTCCTGATGTGGCCCTCAGGCTGCCAGATGATGATCATTGATCTAGAGGGATAATACTGCACTATGAGCTCTTTAGGATAGGTTAGTGCCTGACCATTAAGAGCTTTGTAATTGAGAAAAGAGATTTTTCTAGATTTTGTGTAGGGTTGTTGCGATTCTGATAACCAGTATCAGAAATACGTCCCATACTGCTTAAAATGCGGGTGTTGGTATCGGTGAGTACACAAGTAAATGCACTGATCCGATACCATTTGGTTTAGTTTTATATTTTGCCTTATTTAGCCATGCTAAATGTTAGCGCTATAAAGCGCTCTTCGCTGACAGAAAGCACATCATGCACGGGTTACTGTTTTAGAGTAGGGAAGACGAACCAGAGGACCCACTGTGGCAGAAAAGAATAGTGGCTGCGTGACAGTTTTTCTCTGAATGTGGTCGTTAAAATGCCTTCCATACCAGCGCTGTCATACAGGACAAAAAGTGACACAGTTTATCAAAAGTTAAATAACTTTTGAACCATACATTGCTGCCTCTTACTTGTTTTTCCTCCTGAAGCAAGTCGTTGTTCCTTCCCATCGACACTATTGATGCCTTTGAATCCTGTGGACAGAAGTTTCAGCAAACCTGGAACTCGTGTGACTTTCAGAGACTTTAATGATTAAATCCACAGCAGTAAACCTGATATGGAACACCTTTTTTTCTACTTTAATCAAATTCTGATCATTTATCACCTCTAGCCCGAATGCTAACCGCCATATTTGTTTGGGTCTGTCAGCCAATTGCAGGCAGTTCTGTAATCACGTCATGGTGCCTGAGTAGAGTGTAAGAGAGAGAGCCTGTGATGCAGCCCCCTGTATTATTGTTATTTTAATATTTATCAGTAGAACTCAATAATCATCAGAAAAACAACTTTAGAGTCACAGAGATGCTGTACGCTATGATTTTATTCGCTGAGCCATGTTCTGAGTCAAATATAGGTCTAAAATGATTTGCTAGTCTGCACAGTCAGTCCAGAAAGTTCACGCTGGTATTAGTTCTCGGTATTGGCTGATATACAACATCTTGGTATTGGAATCGTATTGGGAAGGAAAAAATGGTATTGGAACATCCCTAATTTTATAAAGAGCCAGTGCGGAGAAGCTAAGACAGAAGTGATATGATCTCTTTCCCCAGCTCTGATCAGTACATGTGCTGCAGTGTTTTGGACCAGATGAAGGGTCTCTAGTGACTCACTAGGATGGCCTGATAGGAGAGAATCACAGTAGTCTAACCTAGAGGTGACAAAAGCATGGACAAGCTTTTCTGCATTGCTTTGAGACCAGATGTGTCTGATTTTAGTGGTATTGTGAAGATGAAAGAAGGCTGTCTTTGAAACATTCTTCATGTGTGTGTTAAATGACATATCCTGATGAATAGAACTCTTAGATGTCTCACACTGGAGCTGGAAATAAGCTAATACCGTCTATGGCTGTTACATTCTTAGAAAAAGCCTCTGGGAGGTTTTTGGAGCAAAGCACAATAACCTCAGTCTTGTCCGAGTTAAGAAGAAGGGAATTTCTGGTCATCCAAGTCTTTAATGCGTGCTCCTAGTTTAAATAACTGAGTTTTATCATCAGGGTTCATGGATACACACAGTCTGGTATCATCATTATAACAATGGAATTCTGTGACATGGTTCCTCATAATGTCACCTAGAGAAAGCATATAAAGGATGAAAAGAATCGGTCTAAGCACAGAACCCTGGGGAACATCATCGCTAACTTTGGTGTAAGTGGAAGGCTTATTAATATGAACAAACTGAGACTGATCTGAGAGATAGGATTTAAACCTTCTCCCCGTGGAGCAGTTACTTGGTTTTCTGCCATTTCTTCTCTTACAGAGAGGGTTGCTTTAACAAGTGTGTGTGTGTGTGTGTGTGTGTGTGAGAGAGAGAGAGAGAGAGAGAGAGATGAAGAGAGAGAGAGAGAGTAAAGTAGAGTAATATGTTATGGTCAGATGATTTGCTGCACAGATGAAGTCCCATGTCTCCTACTCAGTCTGATGGATAGCTGAGTTCTGGCTCCCCGTCCCCCAGGTCAAACTGTTTTCTGATTGGCTGGCTGTCCTTCTGTGTTTATGTTACAATCCCTGTAGAAAGAAAATGGTTAATATCAAATCAGAAAATCACCCTTCTATGCAACAAGGCACAGAGTATCTGTCAGCTCTAAACCCATTTTGTTTGCAAACACTGAAGAAAGAGCAGGACCATGACTGGTTTGAACATCACCAAATATAAAAAAAATGCTTGTTAAGTTCAAACAATCTTATCTGTTTTTTTATTGGTTTGGATGTTTTTGTTGCTATCATTGAAACACCTTTGTGAAATGTCTTAAAGTTTGTGATCTGTCTAATGTGAGAGTGAACCTACATCAAGATTAACTTATAAAGTTAATCACCTGCTGACCTTAAAATGTGTGTTAAACCATATATGGAGAAATAATAAAAGGAGAAAAGAGTGGTTTTAATTGTAAAGGAGGGAAAGTGTTGACATTTAGTTAAAGTAAGAAGTTGACAGAAATGTTCTGTTTTAGTGGAGAACATTGATATTCAGGATGAGAATACAAACTAGCATACCAGAGCATCACAGTGCTCGCAGCGTTTCCTCATTAGCCGTTTCCTCTGCGTGTCTCTGTGTAGGTGCGTGTAGACATTCATTAGTTATTAGCGCTGTGCCAAGCTGGATCTTGTTGCTTTCTAGCTGAGAGGTTTCTGCCAGTGGCCGGTCACACTCTGACGGTCAGGTGGAGCAGGAAGGAGGCGTGGTGTGTGTTTTGATGTCTGACATTTATCTCACCTGTTTTTGTGATTGAGTTTGGGGGTCGATAATTGTTGCATTAGAAATCACAAGTAGAGAAATTCCTGTGTTATTTGTCCAACCATGCTCCCGCTGATGAGATGTCACTGACTGTGTGATTGAAGCAGCTGCTGCCTGTCTGAGATGTAGAATGACAGGAAATAAGCTTGAGCCAACCAACCAATGAGAGGAAAACCATCCTCACCAACAGACTGAACAACAAGCTGCCTAACTGGTGTGTGCATGGGACATGGATGCCAGGAACCTGTGTGGGTATTTCTCTGAGTTAAATACAGCTTAACAGTCATTTTTATTGTTTTACATCATATTTGAATTTGAATTGGATCAGGCATGTGGCTAGCATTTACAGACGGAGCTAAATTTAAAGATTGAGAAGATGTTTCCTTTTTTTTTTTTAAGATTTATTTTTGGGCATTTTGTGCCTTTATTAGATAGAGGAGGACAGTGGATAGAATTGGAAACAGGGTCAAGAGTGGGGGACACATGCGGTAAAGGGCCTCCCTTGACGCCCTGGACGCTCACGTACATGTGGAGTGCCTTTAACCACTAGGCCAACTGCTCCCCCAGAAGATGTTTTTAAAGATGAGAATAAAAATGCAATGTCTGTCTTTTTAGCGTTGGATAAATGTGCAGTGAAAAAAAATGAACAGTGAACATTTTATTTTGGCTGTTTCATTTCCTGCCTGGGGTGCAAAGAGTTAAACTGATGCAGCAGCCCATTCATAAGTTGTAATGTTTAAAGATTAAGATTTACACAGAAGCAGCAGTCTGATAATCTGTCTGTTGCTGGAGAGCATCATGGGGCATTGGATCTTAGCGTGCCACAGTAATATCTCTGTTCAGGTGAAATCTAAGATTGCTCGTCTGGTGCAGACTGCCATGAAGGTTATGGGGAGACTAAAACCCTTTCCCTGCGGTACATGAGCAGTCTGTTCTCAGGCAAACACAGATTGTTTGACATGCCTCACATCCTTCCCTCTGAGTATGAGCCTCTAACACCTGGCAGATGATACAGAGCCCCCCAGTGTAAACTGATCTCATTTAAAAACTCCTTTCTGCATGCACTCTTGAAGCTGGTGGATACAGGCCAAACATTGCAATACCACTAGTAATTGTGTAGGCAGTGTTGAGCAATCTAGCAAACAGTCCAAGCTGCAGCAGCAAGACACAGCAGAGAAGAACAATGTCAAAAATGGCATAACTATAACTTTCTGAAGAATACTGCAGGATATTAACCTTGCAAAGCAGATGGATACGGCCGTTTCCTTCTCACTGGCGAATCCATCTTGCTACGCTCCTGTCTAAACTGTTCAGGCCCGGTTAGAAAGTGATAGGACCAGTCAGCGACGAGAAGCAGTACTTTTGGGTGCGGCGGAGCCGTGATGTAAGCAAGCAGCAACAAGAGGCCAGTGCAGATATGGCGGAAGAGATTAGCTTGGATGCTGCTAAAGCACCAGTTTTATCAGAACTTGACAAAATTTCTTTGTTAAAAGAAAAACAAAGAACCGCAGTGAGTTGTTTTCCTTTCAAAAACAACAAAAGTCGTGTACTGACATGTCGACAGTAGCCATGGTTCGCGTTATGCTGTTCTGTATGGAGTTCACTCCTCAGCAGCGGCTACATCACATGATTTGTTGCTCTGATTGGCCTGTAAAGATGTGACAGAAAATTCATCCAATCACCCACTGAGTTTTTCTCAACGCCTCTGCCCTTTCCCAGATGCTGTCTATGAGAGGTTTCCCAGATAGATGAGTTAAACACATCTGGCTTGTCAGGTTGACAGGATATTATGTTAGAAACTACAAATATATTTGCCGGTATGTAATATGTGAGTTCCTGACAACACTGACTCACAGCTGCTGTCTGACTGTCTGTAGCTTCATACTGAGGAGCTGCAGAGCTTGGCTGCTGGTATCAGTGGGGTAACTTTTGTCTTCACGTTTTTATTAGTTTGTTTGTGTGTGAGGGAGTGATGGAGGGCACAGAAGGCTGGCTAGTAGGGGTGTGATGAGCCGCTTATCTCACGAAACAAGACGAGATTTGGGCCAATGAGACAAGAGAAGATTTTGCACTTTTAAAAAAATTGGGGAAAAAATAAATGAAAAAAAAAATCCTAAATAAGGCTGAAAGTCATAATTGCGAAGAATTCAGGTCTATTCAGAAATAATTAAACTAACTGCTCTTGTACTGAATAGGCTATCAATGCTGACACACAGTTTATCTTGCCTAACTCTGAGTCAAACTGTACATTTTAATGCTATTCAAATCAAACCTTTCACTTTAATATTCTACCACATCCTTATTTTACTACACTATGCACTCATTGCTACAATAATGATAATGATGATAATAAAAGCATTTAGATTATTCTGAAAGGAATTTAAAAACTATTTACAACAGACCTAAATACAAAGAGCTGCATCAGTAAAATCAAACTATTTTTCATCCTCTTTATGGACATCCATATTTAAAACACTCAAAAGAAATATTTCTGTCAGTAACATGTTTGGTTTTTTTTTCAGGAATTTAGAGAAATAGCTGATTATTTCATTTTGTGGTCTTTTATTCTCATATGAGCTTTGACAGTGTTTGACATGACGCACAGATTAGTGTGTGTGTAAATATGTGTGTTGGTGAGCGAGTGTGTGTCTCTGCTCTGTCTGCTGTCAGACAACAAGCATGTTTAACTGGGGCTAGAACTTTGCTTTTTGGTTTTACCACTGGACTCTGTGGTGTTCCGACTGAATTAGTTTTGCTAAGTTTGCTTCTGCAGTAAATAACGACCCGTTGTGCCACTGATGACAGCACAGCCAACAGCTGACGGATGAGTGACTGACAGACTGTGAGACGAGGAGACATGACGAAGCAGCGACCGAATCAAAGTTACAAAGTCACAAATACTGGCACTATGAGCCATCTGCCCGCATACACGAACTCACAGAGACTGCACAGGTTTCCAGCAGAAGCATTTAATAATTTTCCACATTTCCATCTCATTCATGCCCTGCTTGCATTCCTAATGTCCTTCCCCTGGTGCTGCCATGTTTGTTGTACTAACTTTCTCCTGCTCTATGACCGTCACCTCTGCAGACCTCACTGGACAAACAATTGAATTTATTTTTCCATTATCATAGGCTTTAGTTCATGTAAGCAATTCATTTTTAAAAAACTGATACTTGGTGGATGAGATGATACGAGACGATATATCACCAAACAAAATATCGCGATACTATGCTGTATCAACTTTCTCCCACCCCTAGTTATTACAGGCTGGTAGACACATACACACGACCAGACCTTTGAAATGACTACGCAAGACTTTCTCTTATTTGTCTTTGTGGTGGTTTAAGCAAGAAAAAAGAAAGTTATGAGCTTTTCCTTACACACGCAGTCAGCTGCACAATGTACGCCTATGTTAAACACTTAAACATTAGCACTTAGCTTCACATTAGCACCATTAGCCTGTTAGCACGTTAGCCACTACCTTAACAGCTTACAACAGCCACTCAAATCCTCTACTGACAACAACGAATCGTCTAATCAGATAACTCACCAGTGCTCCATTAACTAGACACCACATTGAAACAAATGATAAGTCTTACCGTCAGTTGTCCAATATTAGACCTCATGATGATCTCAACTGTAACCTCTGCTAAAGCAGTAAATCCAACCATCCTGGTTTATTGGGAGTAGTCCTGAAATGACAAAACCTCTACAGCGGACAGTTTGGTCCAGTGCTCCTCTCATCAATGGCTTATCCTATGTTGCTGCTGGTAATTAGCCAGGGTACCCTGAGCAATAACAACCTGATACGAGGAAGAGCGATGGAGCCCTCGCTATCAGCCCTGAATGGTCCATTCTGTTCTGAATGATGTGATTCTGTGTTGACTACAGTTCCACTCTGAGACTTGATCACAGGTAGATTTACCTACTCATCCAAGTCCACTACAGATCTGCTCGGCGTAGGCCTTTCTCTCCCAGCAGCTACATTGGAAATGACACCGCTCATCTGTCTACAGCTCCCTTTGTTTCAGCTTCTTTATTACCTGCAGCAATGACTAACTCTAAATCCTTCCATGCCGCTGACTTTATTGAACCTTTATTTTACCAGAAAAACCTCACTGAGATTAAAAAATCTGTTTTTAAAGAGTGCCCTGGGAAAGATTTCCCTACATAGTTTCCAGGACCTCTAAATTCCCTCAGAGATAGGCTTGGTTTGGCGTCATCCACCTCAATGTTATGAATATTCTTTAATTAGCCATGTGCTTGCTGCCTGAGTAGATAAATTACCCCAGCCCTGCACATAAAGTAGGTGTAGTAAGATTACTTTGAGTTTATATGAAAGGATTCTTGCAATATATCCTCTAGGTAACACAATATAGAATATTTAAGTATTCATTATATAACTTGTCTGGTAATTAGCATATTTTCAGCCTGACATTTTGACAGGTATTTTTTTTATCTGCCGGACATCTGCCCCTGAAACCGGCCAAAGACTGGCAAATGCTGGTGAACAGAAACTCAGGGCTGACTGTGTAAGCATATCTGAGCATGTAAAATAATTTCAGTGCCTCATGTTCACAAACCATGGACTGTATATAAAGAGTTCTCCCTGCCAACTGTCTGCAGTAGAGGCCATGAAGTCACATCCCCCATGTTAACAGATGGGAAATGGGCCAAACGATTAAGTTAAAATACACATCACGTTGTTTTTTTCATAAAACTATCAGGGTGGTTAGTTATAATCATGTTAATTTATGCCAAAATTTTCCTCTTTCTGAGTAGTTTTATTTTATAAAGTGACCTTATTAAAAAGAAATGAACCCCAACATCATGGTTGTTACTAAATGCAGGTCCTTTTTTTCCTTTTTTTCATGGACAAGAAAAGATTAAAAAAATTGGACAAAAACAAAACAGACATTGACCTTTCCAAAAGCTTGTCTGCTCATGACGAACACAAAACCACAACAAACACACTCAAAATACACAAAAGGGACTCCGACCAGACACTGATGCTGAAGAGCATCATTGTTCCCACTGTCTGGAAGTTTGATGACTGTGGCTCAGCTGTGCCATGTCAGCCTTTATAAAAGGTTAGTAGTTAGATCTTTTGCTTCTTCTGTAAATATAGCACTTACAAAATTCTAGTTTAATACCAGTTTATGCCTCTGCTATTCTTAGTCAGTGTGTAACCCACAGAGACAGAAGGGTGGGGCAATGATGTTCAGGCCCTGGTCTGCAGGGTGTAATGAACAGTGTTGGGTAGCGTTACTTATGAAACTAATTTACTGAGAAACATAACTCATTACGTTACTGTATAAGCTACTGAGAAAACTAACGTGTTAGAGAGCAACCAAACATTAAAGGGACATATTATGCAAAAATCACTTTTTCAGGCTTTTATAACAAAAATATGTCCATTCAAGCGTGTTGGATTTAAGAACATCTGGTGTATGCGTTTCACGGTGGTGGTAAAGGAGCATCCGATTAGGGCTGCAGTAATAGATTCTTTTTGTAGTCGAGTATTCTATCAGTTCTTCTGACGATTAATCAGGTACTTTAATAAGAAATATTGCATTTTTTTAATCAGTCACTTTTGCTTTTTTCAAGAGAAGTAGTACTAGACAAATGAGAAAAGAAGTTTGGTCCCTTAAATAAACTACTTCTATATTAAAAATTGGTATTAACAGGTTCTCTAAAGAAAATATATTTTACAAAGTGCAATGAAGTTCTGATGACAGTTTACATTTCTTAAAGTTACAAGGAAAGGAAGTTAAATAATAACATAAGATTATGCCATATTTAGGCTTCTAGGGATCCTTTACCAGGAAATGTTTGGTGCTAACACTTTATTTCTTTCATTGTAGTTTATTTTATTCTCCAAGTTGTCATTAAAGTAAAGGGACACGTAATCATTTTAAAAACCTCTATTTTATGCATGAATGTAATATTTCACATTATGGCAAGAATAAAGTTCCATCAATCACACAGCGGTCTGATGGTGTCTGAAAGGTGAACCTTTAGATTACAGGAATATGGTCTATTTTTCAGAAGGGTGTTCTCTTTCAATTTTTGCACAATTTATTGTGAGTTCGTCCACCACAGAATAAAAATATGATCTTGTCAGACCATCCACTGACATGGAGAACACATTTTAAGGGATAAAGCTGCTTTGTGACCTGTTGAATCCTGACTGTATGATGATGAACTTTAACCTACTTAGTCTCTATCACTGTCTGTGGCAATAAGGTGTTTCTATATGGTGTCAATTTATGATCAATATAAGGCTAATCAAACATTTTAAAACATTTTGAAAAATATGCTGCAATCAAGACGTCAGTGCGCAGAGAGAGAGAGAGAGAGAGAGAGAGAGAGAGAAAGAGAGAGAGAGGGGACTTGAATCGTGAAGCCTGACTGTGTTCTGATGGATGACTCTGTTCAGTCTCATGGCCAGTGGCTGCATAAAAACGCATGACGAGTAGCCTACCTGTAAACATCACTGCATCAACTTCTCTTCCCTTGTGATTTTCACGCCTCGTATCATGCATGTTACGTTATAGTTACAGCGAAAACAAGGGCATTGTGCCACAAAAATAGCCGTCTGTGCAAAACACAGCACGCCGTGCAACACACGGTGCGATGTCCAGGCTACAGCATGGACGTATATGGAGAGGCAGATAAATTTGCCTCGAGGAATTTTTTGAATCGAATTACCCGGATAATTCAAGGAATCGTTTCAGCCCTACATCAGATTTTGGTGTAAAAGCCATAGCAAGCTAAGTAGCTTCTGCAGCACGAACCCAACCCTGTAATCCACCATTGTTGTTTTGGCAGGACCTGCACAGGAGTCTTAAGAAAGCTATGTTATGTGTGTTCCAGGAAAGATGCGGTTGGCTGTCCACACGAAGTCGTTTATGGATTTGTGCACTCTGGGATGACAAAAAACTTTTGCTTATACTCATGAATTCGTTTCCATGTGGACGTTTCCGTGTGGACGGGGCCTTAATCTAATTTGCATTGACATTTTACTTTTTCTAATGTTTATGACTTAACAATGATATTTTAAATCATCATGGTTAAAAGTTTACATTTTTACACAGGAGAAAATCTGCAGAGCTCAAGTCTGTTTCCTTTTACTGAATTTTGTGCACATGCCAGCTCTCAGAGCATGTGCTCATACTATCAGTGAGTGTGTGCAGATTCCAGTGTTTCTTTTAACTAGATGTGCTTCTGTAAGTGAATCTATAATCTCTCCTCAGCCTCTGCAGGTTAATCATCTCTATTAACAGATGATACAGATATTACCCATGTGGCATGGCACTGCAGCAAAGCTCATAACAAGTTCAGCTTCCCTGACTCGACAACACTGCAGGCATGAACCGAGATGCTTTTACTGTGTAGGTGTGCACAGATGGAATTAATAAAACACACTTATTAAAGGTGTCGGCCTGTTTTACACTTCTGTCTGTGAGGATTGTGTAATGAATTCTAATTCAGGGGCTTTTATGTCATCTGATCCCCCTGTTTGTGTTCCTGTGTCTCTGACAACACACAGGACAGGCGCCAGTCTCTGTTATATCAGTAGACAGCTCAGCCGACCGTCCCAGCAATGGCAGATGGTGCTCATTGACCATTACCCCTTCCTCCTTCTCTCCTTCCTGATCCTCTCCATCCTACCTCACCTCCTTCCTCCTTTTTTCCCCATGCTTTCTGTGCTTCATTCTATCCAGATAAAAAATGAGCCGCTACAGCCTTGAACTCTGAAAGCCCTCAGCAGACAGTCACTTCTTTAGAGGATTTAGTGCTACACGCTGCTGGGTGTGTGTGCCAGTGGATTTACCACAGCAGAATGTCTGTGTTTTTGTCTGTGCTGTCCACAGATGACTCTGTTCAGTCTATTGAGCAGCATAATTAGATGTTTAACAGTGAAAATGGCTGTTTTATGCATGCCGTTGCATTTCACTTCTGTTTCTTCTCCAATTAAACTCTTCAAGTTTTGGGTCCATTTTTGTTCTTTTACACCTCTAAATGACTTCTGAAGTCTATTGAAGTTCTCCTACCTTTGACAAACTGGAACAAAGTACAACAGAAGTAAGAGAAAATATGCACATTAGGGATTAAAAGGATACTCTGGTATTTTTGAAGTTGGGTTGTAAGTGGCACTGGAAAGTAGAAGTGGCATTAGCCCCCAGAGACTTCAGTGTTGCTCCTCAAAGAGGAATATGCAGGAGGAAGCTATGCTTTACAGCACTACAGGTACAGTTGATCCATGTGATTTAGTGAGTTTTAAGCAGAGATGGGCCTAGAAAACAATGTTAGCTCAATTTTTATAAAGCCCTGTTGGCAAGAATCAGCAAACCTGACACGCCAGATCAACTCATATCTATTGCATGAATATATTTGACATTCATCAGGAAGATTCCATAAAAAATGTTTAGGAAGGGCAGGACTTTTGCAGAAAATCTTCAGAAGGTGATTGGAGGAACGTTCTGTCTGTCACATTCATGACGGGCCAATCAGAGCAGAGCTCAGAGACTGAGCGCTGAGCTACATCATCCCCCCTCACCTAGCTTTTCTTTTATTTCATCTTATTTCTAGGCTATGTTTAAGTACCACATCTACCCATAACTCCGCCCTAAAGCCGTGGTTTTTGTGTTGTTTTCATCAGATTATTTGTCGTATGCCCTTGGTAATGTACAAAGACATCCAGAGCATGACCTCCTTCCCGCCCGATGGCACCCTCAGCCTTAAAATTCCAGCCCAAACATGCCTAAAACTTCTGCACAGTACTGTGTATCTGAGGTATTTACAGCAGTGGAGGCAGCCATTACCGACAGCTTTGTTTTCTTAAACAACTGAGCTTTTCTAATTATCAGCTGTAAACAAATGGGATGACAAATTTCCTTTCAGCTCTTCTGGTCTGGGTCAGTTTTCCGATTTCTTTCAGGAAAGTTGAAACAGGTCTGTGTAACACTGGCATTCAGTAAGGAACTCTGGATGGGGAGTGATGCAGGCTGCAGATGCATGTTAGCTGCTGTCCTCAGATCCAAAATGTCCCTAAGAAGTGTTGATAAGTCCCCCTCTCAACAGCTGCAGCTCTAAGGGGTTCTTGGTATGGGCTCACAGTTTACACACCTGCACAACCAGGTAACTTCTCCAGCTCACCAGTCTCCATCTGTAGAAGTTGTTCTTCTGTTTACTCTGACTCATGAAGTATCCCTGTGTATCCACATGGCATGCCATTGTGTCTTGAGTTGAATCGCTCATTTTTAAGTTTGTTTTAGTTTAGTTTGTTGTTATCTCTGTCTAAGCCTACATGCTAACAAAGCTGATCAGACAGCGACACACTGAGACAGAAGACCATGCAGCCAAAGGTTGCATTAAGAAATAGTGCCAAACAGTAGGCTTTCTGCATAAGATAAAATGCGTCGAGAGATCATTAGACATATGTCCTTCATTTGTTGTTTGATATTTTTTACTCCAATCAGCATAATGTCCTGGACTTAAACAGATTGCTGTTGGATTTCCACTTACAAAGTGAAGTCACGGCGGTTGATGGAGGTTAAATAGCTGAAACTCAGTGTGCTGCTGATGTTGCACTCACTGTAAGTCACTCTGCACATGAGTGCCAAAAAAATGCCTGAAACAGAATAGTAAAGCAGGGCCGATGGCAGAGCAGAGCTCATTGAGTCCCACTGCCATTAGCCAGGTTGGCACAGACTTGGCCCTGTATACGCATTACAAAAATGCTATGTAGCATTCATCAGCAGACAATCATTGGTCAGTTCAGGAGGACGAGCAGTTATCAGTGGCTTGGCTCTGTTTATTCCTTCTTCTAATATTGTCTGTATGTGAAGGTGTCAAAAGCATTGTTCTCCTACCTGGAAGTGGCTCAGTGGACAAACCTCAGTACACAAACATCAATCAGTCATTATTTATCCAGTAACAATTCATAACTGAAGTTATCAGGACAAACTTTCAAAGAGCACAGCGCCTCATGCCACTCATATTTGCTGGATGTAAATTTATGTGTTGTAGATTAAAGGCCAAGCTAGCTCATTCATTAATCTTCTGATTTGCATGCATTCAAAATTTCTGTTTTCCAATGAGGTGATTTGTTTTTTCCATGGTGAATGCACAAAAAAGCTCTGTAAGGCTTTTCTTGATATGGTCCACAATAACCTGCTTTGAAAATTGGCATGCTGCCCAAGTTAATGTAAATGGATTTTAGTTGGGTGGGCTTTAGATAAAACCTTTGGCTACAGTTAGCCCTGGGGTGTGATAGGGATGGGTATTTCCCACAGCCTCACGATAAAATACATATAAAGATACAGAGGCCATGATGTGATATGTATTGTGATACCCGTTGATTCAAGATAATAAACTATCTTAAACAATATATCCTTCACAGACTTCACCACAGCTGCTGTTCTTTATCATAGACAGTAACAGAAAAGGCATAACTTTAAGGATCCTAGCCTTTAAATCTCTTAAATTCAGATCCTCAGAGATCCACTAGCTACTGATAAATCGAAATACAGTAACATTTACCTTCTGAGGTTGTTTTCACACCTGATAGTCTGGGGAATCGGTCCGTTTTGGAATGGAAATTGCAACATTGTAGCACTTTCCTTTGGTTCGCATTCACACTGCTCTTGGCCAAACAGACCAAACCGTCTGAACACCTACAACCTCTGCTCGTTAGGGGCGCTGTCGTTGCAAACAAAAGGCAACCAAGAAGAAGAGAAGTCGTAGAAGAAGATGAAACTGGAAATCCATCGCCTTCTGCCTGTCTTTTCTTCCACATATACAATGAAAAAACACAGAATTTACGCTGTCTTGGGGTTTCCGCTCTTGCATTGGGGCATTATGAGCAGCCAGCGAGGCAGTGAGCTGTCCAGCATGTTGTTCTTTACATGAGATGAATAAATCAGCACTGACTACCACGAGTTGCTATGGCTACACAGATGCCAAACGAGGTACCAACATGTATTTGAGTGTATATAATCACATATAAATCTGTATATCATTACGCTTTATGCAACTTCCTGCCTTTGGCTCACAAGTTGGTCTGCTTTGCTTTACACACCTCAGACGAACGGCACCAGGATTCGTTTGGAAGCGGGCCAAGACCCCTGTTTTCAAGCGGATCAGAGTTTCACACCACTCCAAACAAACGGACTATCCGGAAAAATGGACCAGGGTTCATTTAAAGCAGACCAAAATGCCCTAAAGTTTGACAAAGTTTAACAGTTGAAGAGCTTTCTCTCTTAATTTTAGTTTTCTTTTTAATACATTTGACAGATAAAAACAAGATGTCTGCAACTCTTTCACAGTACAACATGCAAAAATCTCAAATCTTAACAAATTTGTTCAACTAACTTATAAGAAATAAATCCTTGTATGTATTTAAAAGCCACTGACAAGTCCTGAATTATTTTAAATATCTGAAAATGAGAGGTTTATCTAGATTTGTCAGGTGAATGAGGTCTAAAGTAAGTGTCAGAGGTATTTCTGACTAAAAATAAGATGGACTGATGTCCAAGTTTTTGCAGGTGAAGCTATTTGTTGATTTAGTGCTTCTCCTTATTATCACATTAATGAAGTCGAAGAATAGCATATCAGTGCTGGTCTCAGCTGGTCTTGATGGAAAATTCCAAGTCCAGCCAGTCCGAGACCGAGACAAGACCGAGTAAAAATGTTCTTGAGCCCGAGACAAGACCAAGACATTCAAAATGTAATCTCCTAAAGTCTGAGGAGGAGACTCGCATCTTTCTTGTGGAGGGTTTTCTACTTTACACTGACACCCTTGACTAATCTGCCTAACCAACACCTCTTACCTCCATCCCGTCCCGTATAAAGAATGATATTAGAGGAAGTTCTCTTGGAACTACTTGGTGCCAAATCCTCCCAGTTTGTTCAATGCCCCAGTCTGGTGCTCTATGTGAAATACAAGAACATTGAAAAAGCCACCAGATCATGTTCAGAATGACTTTGTTTGCTGATTAGAACAATCTCTTCCAATCTCATGTTGTAACCTTGAGATCAGAGTTTAAAAGCATTATTCCAACCACACAGCGAGCCCACAACTAACAAGTATAGACAGCAAAACAACAAGACATTATGTAAAGCACTATCTCAGGGAAGACTACAGTGAGATCAATATGTCACTTACTCTTTAATGGACAGAATGGAGCGCTGAGGTGCCAGGAGAAGGATAGGAGCACAGCAGACCGCAGATTTGACTGCTTCTGCCTGCAGATTGATCGGGGAGATCCCAGCACTCAAGACCTGGTAGTTAAACATGCAGGGCACTTTCCCATATCCTAAAATGACCACAGCCCGCCATCAGCAGGGGATTTTATTTTTCTAAAGCTTTGGGAATCCAGCTTAAACCAGAGACTGCCATTACATTTCTATTATTTGGCTAATTTAAAATTACAAATACTCAAGAAAAACTTGGAAACAGACTAACAGTCCTTTTCCCAAGCCCAGAGTCCAAACCAATGACTTTGTGAAGTAAGTCCTAAACAGAGCAGTTCCTTGAAAGATCTCTTGAGGCTGGAGCTGAATGAGCTGCTTTTAAATGATTATTTGTTTATCCTTGCCTGTCATTCCTTTATAATTTACCAGTCATTCAGCCTTCTGTTATTTTTGATTCTTTTTTGTTTTCTAAGACTGTTTTTGGGCTTTTTTTTTCTTTATTCTGATTGGACAGCTGAAGAGAGACAGGAAACAGAGAGAATGGGGAAGACCAAACAGCACAGAGATGGGGAATCCATCCAGCACCCACTTACTCCTCTGTTGTTGACATTTAACTCACTTGTATCCTGCCACACATACAGTTTACACCCTTTGGCCTGTTCAGATTATGCCATGTCCCTGTTTAGCACCCTGTAGTATTAGCACCCTGTTTGTATGGACATGAGCCTGTGTGCTGCCCTGTGTGCTTCAGAGCGAGCAATGCCATGACAGGCAGTGAGATGACTCTGATTGGAACTTCCCTGTCACTGTTCCCTCTGAGCTGTATAAAAACAGGCTTTCACTAGTCTCCCAAAATAATTAAAATACCTTCAATGTTTTAACATAGTGACTTAGCTGTGATCATTTATGATCATTACACATGATCTGATGTAAATTCTGCCACCAGGAGGCTCTCAGTTAAAATTAAAGCAATTCATAATGACCAGGGTAGCAGGGAATCATGGGAGTGACCACCTGCTACTCCAGCCCTAGCACACAATTAAAGCAAAGTGATACATAAAAGTTCCTTTTTCCATTAAATGAAACAATTTAAGTGTCTGAATCAGTGCACTGCGCTATCATTATAATACATAATGTCACCCAGTTATATACTTTCTATTAACACTAGCCATACTGAGGCCAGCTAATGTTTACTCTTAGATGAGCTCTCAGCGTCAGCACTCTAACTGAAGCTCTGGTGTGCCACTGTGATGGTGGATTAACTGGTGATAGTCTGGTGCAGATAATCTGAGGGTGTGGCTTTCATCATCATCAGCAGCACCTGTCACATTTGTCTCAGAGACCATCCAGGATCATGAAGTGCTTTAATGAGGACTCTCTCATTTTCAGTGAGCTCTCCACGTTTTACCATTTTGAACAGGAATGAGGAATTTCAAACTGAATTCACCTTTTTATACCCAAATTTGAGCCGGCTCACTGGGCTTCTCCAAAAAGTCAGAAATGAATCGAGCATAACATTCAACCACTAAAACGAATTTTTCTGTTCATGAATGCAAGTAAATAACTTTAATTTGACATATTAATCAAGAAATAATAACGTGCTTTACTATTTTTTCCATTTTCTTGTAAATCAGTAAATTTGAAAATTCATGGATAACAATAATAATTATATTTTAGTATTAAAAATATGGGTTAAAGAGCTTCTACATATCGGTGTATTAACCATTGCAGAAACATAAACAATGATTTTGGTAATTACCAATGCTGTTAATTCAGGGCAGCTGTGGCATAAAACTCACTTTGGGTGGTGGTCTAATAAATTTGTTGAGCACTGTATGTTCCAACATGCAAGTATGCATGTGTTTGTGAAGCCACAGAGTTCAAGCCCGTATTTGAAAAGAAAACATAGGTGACTGGGCTTCCTGTTCAAAACAATGCCAACACGAGGCACACTGACACATGAAGAAAAAATCTTAGTTTAGTGGTTTTATTTTGTATGGTTGTGGTCATGATTCTGATGGGTTTGGGAATGTTTATTTAACTGTAGTCTCAATCGAACATGAAATAGTTGAGACACACACTGTGCTAACTTGTGATTTAATGTTAACTGGTCGTACGGCCTGTGACTTAGTGAGCTTTGAATGAGTTCAGACAGACTTGGACATCATTATACAGGAAGTGCGTTGTCATAATGGCTGCCCTAACCAGACATGCTCCATCACAACCATAAATGTGAAGGACTTTTCTGGATTGAAAACTGTCAGAAATATTTTAATTAAATTACAAAATAATGGGACACTTTGTAAAATGTAAATTTGAAAACAATGCAATGATTTGCCAAATCTCATAAACCCATATTTTATTCACAACATATTAGATGTTGAAACTGAGACATTTTACCATGAGAAATATTCGCTCAGTTTGAATTTGATAGCAGTACCAGAAGAGGCAGGGCAACAAAAGGCTGGAAAAGTAGGTGATACTAATGAACAGCAGGAGGGGCACTTTGCAACTAATTTGGTTAATTGTCAACAGGTCATTAAGAGAAGAGAAGTAGAGATAAGCAGAAGCTCACCAATCTGCAAAACTGTCTCTAAAAGTTGTGGGACTTTTTTTAGAGAAATGTTCCTTAACTTAAAAATGCAAAGAATTTGAATATCATCAAAAGATTCAGAGGATCTGGAGAAATCTCTATGTGCAAAGGACAAGGCTAAAGGTCAGTATTGGTTTTACTAGTGATCTTTGGGCCCTCAGGGGCCACTGCATCAAAAACAGGCATGATTCTGTTCTGGAAATCACTGCATGGGCTCAAAAACACTTCCAGAAGTCTTTGTCTGTCAAAACAGTTCACAGTGCCATTCACAATTTCAAGTTAAAGCTGTATCATGCAAAAAAGAAGCCATATGTGATCCAGGATCCAGAAAGTCTGCAGTCTTCTCTGAGCCAAAGCTCATTTAAAATGGACTGAGGCAAAATTAAAAACTGTTCTGACATCAGACATCCATTTTTTGTACCACGGGGCTGGAGCCTATCCCAGCTGTCATTGGGTGAGAGGCGGGGTACACCCTGGTCTGGTGACTAGTCAATCACTGGGCTGAAATGTAGACAGACATGCTCACATTCACCCCTAGAGCCAATTAAGAGTCCCCAGTTAACCTAATGAGTATGTCTTTTAAGGTGGGAGGAAGCCAGAGTACCCGGAGAGAACCAACACATGCACAGGGAGAACATGCAAACACCACACAGAAAGGCCCTGACAGGGAAGCGAACAAGGAAACTTCTTGCTATGAGGCAACGGTGCTAACCCCTGTGCCACCGTGCAGCCCTGTTCTGACGTCAGATGATTTCAAATCTTAATTTCTTTTTGGAAACCACAGACTTCATGTACGGACTAAAGAGGAGAGGGACCATCCAGCTTGTTGCAAGCACACAGTTCTAAAGCCTTCATCTCTGATGGTATGGGGTTGCATTAGCACCTATGGTGTGGGCAGCTTACAAATCTGGAAAGGAACTATCAATACTGAGGAGTATGTAGAGGTTTTAGAGCATCATATGCTCCCATCCCACGCCTCTGTCAGAGAAGGCCTTTACCATTTCAGCATGACAATGCAAAACCACATACCACACCCTTCACAACAGCATGGCTTCACAATCGAAGAGTCCTGGTGCTGATCTGGTCTGCCTGCAGTCCAGACCTTTCACAAATAGAAAATATTTGGAATATCATAAAACACAAAAACCAACAAAGAAGACCCAGGACTGCTAAGCAGCTAGAATCCTGAATTATACAAGAATGGGACAACATTTCTCTCCCAAAACTCCAGCAACTGGTCTCATCACCTCCCAGATGAAAGAGGGGATGCTACACAATGGCACATGGCCCTGTCCTGACTTTTTTGAGACGTTTTGTTGCCATCAAATGTTAAATGAACTAATATTTTTGATGAAATGGTCTCAGTTTCAACATCTGATATGTTGTTCATGTTCTAATGTGAATGAAATATGGGTTCATGAGATTTGACAATCATTGACTTCTCAGTCACTGGAGAAAGACGAAGAGCTGTCTCGTATATATTTTTCCTTTTTCTGAGCACGTCAGTGTTTGGGGTTTGATGTAAATGGATAAATGTGGTTTAAAGATTAAAAAATGAGTTACATTTTAAAGTTAGGATTTGAAATATGGGATCATGAGATTTCACTTCCGTTTTATATTTTTATATTTTACACAGTGGTCCAACATTTTTGGAGTTGGGATCGTCTATTCAACAGCTGTCATGGACCAGCTGCTGTTACAGGATATGCTGTTATGTGTCTGTTTGAATGGATTTATATTCTTTTAGTGACTGTAGGACAGAGTTTCCCTTCAGCAACAATGAAGCACATCTTACCTTCAAACAAGAAACAAATGCTTTCTGCTGATGTGTCAGATAATCATGAGTGCCTGTGGCTCTATGTACAACGCTGTGTGCGTGTCTGTAGCGTGTGCATACAACCATCTGATATGATCTGGAGACGGGATGTCTTTTCCCCATGTCCCAGCTGTCTTGGGACATGTTTGTGGCTGCGTGTGGGCGTCAGTCTCTTTGTGCATATGTGTGCTAGAGTGTGTACCTTTCCCCACTGTTATCTGTGACAGATAGTTCCCAGCAGACAGACTGACGCTTCCCCAAGTGTTACCCTCAGGCAGACTAGAGACATGAGGGTGTGTGTGGAGAGGGGAGGAGATAAACATCTGAAAAGTTCAGTTTTATCTCCAACTCCTCTACCTTTGCTTTCATATTTGTTTTTCCCATCACTGCAGCCTTTGTTTGTCTGTTTGGCTGCACAGGTATTTATATAGAAGTCTTTTCTGCTTCATCTCTAATCCAGGATTTTAACAGTGTTCTGGCTGTATACAGAAAATGTCCAATGTATAAATCATGCTGACTTCACACTTAGAGGATGCTGCTTTAGAAAATACGCCTTTTATGTATATAAATTGTCTCCCAGCACCTTAAAGCTTACTAATGAACATGACACAACTTTTACCAAAAGCTGGTTTAAGTATGACAACTTTGGTTTGAACGGATTGATCATCCTGTTTGCTAAAGCCATGCCTCCTGTTCACCCGGTCTCCAGTCTGAGCTTACTGGATGCTAGCTCACAGTGGCTTGCAAAAGTATTCATACCCCTTGAACTTTTCACATTTCTTCACATTACAACCACAAACATAAATTAGGGCTGGGCGATATATTGAGTATACTTAAAGTGTCGTGGCTTTTGCCACGCACGATGTGTAAAATGTCTATATCGCGAACATCGAGTATAAATTGTGTGGAAGTTTTGAGCCGTAAGCGAGCATTTCTTGCTGGAGATTTACTTCTCCCATTGTCCCTGATCTTACTCGCTTCGCTTGCTGCCTCTCACGATACCGTGTTTTTCAAGGCACAGTGAAGTATGAGGCACTGATAAGGGAATTGTTCAAATAACGTAATTAATGTCGATGGAAGGAACCAACTGGAACAGGTTCTTAACTGGAACCGGTGCTCAACTGGAACAGGTTCTGAACTGGAACCGGTTCTCAACTGGAACAGGTTCTTAACTGGAACCAGTTCTCAACTGGAACAGGTTCTTGAATTGTACCAATTGGTGTTTACATATTTTAATCTCCAAATCCAATGACTTATAGTCAGGATTAGCATCTTATTACCAAGCAAAATCCTGGTTTGATAGAAGGCACTGGAAGTCACTCCCATAATTCACACAAAGCATCATGGGGACTAGGAATAATTTGGATAAGGATAAATAGAAATAAAAACCAAACTGTTTAATTAAGAAGAAAAGACATAAAAAATAGTGTTTTAGGAGTATTTTGTCCTGTCCTCTGATGTTATTCTGTTAACTGTTTCAAATTACTATGAAAAGACACAAAAATTTAAACAAGGCTTAAATCATATTAGTATAAATACCCAGATATCGATTATGTATTTTGTATATTTAAATGCTGCTGACTCAAAAGTGTAACGGGTTTAACTCCTCACCACACATCTATCACTGCAGGTGGGCATCCCTCTTAATCTCCCTTTATCTCATCTCTTGTTAATCCATAGCAAAAAATATTGAAAAACATATAACATGTTTGTTCAGATACGTATGCATAGAAAGCACATGGATGCTTAAAGTAGACTGGCATGAATATTTAAATATAAGTATAACACCCTGCCCTAACTGTTTCTGTGTGTTCAATTTTTTGTTTCTGCTTTTTTGACACCTGAGACCATCTGTAACCACACTGTCAATAAAACTACAATGTTAAAACTCACGTATTCCTACAGTATTGTTATATAATGTAATGGCACCATTTCATGCAGTAAAATGCGTAAGGATATGTGAGTGATGTCTGCTGGGAAGTGATGTTAGATGATGGGATTTAGTAGGCATGTGCTCCAGTGCTCCATGAGAGGTTAGTGGTCAGTCGAGTACATCTGTGTTATGTCAGGTCTTGTTAGTAAAGTCAACGAAAGACTTTCGCTGCCTCCTGATAATTCTGCACGACTCTACAGGTAACATAATCCCTCTAATAGGGATGACATATACAGTCATGGACAAAAATATTGGCACCCCTGGAATTTTTCCAGAAAATACATCATTTCTCCCAGAGATTGTTGCAATTACAAATGGTTTTGGTATACATGTGTTTATTGCCTTTACGTGCATTGGAACAACACAAAAAATCTGAAGATAAAAGACAAAATTGACATAATTTTACACAAAACTCAAAAAATGGGCCGGACAAAATTATTGGCACCCTCAACCTAATATTTGGTTGCACAACCTCTGGAAAAATAACTGAAACCAATCTCTTCCTATAACCATCAACAAGCTTCTTACACCTCTCAACTGGAATTTTGGACCACTCTTCTTTTGCAAACTGCTCCAGGTCTCTCAGATCTGAAGGGTGCTTCTTGCAACAGCAGTTTTGAGATCTCTTCATAGGTGTTCAATGGTATTTAGATCTGGACTCATTGCTGACCATTTCAGGACTCTCCAGCGCTTTGTGTCCAACCATTTCTTGGTGTTTTTTGAGGTTTGTTTGGGGTCATTGTCCTGCTGGAACACCCATGATCTCTGACACAGACCCAGCTTTCTGACACTAGGCCCCACATTGTGGCCCAAAATTTTTTGATAGTCTCATATTTTATGATTCCTTGCACACAGTCAAGGCACTCAGTGCCAGAGGCAGAGGCAGCAAAACAACCCCAAAACATCTTTTTCCTCTTCCATGTTTGACTGTAGGCACTGTGTTCTTTTCTTTGTAGGCCTCATTCCGTTTTCTGTAAACAGTAGAATGACCTGCTTCTCCAAAAAGCTCTACCTTAGTCTCATCTGTCCACAAAATGTTCTCCCAGAAGGATTGAGGCTTACTCAGGTACATTTTTGCAAACTCCAGTCTGGCTTTTTTATGTCTCTTTGTCATGGTGGGGTTCTTCTCGGTCTCCTGCCATAGCGCTTCATCTCATTCAGATGACCACGTATGGTCCCAGCTGACACTTTTGCACCCTGAGTCTGCAGGACAGCCTGAATTTGTGTGGAAGTTGACTGAGGATGTTTATCCACCATTCCAACTATCCTGCATTGCATTCTTTTGTCAGTTTTTCTCTTCCATCCACGTCCAGGGAGATTAGCCACAGTGCCATGGTTATAAACTTCTTGATTATTATGGACAAAGGAATTTCAGGATCTCTGGAGATGGTCTTGAAACCTTGAGATTGTTCATATTTTTCCACAATTTTGCTTTTTAAGTCCTCAGACAATTCTTGGCTCCTCTTTCTCTTCTCCATGCTTGGTGTGACACACACGGGCACACAACACAAAGGTTGAGTCAACTTTTACACATTCTAACTGGCTTCAGGTGTGATTTCTAGATTGCCAGCACCTGTTACTGCCACAGGTGAGTTTAAATGAGCATCACATGCTTGAAATAAAATGATTTACTCACAATTTTAAAAGGGTGCCAACAGTTTTGTCCGGCCCATTTTATGAGTTTTGTGTAAAATTATGTCAATTTTGTCTTTTTTCTTCAGATTTTTTGTGTTGTTCCAGTGCACATAAATGAAATACACATGTATATCAAAAAAGTTTGTAATTGCAAAAACTTCTGGGAGAAATGATGGATTTTCTGGAAAAAATCTAGGGGTGCCAACATTTTCGTCCATGACTGTATGAGTTCTCTCCTTTCTGCACTTTAATACAAAAAGGTGAAGGCAAAGTTGTGAAAATCAGACCAAAACAGCACCTCACAGAGAAATATGTGGAGAACAAGGCCACAGTAGGTAATTAAACCTCCACCATATATGCTGCCACAGGCCTTTTTACCTCTGCTTTAGTGGTCACCTGTTGTTGAAAATCGAGCTTCGGCTGCTTGGTAGATGGCGGCATCAGGCAGTTACTCTGAGCCTCACTTAGGCTCTAGTTGAGTTTTTGTTTTAGTCTGCTGCCTGACTTTACCGTTTCTCTCTCCCTCCTTTGTGTGCTTGAGCCAATGTGTCACCTGAGTCAGCAAATGTCACATAAGTGAAATTTACAAGGGATGCTTGGTTTGTTTTCTCTGTGCTCCTGTTTACAGGTAGTTGGGCGATTATTTTACACCATCAGTGATGTGATGTGTCACACTGCTACGTTACAGACAAATTTATTGTGATGATAGGTACTGAGGTGTAAAAGTACATAAAAGCTTTGCTGGTTTTAAAGTCACGGTTTGCTTTGTTTTTGGTACGCTGGTTGAAGCAAATGCAACACAAAAAAATATTTACTTTTAAATCAAGAATAATGCTGCCGCCTACTGTTAAAAGGGTCTTCAATTATAAACATTGTTACATAAATAATTCAAATTCTAGTTTATTTATTTATTATTAATATTGACATGTTGATACCCTTTTCTGCAATTTTTAATTTACCAGCTGACCTTGAACACATCGTAATAAAAACCGTTAGCTCATTAAGTGAGCTAATTAACACCTATCCTGCTAATTTTAACACAGACTTCAACGCTGTATCACTTATTTAAATGATACGACCTACTACAAAATTTCGGAGCTCTTTTTACAGCCTATCTGAGCAGATGACGGGGTTAGAGTCTGTCTGGAGTCTAAGGATAGGGTTAACCCTCACCCTGACATGATGGTCAATACGTTCATGTTTTAGATGGACTCATGTGAGAATAGAAGGAAATGATTGAAAGAAACAAGATAGACTTAGATGATGGAAGAGATGGAAAGTGAAGAAGAAGAGAGGAGAAAGGCGGGGAGGGCTGATTGCCTGACTGATTTCATGAGTCACCTCTCCTCAGGCCAGAGGCTGCAGAGACAGGTGGCTGTGTGTGTGCGGGTGTGTGTGTGTGTTAGCGTACATGATCTTCAGATGTTCAGAAGTGTCAGTCTGAGACGGAAAACACAGGAAAGGAAAAAGGTCACATAACACAAACATGTAAATATGATGTAGACATGCTGGGCTGTTGCACCAGCTGTGCCTGAGAGATGGTGTAAAGGCTTTCCTAAACCCTACACTGAAACCAGTCTGGTTGGACCTAGATGTAAGGTTCATCTGTGACAACCAAACCTGCTGAGATATGTCTCAGATGTGTTTTACTTCATTTGGTTTATCAGTTACAGTGCTGTCTCTCATGTATAATTGTGTCTGAAAGACTGGAAGAAAATTACTTCCATTAACTCCTGTAAATCCTAAAGCTGTTTATAAAATCGACAAGTTGTCATCATGAGTTGATAACTGAAGCCTCTAGCCTTGTTTACAGTGTAAATAATAACAGCAGCCCTATTCACAGTGCTGTTTAAATTCATGATAATTATGTCTCTGTGACATTTCACCTTCCCTGGGAACGCCCCAGTCGTGTTTTAGGGTGGCAGAGTTCAGTAATGAAGAGAAATGAGTTGAACACATTCACACATATCACAGGACTAGTTCTGCCCAGGGACTCCTGGTAATTCGTAATAATGCATGGGACGTCTGTGTTTTTAATTGTGTGAACTGACATTGTTTCGTAGTAAAAATTCCAGGGCTTATCGTCTACCATATTTCAGGTCTGTTTTCTATGGTCCGTGCGACTTTTTCTGATTGAATAAAAAGTAATAGAGGCTGGGTAGGTTGTCTACTAATTTTTGACATATATGGACCATTCTAGTAACCTTGCAAAGCAGATGGATATGTACATTTCCTTGTTTTTCACTGGCGAATCCATCTTCTTAAGCTCCCATCTGAACCATTTGGGCCCGGTTAGAAAGTGACAGGACCACTCAGCGACGAGGGGCAGTACTTTCAGGCGCAGCGGAGTCATGATGTAAACAAGCAGCAGCAAGAGGCCGGTGCAATTGACCTATGGTTAAGTCCCGCCCTCAAATGCGATGAGCCAATCACAGTGTGTATACCACTCCAATACACTTGGACATCAGCTGCCTGGACATCCATTGAAATGAATGGGAGAAATTCTGTTTTCGTCCGGTTTTATGAGTTTTTTTGAGATTTTAAGTTTAAAAATGGTCAAACGGTGTTCACAGGGTACATGCAACTCCAACACAAGGTATCCTGAGAGTCTGGGTGACGGAGTGTATTTTTTACTCTTTCCTAAGCCACATCTAAACCAAGAAAAGTGTCTTCTCTGGATTCAAGTTTTGCAGTAGACCACAACATCAACTCAACATGGATAAAATTAACAACACCTGTTCTAAGGTAAGCCAACATCGTATTTGAGGCAACATATTGTCACTTTGCTGTAAAGAAATATAAAGTTATCTTTAACATCTCTAACGTTAGCTAAAGTTAGCCTAACGTTAGCTCCTAGCTGCATTGTTCGTTGTGTCACATTGTTTGTTGTGAGTTTATTGGCAGTTTTTGTTCTAGTTTTTGTACTTTGGTGATCGTACATGGTTGTTAGCTGTTGTCCAAAGGGCTCTAGTTAAACTAACATTAACTCCTGGAGCTTAGCTTCATTAACTTATCTGTAATAGCCAAGATAACAAAGGTTGGCAACCGTTATGCTGAATGAGTCAATGTAAATACTGTAGCAACAAAACTAACGGAGAGACACTCTTGGTAAAGATGGTAAAATGGCCGTTATATTTTTGTCATATTCTCAGCCAAAAACCTGAACTTCAGTGGCACTTTGATGCTGATCCTCTATCTTGTGGTCTGAGATTGTTATGGCAACGAGATGCGGTTTATCATGTTTGCACTGGGACCTGTGAATTTGGGCTTGCAACTGAAGCTTTTTATCGACCTTCTCGACAATAAAATGATAAATATATCCCTCCAATGCGTAGTTTAGACCCTTTTGGTGACTTCAAGATTATATGTGATCTTTCTGTCTCCAGAAATCATCAATGGCCTCCTGTGAAATGTCTCCTACTGTGACACCTGCAATAGCGCCCGTCACTGATTGTTCATTGTTTGTCCGAGTGAGTGGAGGGGGCGTGGCTTAGCCATAGGTCAATTATGGCGGAAGAGCTTAGCGTGGATGCTGCTAAAGCACCAGTTTTATCAGGACTTGAAGACAATTCTTTGTTAAAAGAAGAACGAAGAACAGCAGTAAGTTGTTTTCTTTTCAAAAATGACAAAAGTCAAGTACTTACATGTCTATAGTCGCCATGTTTCGCGTTATTCCTCGGTAGCTGCGCATGCGCAGCTCGGTAGCTGCTCTGTCATGTGTTTTGTTGCTCTGATTGGCCTGTAGAGATGTGACGGACAGAATATTAATCCAATCACACTTCAAGTTTTTTCAAAGCCTTTGCCTTTCCTCAGACGTTTCCTATTGAAGCTTTCCCTGCGTGTCAGGTTACCATTCTAGTGCTTTTCTATCAGTTGATTTCATCCTATGTTGACATTTATTCTGCTTGATTTATTCATTTAAACTCTGTGATCCAAACTCACGTGTACACACTGCTGCTCTCTTTACATGCACAGGGCTTCTGCTCTTCCATTTCACACATCACTCAGTTTCTGTTTTGAAATGTGTTCAACATTCAGTGATTAGGTTATAGCTGCTGATTTGGTTCATATTTAACATGGGATGTCTTACCTTGATACGTGCTGGGAGAGCCAGGGGAGATTGTTCACTTGTTTATTAATCATCGGTAACTGGCTGCAGATTATTAAAAATGAAAATAAAAAACAACACTTTAGCCCATGTTATCTGCTGTGAACTCTGGGAAACTGTGTGTGTAGGATAGGTTCCATGAAGACAATGTCACCTGCACAACGCCATATGCACAACATTGCACTAAATAAAAATTTACAGTGTGTTTTCATTGCTGCTTTTGTGCAGCTCCTCTATGTTTTTCTTCAGTAAATTTGAGGACATTACAGTCGCCACTTATCCTATGTGAATGCACCATGAGAAACACTGACGTCAGGGGGTCATTCACAAATTACAAGAGGTCCACAGGTAATACTAACCCTGTGTGATTAGTGCTCTAGTGTACACTTGTTTGAATCTCTTTTTTACCTCCGCCAAGGAAGTTATGTGATCGGCAGGGTTTGTTAGGTAGTTAGTTTGTTTGCAACATAACTCAAAAAGTTATGGACAGATTTTGATGAAATTTTCAGGAAATGTCAGAAATGACATAAGGACGAACTGATTAGATTTTGGGAGTGATCCAGATCCCCGTCTGGATCCAGGAATTTTTTTGAAGGATTCTGTACTGTTGGGAGATAGGGCTAATGGCAGAGGTCTGTGCTCTCTGAGTGCTTTTCTAGTTTTACCACAGTTTTCTCTTTTACAGCTTTGAAAAGACAACATTGTTTTAACTGTACTTCTCTCCATAGATGATTACAGTCAGTCTTCCAGAGTCTGTGGCCCCTGAAACTGTATAATTATTTAGTAAAGTGAGTTCCTCTGAACAGTGGTCTACTATAGAAATATACCAAACTGATGTGGTGTTGTTGGCTAATCAGAATGAAAAATTCAACACAAATCTGCAATAAATTCAGGAAGTTTCCTTTTAGCTTGAATAATAGAACTAGAGCCATTTATCTGAGGAAGGATTCGGAGCCAGGCGGGCCTGCCTGTCAGGAAAGAATCAAGTCTCAGCAGGCAGCGAGATGACAGAAGAGAGGATGATTTAATGTGCAGCGACTGCAGAGCCTGAAATTTGATTGTTTTAGAGTGCAGAGCCACTAAAACAGAACTGACTGAAGTCCTGCTGCTGATAATGATGGAGGCTGCCTTCTCTTTGTTCAGACTCATTAAAACAATACACAAAGTCCACTGACGACTATTTACTGATGGGAGACACTTCAGGCAGCACGGCCGCAGCGAGAGGAGGCTCAGCTGTAGCCGAGTGTACTGCTGTGGCGGCTGTGGGCCTTTAGACTGTGAACACTTTATTGACTCAATGTCATCACTCACAAATACACAGACCCGTGGAAAAGCCCCAGCAGGATCAATGGAGAGCATCGTGAAATCAATTTAGTGTCCTTGTTACACTTTGTATCTCACTGTGACAGGATGCTTCCCATGTCTTTATGTCTTTATATTGAGAGTTCACTCTACAACCAGTCAGTTGCCATCAAACCAGTCTTAAAGTGGAAAATGACAAAACTAGTGCTGTCAACCAAAGGGAAATATTAATCTGATTAATTACGGGCTTTGTAGTTAATTAATTCAGATTCTTTGAATATTTGAATGTTAGCTGAGTAATTCAGGGATAAACTCCATAGTTTTAATAATAAAAAAATTGTCTGTAAAATTTGTTATTCTGTTAAGTAAAATTAAAAAAAATGTCACTAATTTTTTTTAAAGGGGACATATCAAACTGTTTAAGACAAGTTAAGACAAGTTTGCTTTGGTCTCAGAGGTCCACGAAACATGCCTGTGAAGTTTGTTTCTGTAAAAACACTCCAGTATTGTTTTTTTTGCATGTCTGAAACTGCTTCTGTTTCAGATCTGCTCTGAGCGAGCTGTTTCTGTGTCTGTGGCTTTAAATGTTAATGAGCTGTTTGACTCTGGCCTTGACTCCTCCCCTCTCGGGAAATGGATGTGGCTTGATGGATGTGGCTCTCCTGATCCCGAGAGGAGTATCAAGAGTGGAGGGTGGAGCTTTTTCCAGGTGGGGAGGGCCAACTGGACAAGCAGGCGGGGCTAACTCCTCACATGACATCATAAGGGGAAAATCTGAGAACCGCTTATTCCAGCGCACATTTTCTGAAAGGTGGAGAAAGAGAGGAGGGAGAGAATGGATTTTTCTGATTCTTGGGGGGCCGTGGACAGGCCATGGGCACAGATTTTTGCTTGAAAAGCCTGAAAAGTGTATTTTGCATAATATGTGACCTTCATTTACACTCTTGACATGCATGTTAATGAGGTCAAACACCATGGAAATGTTAATGTTTGCAAGCATTTGAAAAGGGAAGGAAAAGAACAGGGTGTAATTTTGGGAGAATGGTATTGATTGGTATTGATGGTATTGATCACTTCCTCTTTTTCCCTGGGATGATGGAGCTCTCCAAGGTATGGTCATTTAGGCCCTTTTATGGGGATACAGAAGCTCACTGGTTTCATTTCAGTGGACTTAACTACACACTATCAAATCAGGTTATGATAGCTTAATCAAAGGATGGCTGATCTTTACAGGGCACATGACCTGAAACAGAAATACTAAAGAAGGGGACATAAAATGCACTGGTCTGTTTTCATGAGCTCATCATTTAGAGACATTAAAATGAGATAAAGGCAAAAATCCATGTCATGAACACCACATTTTCCTGCTCCTGCATTTTTTTAGTTTAGGTCCATAAAACCTGCGACAGATTCTTCAACATGAGAAAATTACAACATAAACGTGGACAGTTTGACATGCTGCTGTTGTTCTCTGCTAGGGTTAGAGAAGAATGCAAGATGACAAAACTGATATTTTGCAATAGGCCTGCAAAATATGAGAAACTTGCAATACATAAAAAGATTTTTCAACACAGCAAAAACTATAAGATAAATAGACAAAACATTGATGAGTACACTTCTGCCTTTTTTATAATGCAATAATGAATTTTGATAAATTGTATATATGGATAACTGCAGACACATTCTTTGGAGTGACGAATCACGCTTCTTTATCTGGCAATCTGATGGACCAGTCTGGGTTTGGTGGTTGCCAGGAGAATGGTACCAGTCTGACTACATTGTGCCAAGTGTAAAGTTTGGTGGAGGGGGAATTATGGTGTGGGCTTGTTTTTCAGGAGCTGGGCTTGGCCCCTTAGTTCCAGTGAACTCTGGAACTCTGAATGCTTCAGCATACCAAGAGATTTTGGACAATTCCATGCTCCCAACTTTGTGGGAACAGTTTGGGGATGGCCCCTTCCTGTTCCAACATGACTGTGCACCAGTGCACAAAGCAAGGTCCATAAAGACATGGATGAGAGAGTTTGGTGTGGAAGAATGGTCAAAAATTCCCATAAACACACTCCTAAACCTTGTGGAAAGCCTCCCCAGAAGAGTTATAGTTGTTAAAGCTGCAAGGGTGGACCGACGTCGTATTAAACCCTATCGATTAAGAATGGGATGTCACTTAAGTTCATATGCCAGTCAAGGCAGGTGAGTGAATACTTTTGGCAATATAGTGTATTTCAGTTGCTTTTGTTTGATTTGTTCATTGCAGAAAGCAGAAAGTCTGTAAACTTTCACAATAAGCCTGATTTTGAATGGGGGCTGAATGATTTTGATTGCTACTGTTTGTAGTGATTCTGACTGCAAATATGTAGAAATGATCCTCCCTGTCTTCCTGCTCTCTTCCTTTTCTCTTTTCCTCCTCCTCCTCCTCTGTCTGTTTATCTCTGAGTGTCAGGGTCACTGTCAGAGGGCTGTGCAGTTTGCTGTTAGAAATCCAAAAATGACTTAAATTATGAAAATATTATTGATATGAACATAATAAATGTACATAGAAGGTGCTTCATTATCAGTTTGAATTTCCTTGTACAGTATTTTAAAAAAATCACAATATCAATCGCAGAAAGAAAAACTACAACACTGCCTGTTACCTCCAGTAGGGTTTAGTCCTAAAGGCCACCTGTGAGGCTTACAACCTGGAATAGTTCAAATGTCTAATTTAAATATTTGCAGAATAAATCCCTATTTGATATTTTCACAAAGTTTTCGACTTCTGCCTTGGAGAATTTTTAGTAAACGTACAAATAAGAGAGTTGAGCTCATACAGGTCTTCTAGTGTCGCGGGCAGTGTGTTGAATATTTATAGCAGAGCTCCTAATGCCCACCAATGACTGCGATGATCAATTATTCATGTTATTATTTATGAGTAGCACACCTTGAACACATTGTTTTTTAAACAAATTATTTATTTTAGGCGATTTAATTGAAAACAATGATCCCTCACATGAATCTGTTATTAACATTCACATTTTAGATGTTCTTCCTCACTTCTCTTTTATGGGTTTAATGTTTAATAGTCTTTTGTGTCTGAGCCACTTAGCTGAACCAACAGTGCTGTAACGATAAGCCTCTCTGCACCCTCCTCTGCCTTCTGTGTGTGTGTGTGTGTGTGTGTGTGGGGGTGTGTGTGTGTGTGTATTAATGATCCCCTTGTTAAAGTTTAATGTCTCTGTTCCACTGTTGTCAGGGAGATTTACCACTCAGCCTTATGGGAAATGTTTGCCCCGCTGCTTTGAGCCTGGTAGCAAACACACCCCCCAGTATACACACACACACACACACACACACACACACAGCACAGAAGCGTTGGACATGTGTGTATACATGTAAAAAATGCCGACACGTTCACATGTCTCTTCATCACTCGTAGATCAGTTTTGTTTCCACCATTGAGTCGATAAGACAACAAGTGTGGCGGCTCTCTGGAGAGGAAAAGTGTCTTTGTGAATGTTGGGCTGTTCTTCACACATGGTTACGTTCAGCTCTAGATCAAGCTCGCTGCTGTCTCGACATCCCCGCGTGTCTCTGCTGGAAGCTCACCATGCTCACTGAAGCTGGGATTTGCTCTTGAACTGAGTGGTTTGAAAACAGCTTTCTTATACTCCACTTTGAGCCGAGTGTGACAGAGATGGTTATCTGAACTTAGATTTTGGGCTAAGCTCAAAATCCAGAGCTAAAGAATTTTACACAGCCATGCTGCTGTGATGGATGTGGTGTGTGTGTGGTTTAGCATTGTCTTGTTGAAACAGTCAAGGCCTTCCCTGAGAGAAACTTGTCTGGATGGGAGCATATGTTGTTTTAAAACCTCTCTCTACTTTTCAGCATTGATAGTTCCTTTCCAGATGTGAAGCTGCCCATGCCGTAGGCACTAATGCAACCCCACACCATCAGACAAAGGCTTTAGAACTGGGCTAGATTTTGACTGGGTGTCTGTGGTTTCCAAAAAGAATTTCAAATTTGGATTCATTTTACCACAGAACAGTTTTCCTTGGCCCAGAGAAGACAGCAAAGTCTCTGGATTGTGTTCACACATGGCGAGAGACCCTGCCTCTCTAAAATGCTTATTTTATGCCCAGTCATGTTACTGATGTGTTGCCAATTAGCCTAATTATTTGCAAAATGATCCTACAACTGTTTTTCATTAGTACCACTTACTTACCCTGTCTTTACTTTTTGAGATATGTTTCTGGCATCCCCAAGAAACAACTCCTGGCCCATGTAAGAATGGGACAGCATTCCTCTCCCAGGTCTCCTCACTTTCAGGTCATCTACAGAATTTTGTTACGAGAATGTCCTACACAATGGTAAACATGGCCTCGTCCCTACTTTTGTGAGCAGGTCTGTTTCCTAACAGAAGGTCACTTAGTTTAGAATCCAAAATGAAACAATAAAAGTTTGAATGCAGAAGAGTGGAATTTTATAATCGGCTAAATAAATATAATAAATTGTGATTGAATTCAGAAACTCTGAGATTAATCTTGATTTATAATTGTAAACTTTTGACAACCCTTATAAAAACACTTGCTTTTGTGTCTATTGTTGGCCTGTCTGTTCTTTATATCTGCTTTCTGATTTTATATGATCCACATGTCCACAGTGTTTGTGTCCGGCAGGAATCAAAGGAAATGTATTAAAAAGGATAACTGCAACACCATGAGGTGGGACGGGGAAATAAATGTGACAGATGATCACACAAATGTCATAAAAGTACATTATTTTTTAAAAACCCATCTTTGAGCATAAGTAGTCTACTTTCAGGGCCATTAAAGATGACATTGGGGGCCTTCTGGGCCCCAGGGCCTCCAATTGAATAGCATGGGTCTAAGGGGGGTGGCCCAGGCTGGGGCCTTGGCAAATTGAGAGGCCCATTAAGGTCGACTAAACTGGGGTCAAAGGGGTACAGTTAAGCTATCATAACCATATTTTATGTTTTGACCTGAATAATAACCACTCTAATCAAAACAATAAACACTTTTTCAGTTATTTATGCTGTAATATAAAGCCTTCTTAAAAATGTAAACCCCTTTTCAAATATCAGATTTAAGATAGGCTACATGTAGCAAAAATGGGTAAAAAAGGTGATGAAATTGGATTTTAGCAGAAATGGGTTAGAAGTTGCAAAATGTATTTATAGTGACAAACATGGGTTAACAGGGGAAAAAAATGGAAGGAAAATGGTGACAAACAGGGTAATAGGTGGCCGAAATGGGTTTAAAGTGGCAACAATGGATATAACAAATAGTGAAATGTGGTTAAAATGGCAAAAATGAGCGTGGATAAATGGTGAAAAGGGCATTAATAGTTGAGAAACTGGGTCAACAGAGACATCAATGGGTGGAGAGTGGCAAAATGGCATGAAATGGTGGTGAAATAGGATTAGAAAGTGGCAAAATGGGTTTGAAGTGGCAAAAATGGGCAGAAAAGGTGGTGACATGGGAATTTAGAAATAGCAGCAAAAGGTTACGAGTGGTAAATATCGAAATAGAAATTATGAATGGGAAAAAAGTAAAGAAAAGGGGTTAAAATGTGATGAAATTGGTTTAAAGTGGCAACAATGAGTAAATAGCGGCAACACTGGGGAAAATTGTGCAAAATTTGAAAAGTTGCAAATAAAAGTGGAAAATAGGTGGAAAAGGTGATTACAAGGGGTTAAAAAGTTTTGAATGTCTTGGTCTTGTCTTGGCCTTGGACTGGGTGGACTTGTGTTTCATCAAGACTGGTGGAAACCAGCACTGATCTGCTATTCTTCAACTTTATTAATGTGATAATAAGGAGAAGCACTTGCTGAAACAACAAACAGCTACACCTGACAAAAACTCAGACATCAGTCCATCTTATTTCTAGCCAGAAATACCTCTGAACACTATAGGCCTCATTCGCCTGACAAATCTAGATAAACCTCTCATTGTCAGTGCTTTTAAAATACATACAAGGATTTATTTTTTAAATAATAATAATAATAATAATATCTTGAATTTATATAGCGCCTTTCAAGAAACCCAAGGACGCTTTACAGGAACACATATATATGGACAAACTATGTGAGGGGTAGGATGAGTGTAAGGGGTAGTTTAGTGAAGACTGTAGGCTGTGGTGAACAGGTGGTGCTTGAGACATTTTTTGAAAATGTCCAGAGATGGAGCGCTACGAATGTCTGCAGGAAGAGTGTTACAGAGGGTGGGAGCTGCAGCACTGAAGGCTCTGTCTCCATAGGTTCGGTGTTTGGTTTTGGGCATGGAAAGTAGGCCAGTGTCTGAAGATCGAAGGTTGCGGGATGGTGTGTATGGATGGAGGAGATCAGAAAGGTACTGGAGAGATTTGTATGTGAGGAGGAGGACTTTGTGGTTGATACGGGACTTGATAGGGAGCCAGTGGAGGTGGATGAGGGTCGGAGTGACGTGTTGCCAGGGTCTAGTGCGAGTGAGAACTCTAGCTGCAGAGTTTTGGACGTACTGAAGCCTGTCCAGGGTTTTGTTGGGAACTCCAGACAGGACTCCATTACAGTAGTCCAGACGGGAGGTTATGAAAGCATGAATGAGTGTTTCAGCCACAGAATCAGGGAGTGATGGTCGGAGTCTGGAGATGTTCTTGAGATGACAGAAGGCAGATTTGATGACAGACTTTATGTGGGACTGAAAGGAGAGGGTGGAGTCCAGGATGACGCCCAGGTTTCAGACCTCGGAGGACGGACAGATGGAGGTCCCGTCCACATTGAGCATGAGATCTCCAACCTTCTGCAGCAGCGCTTTGGGGGCCACCACCATGAGCTCTGTTTTATTGCTGTTGAGTTTGAGTTGGTTAGATGTCATCCAGGCTTTGATGTTGTGGAGGCAGTTTACCAGGGAGTGGGGAGGGAGCTGGGTGGATGGTTTGGTGCTGAGATAGAGTTGGGTGTCATCTGCATAAGAGTGGAAGCTGAGACCGTGTTTGTGAGTAATCTGTCCAAGGGGAAGCATGTAGATGGTGAAAAGGAGAGGTCCAAGAACAGTGCCTTGAGGCACGCCCTGGTTAACTGGGGCAGGGGATGGGTGAGAGGTGCCAATAGTAACAAACTGTTTTCTTTGTGAGAGATATGAGTGAAACCAGGAGAGAGCTGTACCAGTGATGCCAAGATGGTGAGACAGGCGGTCGAGGAGGATGGTGTGGGATATTGTGTTTTACAAGAAGTTAGTTAAGAAATTTGTTAAGATTTGAGATTTTTGCATGTTGTGCTGTGAAAGAGTTACAGACAGTTGTTTTTATCTGTCAATTTTATTAAAATGAAACTAAAATTAAAGATAGGCTGCTCTGGTCAACATTGTCATGGTTTGTTTAAATTGATTTTTATGGTCTCAGGTTGCTTCGGTCTCAACCCCCAAAAGTCTTGGTCTTGTCTTGGTCTCGGTGCACTCTGGTCTCAGACAAGTTTTGGTCTCAGAGGATGTGGTCTTGAGTACAACACTACAACTGATCCAACACACATGCACACCGTCATCAATAAATCACAGCTGGAGAGGGTCCATCCTCTGGGTTTGTCTTTGGCCCAGCCTGTGGTAGCCTGTGGTCAACTGTGTAAAAATCAGCGCTGATACTGAGTTAAACTAAGGGTAACTTTTGACACATCACTGCTTAAGTGACTGTAGTTTAGACTTTAAGACATGCAGTGTTACTGCTGTAACACTGGTGTGGTCAAAACAAACTGTCAAATGATCTGTCAGTTAGCACCTCACCAAATGTAGATATCAGTTTGAGATGTGGAACCAGTCTAAAAGTATCTGAGCAAACAGGATGAGAGGCAGTATAAAGCTGCAGGGAGCTGCTGAGTTTATGAGTGACACCTCACATTACACTCAGTAATGAGATCAGTGCAGCTTCAACAAATGAGAACATCTAAAGACACCAGATCCATGTTTGCCTAGAGGTGTTAATCCTGTAACCTCATATCCACTACTGCAGCAACATCAGCAATGCTGAAAAGAGAGGATTAAGACATCAGGCTGATAGAAATGGAAATGGGACTAGACTGAAGCTGACAATAAACTCTGTGGCATCATGGGTAAGCACTCTCTGATCAGAGTTTACCCCTCGTACGTTTGTGTTTCCCAGTACAGAAGCTGTAATAGATGCTTCCTCCTGTGATATCTGCTTTGTAGAGCATCCCAACTTCATGTCACAGCACTGCACAGGCTCACGTGAGCTTTTCAGCTCCAGTTAAAACATGCAGGCTCAAAGAGAGAGGCCAATAAATACAGACGCACAGAGCGGACCTAACATTACAGCACGAAGGCAGGTCACTAGCAGCCGTCCTGCATACTTGGCCTCAATAACAGTGTCTGCCACTAGCATGAATAATGGACGATAATGTTGTCTCCTCACTCTTCTATGAATAAAACATTTCAACTGTATATCCATTTCTGCCTCTCTCCTTCTCTGTCCATTTCTTAGAGATGTCAGCGACGGAGACCAGGGGAGACCCGTCTGGTGAAGAGTGAACAAAAAAAAACCGATAAGGCAACCAAGAGAGGACCAAGGAGAGCAACACATCACTCAGAGGAGAATAGAAAGAAGACAAACAGAAAAAAGGAGGCTTGGAGATGTGAGGAGATCCAGGACACAGGAGGGAAGGACTTGGAAAGAAAAAATAAATATTACATGGAGGAATAAAATAAAGTTGTGTGAGGAACACACAGGATTGTGAAAGAAAGAGGACAACGAACCTTGGAGCACTTGACAGGAGGAAGGGACAAGGAGGGAAGAAGAAACATCTGGATGGTCTCCACAAGGACGGCCACCTGGTTACCGCCCCTCCAAAGATGGCCTCCAACTTCAATGACGTCGTCAAGCAGGGCTACGTACGCATGCGCAGCCGCAAGCTGGGGGTGAGCGTTTGCATGAATCTGTAATTATATGAGCCTAAAATCAGGATTTTAAAAACTTTTGGTGGTGTGCCCAATCATGAGTAGCATTTCTACATAGATGAAAGGCTGGTTCTTAGTATATTAAATTTTGGTTTTACTCAAAGCAATACTCATCTAATGTAGGCTATTTATCACCCTTTATTTACAGAAGTCGGATTATAATTTTACTCTAAAGTACACATTATTGTCCAATAATCCTTTATAAATATTTTCAGTATCAAAGCTCATGTTTTTGTTGATGATATCCTCATCTACAGTGCTTTGACATGTGTTTAATCCTTCCTGATTTCTTCTTTTTTTAAATATTTATCACACTTAAATGTTTCAGATCATCAAACACAACTTAATATTTGACAAAGATAATCAGAGTAGATATGCAATACAGTTTTTAATTGATGATTTTATTCATTAAGAGGAAAAAGCCATCCAAACCTACCTGAATGAAAAAGTCATCACCCTCTAAACCTCATAACTGGTTGTTCCATCCTTGGCAGCAACAACTGCAGGCAGGCATTTGTGATAACAGTCAATGAGTCTTGCATCACTGTGGAGGATTTTGGCCCACTCTTCTTTGTAGAAAAGTTTTAATTCAGCCACATTGGAGGGTTTTTCCAGCATAAACAGGCAGTTTAAGGTCAGGCCACAGCATCTCAATCAGATTTAAGTCCAGACTTTGACTAGACCACTTGAAAATCTCATTTTGTTTTTGAATCCATTCAGAGGTGGACTTGCTGGTGTTATTGGGATAATTTTCCTCCTGCATAACCAAAGTGCACCTGAGTTTGAGCTCACGAACTAATGGCCAGATATTCTCCTTCGGGATTTTCTGACAGGGAGCAGTTAGGGCAAGTAGTCCAGGTCCCTAGGCAGCATAGCAGCCCCAGACCATCACACTACCACAGCCATGTTGGATTGTTGGTCTGATGTTCTTCTGGTGAAATGCTGTTTAAGTTTTACTCCAGATGTAGCAGGATGCACACCTTCCAAAAAGGTTAGCTTTTGTCTGGTCAGTCCACAGAATAATTCTCCAGAAGTCTTTGGGATCACCAAAGATCTTAGGGGGGGCGCAAGGCTTTGTCTGCTCTAAGGCTGCCAAAATTAGATTTGCAAATATTGACTAAAACCTTGATAAAGCAGTTATTAAATAGTTTATACAAAAGTCTTTTGATAAAGAAGCATGCATAGGCTTTTTTAGGGTTTTATCAGGGACACAATTAAAATCTATGTTGATTTTTGGTGGCAGTGTTTCACTTTTTCTTCTCTCTTGGGTCCTGGGGGACTCCGCTTGTCTTAGGTACAAGAAGGGGGGGCTCCAAGGAAAAATACTTGGGAAACACTGGTTTAAATGATCCTATAATGAACATAACAAGCCTTTTGAAGCATTAATACATTTTTAGGTTCATCACATCATACTAAAAAAATAATAATATAATTGAGAGACGATCAGCGTGCACCTGCCTTTGATCATAAGATCTCCAAGTTCCTGGTGCAGACACTCTTCAAACCCATATAGCCTACAAGATAACCTCAGATCATTGTTATTATTATTAGTATTTATACAAATGTCTGATCTAATAACAGGATCACTTGATCTAGCCCACAGCGTGCCATTTACAAGCATCAGGCAGACAGTGCAGTGTTTATTTACCAAGGTGAGAGGGATGAAGTTTGCTAGTCGGGACTTTATGACCAGCAGAAATCGTCTTTTATCTCCTCTGCTTTGTGTCTGTCTGTAAGAGAAGCTAAGCTAACGTGAACACTTTAAGGAGATTATAAAAGGAGATGATACTGTGGGAGCTAATGCTGTGATGGAGGGCAGAGCAGAAACATTCAGCAGCGCCACTTCAATACAAACAGCCTGCTACTTTGCGATGAGTTGAAGATGTGTTGTTTCTGAGCATTAGTGCTGTAAAATGTTTAGAAAAAAGCCCATTCTGCATTGCTTTGTGTGCTTCTCTCCCTGCAAAGCAAACAATTGACCGATCGAATGGAAGCTGTCAGCCCTAGATTTAACCCGATATTAATAACGTGTACAGCAAAATTGAACTGCTTCCAGCAAACATCAAAACATGTTTTATCACTTAAGAGAGTAGCTGTAGCGCATGAAGAAACCTTAACTGTAGTTTAGTTTAGTTTTTGAACAATTAAAATATTGTGCATCTACAATAATAGTTCATAGTGCAGGAGGAGCCAGACACTTCAGACAGCTTACTTGAGAAACTAATGTTCATTTGAATATGTTAGAGTAATAATTATACAGACTGTAAAAAGGATAGTCAAACCAAAGATGAAAAAGTGACTGTATGAGGTTTATTAATATCTGTGTGTTAGTTCATCCATCATTACTCCTTTTCCCTACACCTGAGCAAATATACTACAAAGATACATAGAATATAAGATTATTAAATTAAACAAAGATATATGAATAACAGCAGAACATGAATTAAAGAAAGTCACTTTTTATAGAGAAGCATCGTTTTGCAAGTGAGAGTAAGTAACCTTTAATTTGCTTTCCCTGTATCTTACTGAAAGGTGTTGGTACCTCATCTATTATTTTATGTTACTTATGTTATAAAAGCCGACATAATAGGATGAGGTTCTAAAACAAAATCTTGTGGGTTAATGTGTCCAACAGAAGTTTTATTGACTAATTCTTGGAGAGAAATAGCAACAAAAATGATTTGAATTTTGGGATACAACAAATGGATTATTGTGCATTTTCACCGTCATAAAAAAGAAAAGTAACTAAAGTTTTTCGGTGAGATTGTGTTCTCAGACAACAACGAAGAGTCTGTGCACACTAGCTGTGGAATGATAAGGAGAATGTTTTACTTAAGGTCACTCTAAATGTCAGTGAGATCACCTTTAATCCCCAATCAGATGATTTGGCACATCTTATCATCCATGTCCAAATGTGTTGGATGCTACGTTGTGATTGGCTAATTAGTTAATTGAATGAATGAGCAGGTACACCTTGTAAAGTTGTCAGTGAGTGCGTCTTCCAGGACTGTAAGGACCCTTTCAGTCAAATGTGAAATTATGCTGTCTCCTATTATGCTGATCAGTCTGGTAGAATTGAGACCTTTAAACTTTAACAAGTTGATCGTCCTTGTTTGTTTGTAAATTTAAATAAGGTTACAGATCCTTTAATGCAGATTGTCCCAGTCTGTTCAGTATTTATAGGCAGAATAAATGTCCCGAAGATGCATTTCTCATTTAACTTATTGTTTAACAGAGTGAAAATTTGCTCCATCTGCTCTGTGTAAATTTCAGCCTGTGGCTTGAGCTGCATAAGCTGCATTTGGGAATGCTAATTTGCGTGAGCGTGAGTCACATTCAGATTGTGTAGGCAGAGAATTTCAACTTTGCATGAGTCATAGAATGAAAGGCAAATCAATTTGAGCCAGGTTCTGTTCACCAGCTCACTTCAAATAATCGTCTGCCCCGCTATCGCTGCTCACACAGCCGACTGAGCGCTGCTGTGCAGCTCTCTGAGGTGACTGATGAAATCCCTCTCCAGCATGAGCTCAGAGCTCAGGATATTACCAAAATAAAGTTCCTGCCCTAAAGTTTTAGTCCACTTAATAACTTAGGAATGTGGGGCCTGTAAGCCGGTTTCTTCTTGTTCTTTATTGTTTGATAGTGAGCATTCGGTTTATTCCGTGTCAGGTCTCTGTGTACAGATTCAGTTAGATCCATAAGTATTTGGACAACAACACACTTTTTATTCTTTTGCTTTCTATTTGTCTGAATGTTAGCAGAGAATAAAGCTGGATACTTCTGTTGGCAGCTGTTCCACTTGCAGCAGCCATACATGACCACACCATCACAGAGACTCCTTTCTACATTTGTTAGTGAAATAAAAACATATATTTTACAAGAATGCTAGTGAATTAGCTGGACACACACACGAACACAAGGTGAAACAGCAGGTTTGTTTTCAGTCTTAGGGATCAGTCATGGTGGTTGCTGATGAAGATGAGTATCTTTACTAATAATCTCGTTTACAGCTGTACATGCTGCCATTAATCCCAGCCTAACAAACAGTTGGCTTTTTGATTGGTTTATTCCCTCAGAGCTGACCATGGACACACAACAAACAAATGCCATGGTTTTCCTCAGAGCCCCAGCACTATGGGCTTATTTTGAGTTTGTAAAAAACATTTTGGAGAGAGGTTGTGAAACTCTTGGCCTGTGGACCAGATCTGGCCCGCCACCAAGTCTCAGGGGAAGTTTTAAAAAAATTATTTAGCAATGCATACTAATGAAAATACTTCAAATACACATTTGACCCATCTATTTTGAACTGTATGTAATTATAGCAAAGGAAGAGCTGAATATTGTACTGAAATAAGTGAGTGAAATGTGGCAGGTTGATCTATCTTCTCAACAGAGTATTGCATCATAAAAAAGACTGTGAGCAAAATTTTCCATCTTTATTTATTTTGTATAGATTTGTAAATGTAAAAATGGAGAGTTACAAGAGTTTTTAAAATCAAGCTTCCACAGATCATCTGACAGCATGAAAAAATACAAGAAAAGATGTGTCGACTTTCCAAGCTTGCTCTGTGTTTGCTTTGTGTCTTTCTGAAAAGATGTACAGTGAATTGCTATCACATAGAGTTTGAGCTCAGAGGCAAATCAACAGGACCAGAGTAAATGAGTCTTTTCTTTGTCTCTTTCTGTCTTTGAGGGGTTTTGGGTGGGGGTTGTGTTTTGTTTTGAGGGAACTGCTCCAGTTTTTTTGTCCTTATATCATGTTTCCCCTCTGCTTGCTGACACTGCCCCGTCATTAATTGCTCTGTGTCTTCTCTTTCTCCCTCCATGGTTTTCTGCCCAGAGCAGAGATTCCTCTCTTCTCATTCTTCCTTTTCTGCCTCATTATCTGTGTCCTTCCTCTGTGTTTTCCCTATGTCATCTGTCTTATTCATTAACTCTGGTAATCCTTCCTCTCTGTGCCTGTTTGGTAAGCAGCCCGTCCATATGCCGGGAAGTGAAGTGTGAAGGAAAGATAGTTTGGTGTCAGTGGAGTGAAGCCAGCATGATTGTTTATGAAAGCTGGTTTAATTGTGGATATAGTCACGTTGTTTATCCTGCAGATTGATTTAAGAAAAAACGCATGCTCAGAATTTGGTTTTACCATTTGACAATAACATTCATACTTTTTCTCCACTTTTGCCATTTTTTATTTTTCAGTTCAGTCCAATACAGGCACTTTTTCTCTTGGAGACATAATCTCTACATGCAGATAGATAAAGTCAGATTATTGTGTTAATCCTTCTGAAAATGGACTTTTAAAATACTTCTAAACAAGTTACTCTTACTGAACTCATACTACATTACATTTCTTAACTCAAACACACAGATAATGTGGTGGGAGATAAATGAAAGGTTTTACCTTCAGAGGATAAATGCATACACAGGTAAGCAGCACTACCACTGTGGCTCATATCTTACTGATGTAGAACACCATAGTTTAACCTGCTTTGAGGCAGGTTATGTTTGGGATATGGGTCAAGATATCATGCACATTGACCGGTCATTTTATGGTGGGATTCTGACAGCTGATAGAGAGAGCCTCAAACACTTCCTTCTAGGGCTGAATGATTTGCAAAAATAATCTAATTGCGATATTTCCCCAAAATACTGAGTTTCCAATTTAATATGCGATTATTATTAGGTTCCTTATTTTATGTATTTTTTCAACAAATTCAAGCAATAAATCATTTTGACTTTCCAGGGAGTACATAGCTAGAAACCCCCATACGGATAGATGCATCTATGACAATGTGTACTGAAAACAATGTAGTAGCATGAATCTGAATATGAAGGCGCTACAAGCTTTAAGCTATAAAGGAGGCGGCTGGGGTGGGGGAGGTGAAGCTGGCTGTCAGCTTTTCTCAGGTGGGGGTATGACTTCTATGAACTAACGCTAAGCTTCATCAATTTTAGATAGAATGAACTAATAGTTTTTGCTAATATTGCAAATGTGATGTCATTTGCTTTCTTTGAGGGCATTATCATTTTTGTGTCACTCATTTTGATTAAGGAAAACATACATAAGGCACGAAAAGGAGGGTTTTTTATAAACCCTTATAACAAATTTAACACTTGAATGTTTGCAAAATGTGCATAAAATCTCTGCGGCTGCAAAAAATAGGATTGATCTAAGTGGTATTTTGACACATTTCAAGTTAAAGAAATATTCCAACTTGTACGATTTGTAAATTGCAGCAGGCCATATTGTGATTTAATCTAATTTGTGATTAATTGCCCAGCCCTACTTCCTTCTCCCCAGATATGAAACTTTTTAATGATTCTTTCCTGATTATATCCTTCAACCGAGACTAAAAAGCACTGGAGCCTCATTGTGACTATTGGCTGATAAATTTAAGACCATTTTCCAACTCATTTATGCTCTTTGTTCTGTTTTTACTCCTGAGGCAAATGTCTTATGGGTTAACTGCTCAGTACTTCAGTGCGGTCCAAAGCTATTAACCAGCTTAGTGTGTCTGTTATATTCTGTACATGAGATTTGTGAGAGCCCCCTGTTGCTGAAGAGTGATGAGAGCAGTGAGAGTTAATGAATACAGAGAACTTACAGCAAAGCAATAAACTAAAGATGCACAGAAATGAGTCCTCAAACCCAAGAGACCTCATATGTCAATAGATCTTACCCTCTAATGTGACCCTCGGGGGCATTTTCTAAATTAGAGCTTCCACTGATGGCACACTCTGACCTGAAGCTTTTTTATGAACTCCAGCAGTCTCTAGGAACCAAAACTATTTGAAGGAAAACATAAGTAATGGTTTGTATGCAAGCAAGAATAAAAACGGCAAACAAAAATCAATGAATTTTGATTCACTCAGCCTGTTTAATAGTCCTGTGCTCATCTGAGCCATTATGAGTGTCCCTCACTAAGGATCTACATGACTGAATCTGAGCGGTTGGATTTGGCTGATAGTCAATGAATCATCTTTTTGTTGTTTGTTTTAATTTTTGCATTAAAAAAGCAGTTTTATAGATTTAGAATTACATTATTTTAAAATAGGACTTGATCTATTCTTTCCGCCTTCAGTAATGCCCTGTTTACATTTTAAATCAACGGGCATTTGGATACCAGATGTCTACACTTTAGTTCTTATATTCAGGGCTGTTCCTATTCTGTTACCAGTATCAGAAATACGTCTGATACTGCTTCAAATGCAGGTATTGGTATCGGTGAGTACACAAATTTATATACCAATCCGATACGTTTAGTTTAGCTTTATATTTTGCTTTGTTTAGCCATGCTAAATGTTAGTGCTATAAACCAGAAATCAATTCCTCTTGCTGCCGGAAAGCACTGCGTGCACAAGCTACCGTTTTTAAGGCAGCAAAGAAGAACCAGAGGACACACTGCAGCAGCAAGCATGGTGGCTGTGTGACAGTTTTCTCTGAATGCCATTGTTAAAATGCCTTCCACTGACACCGGGAGCTAATGGCAAACTAAAAAGATTTAAAGGCTAGCTGAGATGTTGCAACTCTACTGGAGCCACAAAAGGGGGTAATCCACCTTAGATTTATCCATGCACACACTAAGGACATGAGTTATATGTACAGAAGTTAATTCCTTCCTTTTTGTACAGTGCAACTTAACTTCAGGTTCCTCACGCCGTTATTATGACCAGAAATGGTCTTAATAACAAAACATTCATATCTTAGATAAGGACAGTCTTCTTTAAAGAGGTGAAGAGAAGTGCAGCAGTCGATAATTATTGGGGGTTTTCAGAGTGCATTTCCACAACAGCACCATAACTAAAGCTCTGCTGTCCTTATGCCTTGAGACATTCATACTGAGACTGCAACAGTGTGCTATTTTATATGTTGTCTTCACTACAGCGTAGCAGCTGAAGCTATACAACCAGCTAAACTCTTCTTTGAAAAGATGACTTGAGTCATAGATAGTATTACTTTGCTCTTTACTGTAGCTCTTAACATCTTCATCCAAAGACAGAGTAAAAACTGTAACACACAAGATTAAATACTTTAACATTCACATGACCACATGAGTCCTGTTACAGTTCAAAAACATGTAAATAAAAACATTTTTAACCACATGAAATAAAATGCTTTCAAACGTGCATTACATTTTTAGCCTTATATCATAACTACAAACATAAAATATGTATTAATTTACTCACAACATTGCCTCTTTGGTGTCTACAGAATTGCATGAGGTTTCATTCAGCTGGCTTCATCACAAATGGCTGACTGGAAATGGCAAATCCCTCTAAGCATGCAAAACAGACTTCAAAATAAAAGACCTCTTTTCAAAATAAAAGTCTAAATTAGATTAAACTGTTTAGACAACACCTTATGTGTCCTGTCTGTCAATTCACACTGGCATTCAGCTTTGCTGGACATTCGGAGCATTGCATGGTGGGAGCTCTGTATAGACCAGAGCAACCCACCTGGGTACTTTACCCAAACAATGCTAGCCCCCGCGGAAACGCAACTTTAAAATGAATGGCAGTTAATGGGAAGGATTGGGTCATTAGGGTTTTAAAAGCCTAAAATATGAGAACCGTACAGTTAAATTGATTATTGGGAGCCGAAATCTAATGGCTAATGAGATAAACATATAATGTCGGCCATTTATGAAAAAAAATACTTGCATGGTACCAATATGAAATAAGTGACTGACTGGAGATGTCATAAATCTTAACACTTAAATTCGGTTAATAAGTGAGTGAATTTGTGAAAAAGCTGTTGACAGACAGATTAAAGCTCCTGGTGTCACAGAGCGAATGCTAGCATAAAACCATTAAGACCACAGCACCGGTCCAACATTTGAAGACTTTACTAGTTTCAGCCAAAGAAACAGAAGTCTTCTTTGACACTCTGTCGTCATTTGAGAATAACAAAACAGGCCTTAAATGATAGCTTTTTGATTGTTTCAGGCATGAAACACAACAAAATGGCTTTTAATCGTGTTTAACTGCAGTTTTCTAACCTTGCCATCACTCAGTCTGAGGGTTTGTTTTCCCTCAAATGGGGGCGTGGTCACGTTTGAAAGCAGGAAGTGAAGTTGCACTGCTCTGATATATACACACACAGTGCAGCGCCCCCTGCTGGTTCTACTGATGCTTTTTTTGACCTGGTAATGCCTTTATTAGTACCTGTGAAGATGGAACAGAGGGATTACCTTGTCCCCCCCCCCCCCCCGCTGCCTCTGCAGGATTCATAGTGAAGGTGCCACAGGCAGGTGAATGTCAGGGTTTTAACACTCGAACTACCAAGGCAGTCATTTTGACTGCTTTCAAAATTTGCAACATCATAACTTTGACTAAATAAAACCTTTGTACCAATAGGACCCTGACTTTTCCTAAATGTGTGTATACTTTATTCTAACATTGTTTTATCATTAAGATTTCAAAACACAACAGAGATCTGAGTATTACTACCTCGAACTACCATAGCAGTCAAATTGACTGCATGCTGTTTAGAATGGGTGTCATATCTCACTATTTGCTAAATTTTCCCCACTGTTTCTCCTGCTCTATTGTTTGTAGGGCTGCAGTAATAGATTCTTTTGTAGTCGAGTACTCTATCGATTCTTCTGACGATTAATCGAGTACACTGATAAGAAATGTTGCATTTTTTAATCAGTCACTTTGGCTTTTTTCAAGAGAAGTAGTACTAGACAAATGAGAAAAGAAGCTGGGTCTCTTAAATGAACTACTTCTAGACTAAAAATTGGTATTATTCTTTAAAGAAAATATATTTTACAAAGTGCAATGAAGTTCTTAATGACAGTTTAAATTTTTTAACGTTACAAGGAAAGGAAGTTAATGACATTAGATTATGCCATATTTGGGGTTTTAGGGATCCTCTCCCAGGAAATTTTGGGTGCCAACACTTTATTTCTTCTATTGTAGTTTATTTTCATTTTCCAATTTGTCATTAACGTAAAGGGACACAATCATTTTAACATCCTCTACTTTATACATGCGTGTAGTATTTCACATTATAGCAACAATAAAGCTCCATCATTCACACAGCGGTCTGATGATGTCTGAGAGGTGAACCTTTAGATTACAGGAAATGGTCTATTTTTCAAAGCGTGTTCACTTTTATATTAGCACATTTCTGTTTGTGAGTTCATCCACCATAAAAATATGACCTTTTAAGACCATCCACTGACATGGAGAACACATTTTAAGGGATAAAGCTGCTTCTGTGACCTATTGAATTCTGACTACATGATGATGAACTTTGACCTATTTAGTCTCAGTCAATGTCTGTGGCAATAGCGTGTTTCTATTTAATTGGTGTCAATTTATTATCAATATACGTCTTATAACATTATTTGGGATGCTGACACTTTTTGAAAAATACGCTGCAATCAAGACGTCAGTGCGCTGAGTTTTAGATAATTTATAATTTAATGTATGACGTTAGCTAACGGAAGAAGGATAGAGATAGAGGGAGAGAAGGAAAGCCCCAAAACAGGACTTGAATCGTGATACCTGACGGTGTTCCGTGAAACCGTCACGGCCAGTAAACCAGAAGTTTATGAAATTCCCTAAAGTCTGCAGACACAAACTAAGCGCTGTCTCACTCCAGCGAGTCATGCAGGCAAGCTCTACTCAGAGATCTGCGTAGGTTCACCGGCATAGTGCCATATCTGCCAGCCGCAGGCAGTGGCTGCGTAAAAACGCAGGACGCATGCCTGTAAGCATCGCTGCATCAGCTTCTCTTCCTTCGTGATTTTCACGCCTCGTATCATACATGTTACGTTACAGTAACAGCAAAAACAAGTACATTGGGCCTCAGAAATAGCCGTCCGTGTGAAACACAGCTCGCCATGCAACAAACGGCGTGATGTCCAGGCTACAGTACGGGTGAATGGATACATGACTGATTTAAGCGAAGCCTCGAGGCAGATAATTTGCTTCGAGGAATTTTTTGGCTCGAATCACCCGAATAATTCGAGGAATCGTTTCAGCCCTAATTGTTTGTTTGTTTTTTACGCCCTGTGAAGCTGCTTGGCTGTCCTCCTGCAGCATACTCTGTGAAGTTAAAATCTAGCTATACAGTGCATCCAGAAAGTATTCACAACGCTTCACTTTTTCCACATTTTGTTATGTTATAGCCTCATTCCAAAATGGAATAAATTCATTTTTTTCCTCAAAATTCTACACACAACACCCCATAATGACAACGTGAAAAAAGTTTTTTTTTTTTACATTTTTTTTAAATTTTTGCAAATTTATTAAAAATAGATAACATCACATGTACATTACATTCACAGCCTTTGCTCAATACTTTGTTGATGCACCTTTAGTAGCAATAACAGCCCCGAGTCTTTTTGAGTATGATACCACAAGCTTGGCACACCTCTCTTTGGAGAGTTTCACCCATTCCTCTTTGCAGCACCTCTCAAGCTCCATCAGGTTGGATGGGGAGCGTCGGTGCACAGCTATTCTCAGATCTCTCCAGAGATGTTCGATTGGACTCAAGTCTGGGCTCTGGCTGAGCCACTCAAGGACATTTACAGAGTTGTCCTGAAGCCACTCCTTTGATATCTTGGCTGTGTGCTTAGGGTCGTTGTCCTGCTGAAAGATGATCTGTTGCCCCAGTCCGAGGTCAAAAGCACTCTGGAGCAGGTTTTCATCCAGGATGTCTCTGTACATTGCTGCATTCATCTTTCCCTCAATCCTGACTAGTTTCCCAGTTCCTGAAAAACATCCCCACAGCATGATGCTGCCACCACCATGCTTCGCTGTAGGGATGGTATTGGCCAGGTGATGAGCGGTGCCTGGTTTCCTCCAAACATGACGCCTGACATTCACGCCAAAGAGTTCAGTCTTTGTCTCATCAGGCCAGAGAATTTTGTTTCTCATGGTCTGAGGGTCCTTCAGGTGCCTTTTGGCAAACTCCAGGCGGGCTGCCATGTGCCTTTTACTAAGGAGTGGCTTCTGTCTGGCCACTCTACCACACAGGCCTGATTGGTGGATTACTGCAGAGATGGTTGACCTTCTGGAAGGTTCTCCTCTCTCCAAAGAGGACCGCTGGAGCTCTGACAGAGTGACCATCGGGTTCTTGGTCACCTCCCTGACTAAGGCCCTTCCCCCCCGATCGCTCAGTTTAGACGGGCAGCCAGCTCTAGGGAGAGTCCTGGTGGTTCTGAACTTCTTCCATTTACGGATGATGGAAGCCACTGTGCTCACTGGGACCTTCAAAGCAGCAGAAATGTTTCTGTACCCTTCCCCAGATTTGTGCCTTGAGATAGTCCTGTCTCAGAGGTCTACAGACAGTTCCTTTGACTTCATGCTTGGTTTGTGCTCTGACATGCTCTGTCACCTGTGGGACCTTATACAGACAGGTGTGTGTCTTTCAAAATCATGTCCAATGAACTGAATTTACCACAGGTGGACTCCAATTAAGCAATAGGAACATCTAAAGGCTGATCAGTGGAAACAAGATGCTCCTGAGCTCAATTTTGAGCTTTGTGGCGAAGGCTGTGAATTCTTATGTACATGTGATGTCTTAGTTTTTTTATTTTTAATAAATTTGCAAAAAAGTTCAAACGAAATTTTTTCACATTGTCATTATGGGGTATTGTGTGTAGAATTTTGAGGAAAAAAATTAATGGTTTTACATAACAAAATGTGGAAAAAGTGAAGCGCTGTGAATACTTTTCGGATGAACTGTATGTTGGTGTCAACTAAATAAATAAAAATCTCATTCATTATAATTTTCATTTTGTGTCCTGAGGTGTTTTTTACCTTTTCCATCAATTTATCTTAGATATTTTTATTGATTATCCAAATTATATGCAAATAATGTCTGAGCAGTCAAAATGACTGCTATGGTAGGTCTAGTAGTTGCAGAATTCTGGTAGACCAAGTGTTAAATGATGCTTTGAATGGGGCTATGGTCTGTTGGTTCACCTCTACTATTAAAAGACTGCTCATTACATTTTTCTTTAAAATAAATGTTTTTATTTGACACCAAAACCTTTTCGCCCTTGTTCTTTGAACGGCTGCTGCAGTCATGTAAGGATAGATAGTATTGACGTATTCTTAATCAGCCTCAGCCTTCACATTGTGAAACTTGGCTCCCCTGGAGGATGAGCATGTTAACTCAGTGAGTTAACAAAGTAAAAAGCCAGGGGGGGACACAGAGGTAGAGAGGAGGGCAGGATTACAAAGGGAGGTAAAAAGAGGGCTATCTGAATTAGTGTCTGTCTCCTCAGGGCACAGTGAATTCGCACAGCTGAGGTCCTGCTCAAGGCTGGGCAGATAGACTACCAGAGTCATGCTTAATTTATCTCAACAGGAACAACAAAGCCAAAGGAAAAAGCCCCAGACATGCAAAGTCTCAGCTCACTCTGACTTGAACTCACCTCAGCTGTACTGATAAACCCCTGGAGCCTAACGTTTCTTTTCAACCCACTTCTGCAGAAGCACACTCGCTGACTATAATGGACCGCTGTATTGATGAGATTAATATTGATCAGCCTCTAGGCGAGGAACAAGGTTTTCTAACCCCACACCCACCTTCAACCACCTCCTAGTGATTAAGCAAACAGTGCATTCGGACGCTTAATAGTCCTCGAGTCTAAATGCATATGAGACGTGTTTGCAGCATCTGTCCATGTTTAGCTTTTCTTTGTTTATAAATGAGGGAACAAATGCTTGTGCTTTTCTTTCTCCCTGTTTTTCTGCTAGTGGCAGGGAAATGAATTTTCCATTCTTCTGATTAGCATTGTTGGATGCATTTCAAATGTGAGATTAGCAGGCTAAACACTTCTTAAGCTAGTGAGTGTTGAATATGGAGAGAGCTGCAATTAATGCATGTCAAAGGGGTCAAGAACTGAGACACCATTTCCAGTAATGATGCATTTTAAGAGGCAAGAATAATCTGAATAATGCATCCTCTCCCCATTTAGGCAAGATTTTCACCTTTATTCTACAACCCAGATTCCAAAAAAGTTGGAGAACTGTGCAAAATAGAAATAAAAACAATGATTTTAAATCTCATAAACCAATATTTAATCACAATAGAACATAAACAACATATCAGGTGTTGATAGTTAGACATTGTACCATTTCATGAAAAATATTAGCCATTTTTGAATTTGATGGCAGCAACACATCAAAGTTGGGACAGGGCCTTGTTAACTATTGTGTAGCATCCCCTCTTCTTTTAACAACAGCCTGTAAACGCTGGGAAGTGAGAAGACCGCTTGTTGTGGTTTCAGGAGAGGAATGTTGTCCCATTCTTGGCTGATAAGCCTTCTAACTGCTCGACAGTCCTGGGTCTCTTTTGCTAGTATGAATGTCTCGACCTGAGTCAGGTCAGATGGAAACTAAACTCAGCACAAAAAGTGCTAAAAGATTTGACAAATATTTCATGGGCACAACCCACATACTCAGCTCTGCTGCTCATCCCACAAATGCATTTTCCTCACAAATGTGGCACCATTTAAAAGGGTAATAAACAGGTTTTCCAAGGGTATAAAAAGTATTGCCAAGAAGTATTGTTACAACAAAGAAATAATCTACCAAACATAAATTCCTATACTTTTTGTGCTAAGTTTATTTCACCCAATGGAGAGCAGGCAAAGAGCAATGAATGCAAACTTTCAGGGTTTCTGCCTCAACAAAGAAAAACAATTTACACAGAGTCTAAGATTTTTCTGGTGTGTACTCAACAAATGTTTGAATCTTTTTTTGCTGTGTTTGGGTCTTCTGTTTTCTTTAAATTTAAACTTAAGCTGATAAATACTAAACAATATTCACCATATGAAAATTTAGTTTGACCTTTTTGGACATTTGTGCCTTTTGATCAGAGCTGTAAACACATTTAATAGCTGAACAATGAGCCAGTCAGTTCTAAACACAATCTAAAGAGGGAAGCTGATGGTTTTATGTGTTCATAACTAATGACAGCATCCACATGGCACATGGTCATTCATCCACTTTACCACACAAACACAGATCTGCTTTTACATGGATGCATTTTATTTATCCAGTCCTGATATGGAGCTAATGCGGACTACAGCAGACCGCCCTGTTGCACACAGAACTCTAGAAAAGATTCCTTGAGTTTGTTTCTCTGCTGCCACTTCCAGTTCTTTCTATTTATTCAAAAGTACTTCTAACTGTGTAAAGCTATTGTTATGTAAGCAGTCCTCTGAGACTTATAGGTCAGCCTGCTCTGTAGAGCCTGAACTGGCTGATCTGACATTCAGCTTCACCTCTCCTCCTCTTACTGCTCTGACTGCAGGCGCTCTGACCTTCCTGATTCTCTACATCTAATCTCCTCAGCTCCTTCCAAAGACTGCTACTACTATTTCTCCCTGGTGCTCCTCCTCATAGTTTTTAGAACATTGAGAGGCAAATTCAGTCAGACGTAGCTTTAGCTTCATGAATGTGAAACGGAAAAGCCCTCTCCCTATAGCATAGAGTTTAATGTGTTTTTGAAAACTGTTCAAATATTGAAGCAGAAAAGATATAACAGATGATGATTCAAACATTTAAATTGATATGTGCTAGAAATATGCCAGTCTAATCATGATATCTCATATTTGGCTGATCCTGATACAAGCTGGATCAGGTATCAGTGGTTAGAGGTTCGATTTACCAGCTGTGCCCAAGATGGGCTCAACATGGTCTGGAGACGGTCCATGCAGGAGGGGAGTCAAAGACAGCCTGTCAGACAAAGCAGCATAATTACCTCCACCTAGGAGGTTATGTGATCGGGTGGGTTTGTTAGTTTGTTAGTTTGTGAGCAACATAACTCAAAAAGTCATGGACGGATTTTCAGGAAATTTTCAGGAAATGGCAGAAATGGCAAAAGGAAGAACTGATTAGATGTTGGGACTGATCTGGATCACTGTCTGGATCCAGTAATGTTTTTAAAGGATTCTTCACTGTTGGGAGATAGGGCCAATGGCGGAGGTCTGCGCTTTCTCAGTGCTTTTCTTGTTATATTTGACTTTAGAAAGTGGCGTTTTTGTCTGTTTCTGGAAATAACTTTAGAACAACTTCCCTTGATGCAGACCCTCTGCACAATTTAAGACACATGTCCCAGAACTGGTCTCGTTTTTCAAAATAGACAGTCTTTCAATCAAAACCACTCTCCAAGTGGTCTATTTACTAAACATTGTATCAGTGCACACAGTTAAAGAAATTTAAATGTATGTTCTTGATGTAATGAGGAAGAGAAGAGAGGATTCTGAGGATTGAGGGTGAATCAATGTGGTGGAGGATGAGTGAGGAAGAGAGAGGACAGGTGAAGGGGAAAATACTTCCAGCTGATCTGTTCTAATTCCACTCAGTTCACCAATGAAGTGAAGAGCAGACATATGAGCAGACATCATCTACGTTAAGTTCCGCCCATTCAGTGTTCAGTGATGTTGCACATTTGCTCCTCATCCTCACTGTTCTGATGACCATAAACAAATCTACGTCTGTAACTTTTTCTGTTTCTTTGTTGTGCTCATTAAGATCTCATCAGAGCAGATTTCATTAAAACAACAGTTGAACTTTAATGAATCAGCTACTTACGTAAGTGTGTTGGGTTTATTCACTTGTGCTGAACGATAATGGCCGATCCATGGGGCCAGTCTATATAGTGAATTTCTCTGCTATTATTCTATGTTTGTCTACATCACTGCCATCAGTTCACTGGAAAGCTTGTGCATGCCAGAGCAGATGCCATGAAACAGATAAAGCAGATTGGAAGCAACCTCCACATATACCTGCAATATTTGCTCACCTTTTTTAAGTTTAGAACACTAAGGTAAAACAATTTAAAGAAGGCAGACCAAACGAAACAATGCATATATTTTGTTGTCTGCATTGTGAAGAGTAAAGAAACTTCCACAGGTGGTTTGAATCTATTAAAACCACTGTACAGTGTCATCACTACAGTTTTTGAAGTGACTCTGCCTGAACTACACAAGAACATCTGGAACATAAAGCAGTAGACTTACACCTCCATGCAGAGCTGGAGCTACGACATCACATGTTGTAAACTAAAAATGATACGTATAAACTTGTAAGAGCAATCCATGTAGGTATTTCCTTCCTTTTCTTGGTGAAACATGCCACTGCCACTGGGAGAAGGATAAGATGCTGCCTCGGACTCTACAGCAAAACAAATCTTATGGACTTGAATGAAACTAGTCATTGTTTTTGAGTTATATCCCAACCGAACTAAAGCCGAACTTAAAGGACGCTTGGGCTCACCGACCACGCTGTCCAGAGTGACTGGACGACAACAGCGTGCAGATGAACTAACTGAGCTAGTGTCTCCGTTACTGAAAACCAGTCCTATTTCCGTTCCCTTTTCTATAATACACTGGATGCCAGGGCTTTAGATTCCGGCATTGTTTATTTACCTTGGGTTAACACATAACAGTTTTAGTGACCTAAAGGTCACTTTGGACCTTTGATATACTTACCCTCCTCAAACAACCTACAATAACTTCTTCAAACTGGTTCTTTTCATGCCTGCTTGGCTGCTACTTTGCTGCATCTAGCCAAAGATGTGCCATTCTGGAAGTCACCTCAGCAGCAGGTCAGATTTTCCCACATCTCATTTTTGCAGCTCTTCTAATTTCTCCATGTCAGCATGAGAGACATCTACTCTTTATGAGGGGAATCGGTCCTGTGAAAATAATTCCTCGATAATGTCATGACAGCATGCTGAGTGAATACAGATCAGATATTGAACTGTGCATACATAATGAGCTTCACAGTTCCTTTGTTTTCCTGCTCTGGTGGTTGTGAAGTGCTTAGTGCTGTCTCCTCACAGCTAGAGGTTGAATCCCCAGATTTCTGTTCTCCTGCAGGTCTCCTTCTAGTCCTCCAACAGACCAAAGACATGTTTATGAGGTTCAATAGTGACACTAAATTGTTTGTATGTTCGCCTGTGAGTGTGACTGTTTTTTTGTCTCATTGTGTCGGCTCTGTGATGGTTTGCCAACCAGTCCAGGTTGTACCCTGACTCATGTCTATTAACAGCAGGGATTGTCCAGCCCCTCACAACCCCTAGCAGGAGGAGGGTTATAGATAATGGATGGATGAAAAAGTACTGATCTCACTCGTCTCTCCTCCCCAACTGTCAACCTCATTTTCACCAGCATTAAATCGGGGGGGGGGCTTATCACTGGTGATAAATTATTTTGAGATTTTAAAAAGTAAAATTGGTAAGTTTAAAAGGCATTTAAAGGCAAAATCATGTTTTTAAGAAGGCAAACATATAAGAAAGAAAGTTTAACCCTCAGGCTTCACTTTAATTTAGTACCCTTTAAAGCCATTAAGGACTAAAAGTCCACTTCCAAAAAACTGCTTTAAAAACTTAACAGATTCATATTTTTTTTCTGCTTTTTTTTGCATAAATCTCTTAAACAACTTCAGCTGTGCTCAAAACTACCAAACATTCAATCATTTTGAGGATTTTAACACTTTAAATGCCAGTTTGATCACTTAAAGATCAGAAAAACTTGGTTTGAATGGGAGTCAATGGGACGTTTTTGTCCACAAACGACTCGAAAGGGTAGTAAATTTTAAATCAGATGTCAGATTTTAAATCAGATTTTAGATTGAGGGTACAAAATGACAAATTATGAAATAAAAGTCAAAGTAAGGAGGCCAAAATGTTGAAACAAAAGAAAAAAAAATCAGAATCTGTTTAAAAGGTCAAAATATTCTTAAATTTTTTTGAGAATCTTAAAGGTAAAAATAAGATACAAAGTAAAAACTGTGAATTGAAAAGGACAAAATATAAAATTAAAAATCAAAACCATAACTTTGGGTGATAACCATGAGATGCAAAATCAAGAATATGAAACACACATTGCTGACTTTTTATGTAATTATTTTAACTTTTTACTTTCTTATTTTGACGACAGAACAAGGATGTTGTTATACGTTTTAAACTGGAGGAAATCTGCAGACCTCAAACCAGTGGGCCAATTATAATAAAAACATGATATGACCTGGCAAGCCAGGTATAACTGTACCGTGGGCCGGATTAGGCCCCCTGACCTGCTGGTCTGATACCTCTCTCTACTGCACATGAATGAATTAATGAATATCCGTTTAAAACAGTGAGTGTTCTGCTTTCAACTCTGATATTTTTTTGATAAATAAGATTTCTGTGCATTGATGACCAACACATCATCTTTCGATGATTACCCAGATCCCATAATGCACCGCTCTGCAGACACGTCTGTAAACCATGCATTAGCAGTCAGTCAGTGATGCACAGGATGATATAGACATGGGAGGTATTGAAATGACTCTGAATGGCTTTTCCACCTCCACATTGATAAGAGAAGTGCCCAGATGATCACTCAAATCATTATCTTGCAAGCTGTTAGCGCTGACCTTGCCATCTGAAATGAGGAGGCCAAAGTCATTGCTCAAAACAGCAGCCAGACCATCAGAAAGCCATTGTTGCTGAACGGAGTCAAACACTGTCATTAGTGAGGAGGCGTTAGGATGAAGCAGCGGAGGTGTCAGTCTAAAGGTTACTGAAGCAGCTATAGGGTATGATAAGATCAGATCAAACTTAAATCAAGCCTGTGGGGACACTGGGAAGAGAAGGATGCGGATCGATCAGCCGTTCTCAAAGCTGATTGACTTGCTGGGAAAAGATTTGTCTAATCTGATAAGAATAGGTCGCCCTTGTTTGTGCAGCTCGCCTTGCTGTCTGGGCATTGAACCCCAGTGTCCCGGAGGATTGACAGACATGAGGAGGAAGATGCTTAGTGGGCTGCTTCAAAAACAACCAGAGAGATGCAGCAGACAAAGGCACTGAGAGAGAAATCAGTCGGGGGTCCGAGATTAGACAAAGTAGTTTCAGTGGTCAGCAGTTAGGGGGTCAGAGCATCAATGCAAAACTTCATTTTGGTTGTTCTGAGCAAACTGGTCTTCTTTCTGAGTCGTCAAATATCAGCTTAGTCCATGACCCCACATGTTAAACTGGGCTAGTAGTACTTCTCTAGTCTTGTATCCAGAAACTGTCCTCTCATTTTTTCTGGCTTGACAATCAACCATGAGTGAGTGGCATCATAACTAATTCAGTTTTATTACCAGACTACACTCTTTGAATATTTAAACTTGGGTTATGATCTGTTTTTGGGGCCTTTACCTGACCCAGCCCTGGGCTTGTCAGACTGTCATTGCAGTGGTGCTGACATGGTTTGGATTGAGGATGTGTCATCATGGCATAAAGATAAAGATGTGCTTTGAAGAGCTGCTTAACTGTTCAGACTGTTTTAAATGGAACAACTTAATCGTCATGTTAGATGAGCTCTCTCATTATAATTTAATCAGGCATCTGCAAAGTCATCGGTATTTTCTTTATTCTATTCTATATTATTCTATTTCTTTATTTCTACTTATCCTCAACCCCAATTCCAAAAAAGTTGGTGTGCTGTGTAAAAAGTAAATAAAGGCAGAATACAATGATTTTAAAATCTCACAAACCAAATTTTATTCACAATAGAACATAAACAAACATTCCAGAAGTGAAAACTGAGACATTTTACCATTTAATTAATATAAGATCTATCAGTTTTGTACATTTTTGGTGCTCTTCATATTTGTGAATATGACTCCTTATTGGTGCAAACTGGAGTGATCCATTGTCCCTCATTTTTTATTTAAATGGTATCAATAATTAAATGCTGAAAGTAAAAGTTTCACAGCAGACCTCCAATGTCAGGATGAAGTGGGTCGTGAAAAATCTGAGGTGTCAGATTTAGTGGTCCGGTCTGCCCAGTGCCAGATGCATATTTAATCCTCACCACATACCTGTTTGTTTTTCTGTATGTTTTTATGCCTCTGTCTCAGTGATAGCCAGGGGCTGGGTTATCCACCTGTCTGTGCATCCATCTGCAGGCATGCACATGTGGCCAGGCCATACTTGTAAACCCAACATGTCGGGGAGGCTTCAGAGGGTTTTCTGTTTTCCCTAGTTTTCCTCCTACATCACTTTTTCACTGAGCTGCCAACAAGGCTTGGACTTTGTGCTCTATGTCTTGGTTCATTTACTGAAGGAAAAAGAAGAAAGACAAAAACAGAAGTAAAAAGAGGAATGCACATAGCATACACATACATCCATACATACGCTTCTGTACAAACACATTTACACCATATAATAAAATCCTACAGTGCAAAAAGTGCTGTGTGCAAACAGATCTTTCTGTAATAAAGTGATAAAAATGGTCAAGAGACAGAGCTAAACTCTTTGAGAAATGACAATCCTAAAAACTCCTTAAAAACCATGTATACAACAATTATAGTAGCACATAGAAAGAAAGCAATCGCACATTAAAAAGTCTTTTTGGCTGCTGGCAGAAAAGACTTCCGTTTGCGTTCAGTCTTTCACCTTGGGGTGATCTGCCTGTGACTGAAGGTGCTCTGTGGAAACACCCCCAGAGTGTGAAGTGGGTGTGACGGGTTATTTTTTACTGAGTTCAGTTTATTGAGCATTTGCACCTCAGCCACCTGCTCAATTTTGTCCTGCTGGGCTCCGATGATGGAGCCTGATTTTCTTACCAATTTGTGGACTCTGTTCTTATCAGCTGAGCAAGAAGCCTGCCCCCAGCAGACCATCCCAAAGAAAAGAGCACTGGCCACAACAGTCTTGTAAAAAGTGCACAACAGAGGTTTTGAGATATTGAAAAAGCGTAGCCTCCTCAGGAAGAACAACCTGCTCTGACCCTTCTTCTACAGAGTGTTCATGTAGCTGGACCAGTCCAGCTTGTTGTCCATCTGTACTCCCAGAAAGAGCTGATCCACTGTCCTATGACCAGACCCAGTCTGCATTGTTCTTTCTGAATCTAAGGTTTGACTATCAGCCAGAGCCTCCTTTCAGCACCCTAGAGTAAACTTTCCCTGGGTGGCTGAGTTGTGTGCTACCGCGATAATGTAAGCACACTCTCCAGTCTTCTTTTTCAAAAGGTCCAACATTGCAGCCCAAAATCTTTTGATAGTCTCCAGATTTCATGATTTCTTCCACACAGTCAAGGCACCCAGTGCCAGAGGCAGCAAAACAATCCCAAACATCTTTGAACCTCCACCATGTTTGACTGTAGGTACTGTGCTCTTTTCTTTGTAGGCCTCATTCCGTTTTCTGTAAACAGTGGAATGATGTGCTTTTCCAAAAAGCTTTACTTTAGTCTCATCTGTCCACAAAAAGTGCCCCCAGAAGGATCGAGGCGTACTCAGGTACATTTCTGCAAACTCCAGTCTGGCTTTTTTATGTCTCTTTGTCATGGTGGGGGTCCTCCAGTTTTGGCTTTTTTCTCCTAATTTTTTGTGTTGTTCGCACATAAAGGAAATAAACATGTGTATACCAAAAACATTTGTATTTGCAACAATTTCTGGGAGAAATGGTGTATTTTCTGGAAAAATTCCAGGGGTGCCAATACTTTGGTCCATGACTGCGCATGTTGCTTCTTGCCACTATTGAGCTGTTTAACTACATTTATGACCTCTGCCAAGGATCTAGCTGAGACCACCCCCAGATCCTCAGACTCTGTCTCCTCCTCAGAGAACATGTTAGACAGGTTCAGGAGCTCCTCAAAGTGTTCCTTCCACTGCTCAGTGATGTCCCCAGTCCAGCTTAGTCCAATCCTCCTTTTCTTTTACTGTACTTGATGTGTTAACTATGTTCTATCTAAAAAACTATAAATAAAATGTTAAAAAAAAGTTAACTGTTGTCATTCAGAGAAGGCTGGATCCTAAGGATGCTCCGCTGATCCTGTCCAGGTTCCATCTCACTTTAACAACCTTGCACCCCCTACTACAGTACTGTCATCCTGATTATGTTATCATTCTGTCATTTCAGTACAAATTCAAATAACTTTAAAAAACTGACTGCAGGGATGGGAGAACGTTTGATCCCAGAGAAGCACAGACATACACATACAGCACACACTCCCTCACCTCTGCTCTGTTAGTCCATGTCAGATGGACTGATGAAGAAATGCACGCTCAGCAGGACGCTGATGCTGTGGCAGCAGAAGGTGTGTATGTGTCTGGGATGAGTTATAGCTCTCCTAGGATCAGGAGCCACTCAGGAGTGCACTACCTGACCCTGATTTTTGAGTCCTCTTTCTTTTTCTCTAACTCGGTCTGTAAAGGGGGACACAACAAAACCTCTCTAGTGTTTTTGTCCAATATTTGGATATTTGACGTCCCTACCAACCCATAAAATGTCAGATAAATCACAGTAAGTAGCTCGTCTGTGTATGAAAACATAAAATCTGACTTAGCCTTTGTGAACTGTTTAGCCTGTGGAATATTAATAATAATGTTTTAGTCTGTTAGGGATTTTGCTAATCAATGCCATGAATGAACACATACAGTGAATGAATTATCACACTGTAATTCAATTCATAACTTGTTACTCTCAACATTAGAGCAGAAAAGTTTTCTGATTAATGAAGAAGGTAAATCTCAATCACAAAAATAGGGTCCTGTAATTGTGAGAAGTCATCACACTTAGGTCTGAGACATCCCTAGAAAAAGTTTCCATTCGTCAATGAATGATTCTTTCCGGTCAGCTTTTTATTTTAACCTACATACATCCATGGTTTCCTCAGGCCTACTGTATATGAGTGTAGCATTTATTTCCAAGTGTTTTTGTCTTATGATGTGTACTATCTGCCTCTGTTTGAAAGCAGCTCTGACCCGTCTCCTGGATCAACCAGTTGCTGTTCAGTCATTTATCATCCCACTCTGTTGAATTCCTCTTGTTATAGCTTCATTATCTCTGAATTGTTCTCCGTCTGCTCCTTGATCCCTCCTGCAGTCGTCTGCTTTCATTGGACAAAATGTAATGAGCTTTTTAATTGTGTCAGTTTACTCCAGCTGCTGAGCCTGTTACCTTCTCTCTCTCTTAGTTTGTGTGTCTTTGTGTTTAGATTGAAATTAAAGCTTATTTAGGATTCTGAGAATGACTAGTAAGCTGCTAAATTAATTTCATGTGGTTCCCTCTTGTTTTGTTATCCAGATAATATCATGGACAGGGTGAGGAGAGAAATTTTGATGAAAAGCAGAGATTTGTTTCAGGAGAGTCAGATGTCTGACGCCAGAGTGCCACCTGGCGATTAGGATCGGATAGAATCCATAAAACCTTTAAATCCTCCCTGTGGTTTACAGAATTACAATCCTGGTCAAGTCATGGAGGCTTTTACTTTGAAACGCTCACCTTTCCCAGTGGTCACATGACCTTTTCCTCGAGAATTCCATTAAATAAAGAAAACAAAATAAAGGGATTGAAACAAACAAAAAATAGACCCTGTTTTTTAAAATGTTGTTACTGGTTTTCCATTTTTGTGACCAAAACAGAAAAACGGCTCGCTTTTTCCATTTTTTCCATTTTTGTGACTGAAACAAAAAACAAAAAAACAAAAAAACGAAAAATGGCTTGTTTTTTCCGTTTTTCTATCTTTGTTCAAAAACGGAAACAAAAAAAAAAAAACGGAATAACAAGAGTTTCTCCCATTTTTTGAGTCTGGTTTTTATCTGGAAATGGATCTGCCAGAAAATACACTGACCAGTCACATTATAAGGCACAGCTCAGACCAAGCTCATGCTGACATACATCCTGAGCTCTCAGTAAGTATAGCGTACCTTCACATGCATTTCTTTGATTCTTTAAGAAATGCAGCTTTAACTTTTAACCCACCATTAGTACACTCAGTGATGACTACAGGGATGCTGGAAGTGATTCTTATTGGCTCAAAAACTTCCCTGGTAAACAGTCATGTTAGGATAGAGACATCCTAACAGGAGACAACATGCTAGTATCTATCTGAGCTCCATGGCAGAAACGTTTTATGCTGCTCTGTTTGAAAAGATATGAAACATGTTCAGGGATCTGACCATGAAAAAGCTTCATGCATGTGCTATGATGGAAACCTCTGACCTGTTTAGCTGAAAGCATTTCAGTCCCCAGGATGTAAAATTCTTCTGCCAGGAGCTCTCATTCAAAACAACAGCACAATATAAGGAGGACAGACCAGCGCTGCTTAGCTCCGCCCATCAGCTCCGCCCATCTCTCCTGTTTATTTCTTGAATTGAGGAATGTGCTCAATAAAACCAGCACCTTATAAGGTGTGTTCACTAAGCAGAAAAACCACTTATGACTTAAGGTCTTTGCTCACTGAGTGCAAAAACCCTTTAATGCAACAGTTCATACCCAATTTGGAATACAAGTCAAAATAATCAGATTCAATATTTTTAAAGAATTGTTCAGCCCTTGTTTAGGAATAAAACAAAGTTAATTAATAATCACATATCAAATCACAATCACAATATTGAGGGGAAACAATCACAATTGGATTATTTTCCAGAATTGTTCAGACCCAGTGCCAAGTTGGAGAGATGGAGAGAAGCTTTAAATTCAGTCTCTGTTTGGTAGCTGTGAGACCAACCTTTGCCTATCTCTCTTCTATACTTTGGTTGATATCTGCATAATACACAGACATATCGGTGGGTTTAAAGTGAGGTTTCAGTGTGAGAGAGGGAGAGGGAAAGGTTTAGTGAGTGAGAGAGAAGGAAGCAGGAGGTGCAGCTCTGAATCATCACCATCAAATCACACCTGTTCTGAAATAAATAACAGACAAAAGTTTTGGTGTCACTGTCAGAGGTGTCAAAAGTATTCACATTCATTACTCAGGTAGAAGTATAGATACTAGGGTTTAAAAAGACTTGGGTAGAAGTTGAAGTATCAACTCAAGCTTTTTACTCAAGTAAAAGTATAAAAGTACTGGTTTCAAAACTTCTTAAATTATAGAAGTAAAAGTAATGTAAAGGGGAAAAATGCCATTAAGGACAAAAGCTTAAAGGTCATAATGACTATAATGTTATATCAAAATGTTTACTGTTGAAAAATTTGGGATGCACCTGTTTCAGCCGCATTTACGCCCACTGAAAATGAACACATTTTAGTACAATACAAATACATTCAAGGACCATATATGTGTTCTACTGAGCATTAACATGTGTTTCATGGAGCAGAAGATATAATGACTAGTTCCCTCTAAGTTTTGAACTTCCTGGCTACCAACCTCCTCGCTGGTGCTTGGTTGGGACATTTCGCTCCAGTTCTCTTGAGTCTCTGCCACAGACATCTTCGTACTAGGCTACATACGTCTGCTGTTTCTTTGCTGGAGTGTGATGTGATTTGTATCATGTGCGCAGGTGCGATGGATCACGTACAAACCAATAGGGTGTCAGAATGGTATTATGTTTAAACTTCTCATCCAACCACAATCAAATTCACTCTATCCGGATGGCGTGATTTATCTGGATAGGTTTTAGGGTTTTTATTTGTGTTTTTTTTTTTTCAACAATGCCAAGCCGGAATGAAAACAAACTGAAATGAAATAGGAGGAATGAGGTCATTTTTAAAATGTAAGGAGTAGAAAGTTTAGATAATTGCTTGAAAATGTAAGGAGTAGAAGTAAAAAGTCGGCTGAAAAATAGTTACTCCAGTAAAGTATAGATACCCAAAATTTCTACTTAAGTACTTGACACCCTTGGTCGTTGTGCAAACATGATTAGAACAACATGAGATCAACAGAAGAATTTTCTTTTTAAGCATGTGAAAAATTCAGATGAAATAAACAGACTCTGTGTGCAAAGTCTTCTTGACTCTCTGCATGCTTTTGTTTAGTTCCAGTTACCACTCCCCCCGTGCTCCCTGCCTTTGTCGTCATGATATTTGTGCATGAAGGCAGCCTTCAAACCTTCACTTTAAATGATCATCTTTGTCAGTGCAGACTACATTTTCCAAAGGTGCAGTGATCAATATTTCTGTATTAACAATGGCTGAATGAAAACATGGAGGATGAAAAACCATTCAGCCCTGCTGCTCTCCTCAGAGGGACTGTTTCACCATCCTCTATCTCGTTTTTTTCACCCTCCTGGCTGATTTGTTTCCAGCCGCAGTCAGATGTTTACAGGAAAAAGGAGATCTGAAATGCTGCTGTTCATTACCTCCTCACCAGAAAACAGCAGAGAGACAAATCTGAAGAATTGCAGGTGAACACCGGGGAGCAGTTAGCAGCTAAAGAGGAGATATTTCCCCGAGGAGCTCAAGGAGACCAAAATAAATCCAGGCTTCATGCAGAGAAAGCCACATCCATCAGTTTTACAGAAACACAGTTTTATATGGATGTTGTCTGTTGGTTGTGGATTAAGGCTCTATCAGGTCTCACTCATTAGTCAAGTTTAGGGCTGGGAAATTAATCACAAATTAGATTAAAACGCAATATGGCATGCTGCAATTTTCAAATCGCAGCGCCACAATCTAAGTGGTGAAAAGTGGCAAAAACAGCTTGAAGTAGCAATAAAAATAAGTTAAAGGTGGCAAAAATGGTCAAAATGCAGCAAAAATGGGTGAAAAAGGGACATAAAGGGTCAGAAAGTAGCAAAAATGGGTGAGAAGTGACAAAAAATGAGTAACAGTTGGCATAAAATGGTCCAAAAGTGGCAAAAAAAAAAGAGTGAAAAATGACTAAAATGGGCAAAAAGCAGTCAACATTGGCTAAAATGGGCAAAAACTAGTAAAAAGGTGGTATTTAATGATATTAGGTAGCTTAAAATGGTAAAAATGTGGAGACAAAAGGGTGAGAAAGGACAAAAATGGGATGAAAGTGTCAAAAAATGGGTAAAAAGTTGCAAAAAAAGTGTCAAAATGGGAAAAAAAACTAGGGGAAAAGTGGTATTAAAAGGCATAAGATAGCCTTAGAAGGGAAAAACAGGATAAAAGTGGCAAAAAAGTGGTTTTCAATGTCAAAAGGCAGCTTAAATGTGTGAAAAGTGGAAAAAAAGGTGAAAAAGTGCAAAAAAAAAGCTTCCCTTTTTTAAGGTTTTCTGGGAAATAATATTTCAAATGAAGACATAAAAGAGTCACATGTGGCTCTTGAGCCAAGTGTTGAGTATCACTGCTTTATTATTCAAACCTTTAAGTATCTTTTTTATTTTTTATTTATTTATTTTTTAAAAATCTTACTTTTCTTGCTCATTAATTTATTTTTCTTCATCAAAATGAGAATAATATGAGAAATGATCATCCCCTTCAATAAAACAACTGATATCAAATTTGCTATATGAGCCAAAATCACAGAAAGATATTTTTTCTAAACTTTGACCTATCTTAATTTATCTATTATTGTACTTGTTATAAATAGAATGATTTCTTGCTCACGTTTGTTAAACAACAGAAAAAATGAGGAACCTAAATAATCCCATTTTAAATCACAATTGCAATACTGCAGGAAAAAATTGCAATTAGATTATTTTTGCAAATCGTTCAGCCCTAGTCAAGTTGGCTTTGTATCATCTGAAGGAGTCTGGCTGCTCTGGTCTGCTTACAAACTAGAATGTGGAAACGCTGCTGAGGTGGAATGGTCCTCTGATATGACCAAGAACTACGTTTTTAAACTGGAGAACAGAAAAACTGAACTTTTAAAGCCAAAAATGACAACGTTAAAATCATACAGTCATGGACGAAAATGTTGGCACCCCTGGAATTTTTCCAGAAAATACACCATTTCTCCCAGAAATTGTTGCAGTTACAAATGTTTTTGGCATACACATTTATTGCCTTTTTGTGCATTAGAGCAATACTGTGGAAAAATATGAACAATCTCAAGGTTTCAAGACCATCTCCAGAGATCTAGAAATTCCTTTGTCCACTGTGCGTAATATTATCAAGAAGTTTATAACCCATGGCACTGTGGCTAATCTCCCTGGACCTGGACAAAAGAGAAAAACTGACAAAAGAATGTAACGCAGGATAGTTGGAATGGTGGATAAACATCCTCAGTCAACTTCCACACAAATTCAGGCTGTCCTGCAGACTCAGGGTGCAAAAGTGTCAGCTGGGACCATACGTCGTAATCTGAATGAGATGAAGCATTATAGCAGGAGACTGAGGAGAACCCCACTGCTGACAAAGAGACATAAAAAAGCCAGACTGGAGTTTGCAAAAATGTACCTGAGTAAGCCTCAATCCTTCTGGGAGAACATTTTGAGGACAGATGAGACTAAGGTAGAGCTTTTTGGAAAAGCACGTCATTCTACTGTTTACAGAAAACAGAATGAGGCCTACAAAGAAAAGAGCACAGTACCTACAGTCAAACATGGTGGAGGTTCAAGGATGCTTTGGGATTGTTTTGCTGCCTCTGGCACTGGATGCCTTGACTGTCTGCAAGGAATCATGAAATCTGAGACTATCAAAAGATTTTGGGCCGCAATGTAGGGCCTAGTGTCAGAAAGTTGGGTCTGTGTCAGAGGTCATGGGTGTTCCAGCAGGACAATGACCCCAAACAAACCTCAAAAAGCACCAAGAAATGGTTGGAGACAAAGCGCTGGAGAGTTCTGAAGTGGCCATTAATGAGTCTGGATCTAAATCCCATTGAACACCTATGAAGAGATCTCAAAACTGCTGTTGCAAGAAGGAACCCTTCAAATCTGAGAGACCTGGAGCAGTTTGCAAAAGAAGAGTGGTCCAAAATTTCAGTTGAGAGGTGTGAGAAGCTTGTTGATGGTTATAGGAAGAGATTGGTTTCAGTTATTATTTCCCAAGGGTGTGCAACCAAATATTAAGTTGCGAACAATTTTGTCCGGCCTATTTTTTGAGTTTTGTGTAAAATTATGCCAATGTTGTCTTTTTCCTTCGGATTTTTTGTGTCGTTCCAATGCACATAAAGGCAATAAACACATGTATACCAAAACATTTGTTGATTGCAACAATCTCTGGGAGAAATGATGTATTTTATGGAAAACATTTTGTCCATGACTGTATTAGGTACCAACAGGTAGAATGACAGAATGCTAAGCTCTCAATACTAAAGCCAAACATGGAGGCATGAGTCATAGCCCCTTTGACCCCATCATACCCTCCTCTTTGAAACCTGAATGTTGGCAGGTATGAGTTTAAGGTAGGAGCTACAGCCCTGGGGGCAGAAGTACGGCTCATGTTTTACCAGCCTTTGGGGGCTGAGTCCATCACAATATTAACACTTACTCCAACCAATTTTAGGGCTGACTATAGAGTGTGATGATACTTAATTGTTTTGTCTCATCCCTTTCTCTAGTTGACAGTGGGCACAATCCCTGCTGCGGTTTAGAGGATGCTGGTGAAGCTCCTGCTAGGGATGTAACGATAACCGTAACTATAAACCGTGGTAAAATTCGAGACGGTTAGTATTACCGTTTCAAATTTTAATTACCGTTAAAATTGTGTTTGATTACTGCACTTTGCAAGCTCACGGTGATACTGCTCAGTTCCTGGAGAAGCCACAGCGCTCTGTGGCAGTAATGCAACTTCATGGATGCCAGCTGCCGTTAAACACCATTGAAGAAGAAGGAGCAGCGCTCTCTGAGACTCTGGTGTGCATGCGCAGCTTGAAAACATGGCGAGAGAGAGCACGAGAGAGAGAGCGAAAGAGAGAGAGAGAGCGAAAGAGCGAGAGAGAGCGAAAGAGCGAGATTGTACACAAAGGTACATGAAACAGTGAAAGTGTTCTTTCTGTACCAGTTTTTCTTAGATCTGTAAGACTAGATCTAGTCTTGAGCACTGAATGCAAAGAAAAGTATTCTTGGATCTTATCTACAGTTTGCACAAAGTGCAGCTACCTCTTATGGCCATATGGTGCCATCTTTAATGCACATTTATATGTTTGATGTTAATATTTTAATGTTCTGCCAACAAAGTACATTGTATGTGTTATTTTATTTTATTTTTAAAAAACTTGGTTAAATGATTTCAGTGTGTGTATAAGTACTTTTTGAACATTTTGAGCACATTTCAGCAATACCGTGATAATAATGATAACCGTGATAATTTTGGTCACAATAACATTATATGAAATTTTCATATCGTTACATCCCTAGCTCCTGCTCTACCAGCCGAGCTAAACTGGCGCCCTGTCAAAGTATTTTTTAAGGAGAAAAACGGAGTATAAAAAACAACAGTTCTAAAATAGTTCCTCATTACTAAACTCTGATGGAAGTTCTACATTCTGTTTCTGCTTTGATGTTGACTTTATCTTTTTAGTCTCACTTCCACCTCCCTCCTCTCATTCATCTCCCTCCTCACTGTGTCTTCTCCTGATGCGCTGTTTGAAGCGAGCAGGCCTCGGCAGACGTGCTGCGAGGAGAGCTGAGTGAAGTAAAAGAGACGAGACAGAGGAGGGGGAAAGAAACTGCTAATTGCTCCCTTCGTACAGCTTCAAAGATGAAGCTGATGTGAAACACTTTGGAGTAACTCTTATTCCAGAGGGGTTTGCTCACATGAAAGTCTGAGAAAATGATGTTACAGTAAGCGCTGCCTCAGTGTAACCTTGCAGTACGGCTCATTCAGAACATTTAAATGGGTCTGTGGGCGTTTTGAATAATAGGTAGCTGTTTTTCTTTTACTTCACACATTTTCCCTTCAGCTCGCCGAGGATAAATCAATGTTTTTCTTTTACTCATCCATTCATACCAGATCTAAAAATGTGATTTCCACCATCAGACCACAGTTGAAAAGAGTAGAATGTCATACCGCAGATTGATGGAATAATATTTCAGTGGATGAAATATGCTTCATTAGTTCCGCTGTGTTATTTATATTTTTTATTTTAGATCTTTTATTTTAGATGTTTTAGATTGATGGAATAATATTTCAGTGGATGAAATTTGCTTCATTAGTTCCGCTGTGTTGTTTATATTTTTTATTTTAGATCCCTCCAGCCTGCACATTCGGTGTCTGCTCCATCACAGAGTGACAAATTTAAACAGAATTATTTATTAGGGAGTGTCACATCTGATTAGATGCTCTAGAAATTTCTGGATCTGTCAGCCAGCATGTTCAAAATGTGTTCACCTTGTTTCATTTTTTATCACTAGTCCATAGTTTTTAGGATTCTTCAGCGCCCCTTTTTTAGGTAAACCCTATATGAATTAGGGCTGAACAATTTGCAAAAATAATCTAATTGCGATTTTACCCCCAATATTGTAATTGCGATTTAATATGCAATTATTATTAGGTTCCTCAACCTATGCATTTTTCAACATATTCAAGCAATAAATCATTCTATATTATAACCTACATTCAGTCAGGAACACTCGCCATACATTTAACCAGTTTATTGAAAAAATGTATTTGCAGTTTTATTTGGCAGAGAAGGCTCTGCTCTAAAAAGGCTCTCTGGGTTTGTCAAGCAGCTGACTTTGACTTTCCAGGAAAGCATATGGATAGAAACCCTCATATGGATGGATACATAAATGACCATGTGTTTTGAAAACAATTAGATTATTTTAGAAGCAATTAATTATAGTAGCTAAATATGAGAGTGCAACAAGCTTTAAGCTATTATGGAGGTGGCTGGGGTGGGGGAGGTGAAGCTGGCTCGCCCGCTGCTATAACAGAATGACATCACACTTACCCATTCAGACCCATCAGTGATGGTGAAGGCAGCTCTGTAGAGTGACCATCAGTTTTAACTGATTCCATCCATACATATTCTCATATGTTGTTTGAATGTTAACATTTGTCCATCCTTGTCCAAGTCTTCATGTCTGCACACAGGTTACTATCTTAATGAGCTTTGAACAGGTATGCCTAATAAAGTGATCACTGGCTGTGGACTTGTGTGTGCAGACCCCTGAAAACCTCAGAGAATGGGCCCTCCCACTTTTGATTTATTGATAATATAATTGTATGTGTGTTGGATCAGTAGCATTGGTGCTAGCATTCTGCTAACACTTCATTTTGGAGCTTGAAATGATTTTTGTAACCACTTTCACCACTTTTGCCATCCATTATTGCCATATCTTTTGCTGCCTTTAACCAATTTTTGCTGCTTTTTGCCCATTTTTCCCTTTTATTTTGTCAGTTTTGCGTATTTTCTGCCACTTTTATCCCAATTTTCCCCTGTTTTAATTCATTTCTGTAGTTTTTTAACCACTTCTTACCCATATTAGCATTTTTGGCCTCAGATTCCCCCTTTTTTTGCCAATTTTAGCCCATTTCTGCAACATCTTTCTGCTCACTTTAGCTGCCTGTTGCCATCTTTCCCCTTTTATCTATTTTTTGCCATTTTTTGCTGCTTTTTAAAATTTTCAACCCATTTCTGTCACTGTTTGCACCACTTTTTGCCCTGTTTTTGCCCACTTCTGCGGCATCTTTCACACGTTTTTCCCACACAACTTAACTTTACATGAGCTTGATCTTTTCAGATTTCCATTTGTCTAATAAAGATAGACAGAATTATTAAATTAAGACTTTCATGACCAGTTGATTATTCCCTGTGATGATTGTAGTCTGATGAAAATATTAAGTACAACAAAGGTCTTTTTTTTTTAAACATCATGTCCAGCCAATGAGAGAGCTGCTTGGGCATCCAGGTATGTTTAAAGCCTCACTGTTTGCTCCATTATTAATAATATCTGTTCTCAGGCTGCCTTTGACTCACCCGTTCATTTAGAACAGATCTCTTTGAATTCAACGACCAGCTGAACACCAGAGCTGCAATTACAGAAGATAGAAAAATCATTTTTATGGATCGATGTCCAGGTGGAAATGAGCGTGTACTCGGTTTAACTCCCCTCCGTCCATTCTAATTTAGACAGGCAGAATCTGTGGCTCATTGTGCAGACTTCTCCTCCATACAGGTGGAGTTGTATTGGTATTCCATATGTGTTCAATAGAGATCAGCCTCCACTTCTCTCTCCTCCATCCTGGAGACCAAACTACACTCTTGTAAACAACTGAGAGACTTAAAGAGAGAGACGGGAGCAGGCAGATAGACGAAATGCATACAAATGCATGTGTACATGTGCAGTTCTGTCCTGAAAAAGCTCCACCATTCACATGCTTTGTGAGGTTTAACCATGATAGCTAAAGATGAAGCTCTGAATAAAGGACAAAAGAAACCTGAATTAGTACATCAGGTATGAAATCTGACTTTGAATATTAAATGTAGCATGCTATTATAGCTGCACAGAAACTGCAAACAAACACTGTGCATTAAAGTCAAACGCAGTGGTGGTAGTCATGAAAAGTCAGGCTTAAAAACAGAAACAAAGGTAAAAAGATTTCTATAAAGCATATACAAAAAAGCTCTTATTTGTCACAGGAATGCTGCATGGAAAAGGTTATGTATATTTCTCCCTGTGCATTTGTTTTCTTCTTACACCTCACTGCATAAAGGGGTTTGTGGTTTTTATGGACATGGTGTCCTGGGGCAGCCAGGGGAGCAGGGTTGGCAGTTTACACCTCAAAATTGTGTCTTTGATATTTGCTGATGATGTGTCATTGGCTTCTTCGGGCTGGGGCCTCCAGCAGGCACTTGGGAGGTTTGCAGCCGGGTTCTAAGTGGTTAGGATGAAGGTCAGCACCTCCGAGTCAGGGGCTGTGGTTCTCTGCCAGGAAACGGCAGATTGGCCTCTCTGGGTGGGGAGTGAGGTTTTGCCCGAAGTGAAGGAGTTCTGGTATCTCAGGATCTCATTCACACTGAGGGTGAACGGGACCGTGGCATTGAGAGACAGATTGGTGCAGCATCTGCAGGATTGTAAGAGTCCTGTACAGTGAGAGAAACTAGTCAGTCTTTGCTTCAATCCTCACCCATGGACATCAGCTTATGGAAGTGGCTGAAAATGATGGGGGTGTCTGGGCTTTGCTTTAGGGAGGGGGTGAGGAGCTCAGACCTCTGGAGGAAGTGAGTCCAACTGGGGGGTGGGGGTGGGGGGGGGACAAAACTAAAGGGATGGTATGTTCCATTTGTCCTGGAAACAGCTTAGTAGTGTGGTAGTGTGGTAGTAGTTAGTAGTGTGGAATTAGTGGGCAACTTTTAAAACTTTTCATTTATCCTGTAAAATTGTCCTTGTTTTATGTTTAAAGCTACAAAGCAGCACAAAATATTTACAACATTTTGTGAAACTTCAAATCACAACTAAAACGTCACATTACAAACTTTGGTTCATGTAAAAGAGCTCAGTGATGCTCAGATATGGATAACTATGGTACTTATTTTTTATTCTAAGATCTTCATCAGAAAAACTGAGAAAATATTTTTCTGAGAAGAGTTGGATGGAGACATTAGGGCTGAAAGAAAACAGTGTGCAGATGTTTCCAGGCTGCTGTGGTATTCTTGCTGTATTTGTGCCTCCAGCTTTGTTTCTTTTTCAGAGACAGATTATAAGAAACAGAAATGATTGAACATAAATATTTTCTGTAGTCCAGTCTTCTTATATCCTATTTAACCAACTGACTGGTACTACTTTTAGTGCATCCTCAAATCTAAGTCAGGGGTGTCAAACTCAAGGTCCGGGGGCCAAATCCGACCCCTGGTACAGTTACACCTGGCCCACAAGAATATATCATATTCTTACTATAACTGGCCCTAGAATATGAGGTTTGCAGATTTCCTTCAGTATAAAAATGTAAACTTAACCTTGATGATATAAAATATCATAAAGTCATAAAAATGTGAAAAAGATAAAGAATAAAAAAAACTAGATAAAAAGAAATGTGGGACATCAAATTTGTTTGTGTTTTCATTTCATATTTTCAATTTTGCATTGCACAATTATGACTTCAAACTATTATTTGGTCTTTCATTTCATATTTTGACCATTTTCAAATGATTATTTTGCCTTTGTGTCTCATATTTTGACCTTTTTAACTTATATTTTTGACTTTATCTCATTTTGTCATTTTCAATTTATAATTTTGACTTTTTATCTCATATTTTGACTTCGTCTTTTTTTTTTTAAGACTCGTTTTTGGCCTTTTAATGCCTTTATTGGATAGCGGAAGGACAGTAGATACAGGGAAGAGAGTGGGGAGAGACATGCGGTACGGCCACAGGCCAGATTCGAACCCAGGCCGCCCGCATACATGGGTAGTGCCTTAAACCACTTAAACCACTAAGTACGGACCCTGTTGGTCCCTCAGGTTAGACTTTAATTCAGAATCCGGCCCCTTCTGTGATTGAGTTTGAAACCCCTGATCTAAGTCATTAGTTGTTAGTTCAGTATCATCATTCCTGATATGAAGTGAAATACGGAATATGACTTTTATTGCTCTTATCCATCTGTCTCTTTCTACATGTACAACAGATCTATCGGCGTTGCTGGCTGGTTTTTAAGAAGTCTTCCAGTAAAGGACCTCGTCGTCTGGAGAAGTATCCTGATGAGAAGTCAGCCTACATCAGAGCCAGCCCTAAGGTCAGTGTGGCTGTGTCTTGAACCCCAAACGTTCATAGTATTCATGCTTTTCACACCAAATGAGGTGTCACAGTCAATTTGTATTATGTTCCAAATTCATAGCATGGAATTTTGATAATGTAAGAAATCCCTGCATGCAGATTGGCCAGAATTTTAGCTAAGTAAGGCTCTCTATTTATTTGTTAAGCTTGCCAGCCAGCCAGTAAGCTGCCTCAAAACCAGTGATGCACCGATGCATCAGTGGAACATCGGCATTGGCCGATGGTGGCCATGTGAAAGCTCACTGGCCCATGTGCAAAAATCTGATACGTACCAATGACAGTTGTTGATGTTTGTCAAACTAGAAAATAGACTAATCATGATGTGCATTGCTGCTGTGAGAGAAAATGCCAAAAGTAATGATAGACAGCCGTCTGATAAGTTTTTGCTGTGTGCACCCTTCAGCTGACCGTTGACTTGTTCGCAAAAAAAAATAGCTTTCAACAGATATCTTCATTATGAAAAGAGTGAGCCAGAAAAGCATTTTTGTGTTTATATGTGCCGTTAAACTGTGCTGCCATGCTGCGAACCTCTGCCTAGACTCCTGTCTCCTCCAGCAGCAGCTGCATCAGGCTTCAATGCAGCTGACAGGCTGAAGGTTCTGTGTAACAACAGACAGAAAAAGAGGATTGATGTGATCATTTCCAAGAGGCAAATAATGCAGTAAATAAATAAATTAGGTTAATAGATTATGTTGATAGATCGTTTGGAAAGGATCTCTCTTTTCAGCTGCGCACGGACAGGACGCACAGCGCTCTATGAGCTAATCCATGAGATTTTAACAGGCTGAATGAGCTAAATCTGTCCTTGGGGGAAAAAAAAATTCTCAGCGAATATGTTCACAATGACATGGGCATTTTTGTGTTTATATGCACCGTTAAACTGCGCTGCTGTGCTGTGAAACTTCTGCCTTGAAACTCCTGCCTCCTCAGGCTTGCAGACAAAATAAAGTATCTGTGCAACAACAACAACAAAAAGGATCTAGGAGATCACAACAGGCAAGTAATATAAACGTATTACTTGTATTGATATAAACGTAGGCACGTTGTACCAGAGTCATCCCACGTTAACCCTGTTGTGACATTCCCACTGGAGCCGATCGGAGGCGAGCCGATAAAAACCCCTGTCCATTGCAGGGTCAGTTGAAGCAGGTCCGAATGACGATTAGAGCCTTTCCCACTGCCGACAGGAGCCGATTGTTAGCGGGTTTAAACTGGTTTTTCGGCCAGTGGGAAAGGGGTATAACAGAGGCAAAACAGGATCAGCATAGCCACCACAGAGGGTGCACTCTATGTTGTTGTTTATGTGGATCTCCCACTGTTTTGTGCCCTCTTGCACTTTTTGAAAGTCAAAATCAATTGTGAATTAACAAACATAAACATACTGTATAAAAAGTAATTCATAATATCACACTGCTGCATTATCAATAAGAATTCTCAAGGAGCTACGACAGCCAATCTTCGTCACGGCAGCGTTTTACTAGGAAAGCACCAAAAATGAACATTTGTTTATTGCTGACCAGTGGTCACAGTAGCTTTTTGGTAGCTTAACCATCAGAGTTTGGCATGGAAATAATCTTCAGAAATGATAAAGTCACATGATATGGAGACAACAGGCTTTTAGGTATGTTTAAAAGCATACTGATGGAGTATGAGGTGTATGTTTGAGTTTGTAGTAGTAATAGTATATAGCCTGCAGGGAAAAGCACAGCTAAAGAGCTGACAGACACTCACACCATCAGGGATGAAAGCAGTCAGCCTCCACATGAAAGTCTGACTCCTCCTGAGCTCAGAGAAAACCAACAGTCCTTGTTCTCTCTATCATCTTTTATTCCACATCATCATTACCTCTCCTTCACCTGACCCTCTCTGTCTGCTTTCACACTCCTACACTCAGCTTGCCTCAGCTCAGAGGACTAAAGTGAAGTTGTAGAGTCTTTGTTCTGTTTTTTTTTCTAACCTTGTTTCTGCTCTTTAACTGCGAGCTAAAAGATAACATTTTAGAGATGTTTCACTGTGTTGTCTTTTTCTGTACTTTTGTACTAAATAAATGTAACCCAATAAAAACATGAATCAGTCATCTCAAAACAAATAATGGCAATTATATCACACCTGCATGTGGTCCTGCAAGGAACACATCATGTAAAACTATTTTGCTATTGCTATATTGACATTAAAATGATTATTTTTGCTGTTCTACACAAAAACGTTAAGTAAACCATTCATTCTTTATTGTCTGTCATTGTTGAGTTTTGAGTTTTATTTCTTTTTCACGTTCTTTCTGGAAAAGTCTGTATCTACAGCAGTGTTGTTAGCGACTTTAACTTCGCTACATTACAGGATTAATGTTACAAAAAAAAAAAAGACTTGTTACTGTTTCTGTGTCACTAACTGAATTTTTGGTGTCACAAAAGATACGAGGCACTTTTCTCAAACACTTTTTCCGACTTGCAAACAGGATGGTGGTATTTCCCGGATCACTGTCTGAACATCTGCCCATTAACTTTGCATGCAAACCCTTATGTACAGCCTAAAATGTGTGACTGTGCAGCCAAATAACGGAATAACTGAATACAGCCCTAATAGTCCTTCAGTATGCTCACATTCTGACAGTGACCTGTAGTAGTGATATTTCCTCCTCCTCAGAAAGTTTAAGTCAAGATTTGCCATTTCTTAACAGATTCATTGTGTGTTGCTCTGGCTGTTCCCACATTGCTCAACACTGCCCCCATGATTACTAGTGGTATTGCAACATTTGGTCAATATCCATTAGTTTTCAGAGAAAATGCAGAAATAATAAGAAATGAACAGAGACAGAACGTAGAGAGCATAAATGACCCTTTTTACCTAGAAGCTGGAGTCTGTTTGGACCCTAATACTCCTGATTTTTTCTTTTTTTCCCCAAGAATCTCTTAAATTCTTAAACTGTTGACACCTTAAACAATGTTGTCGTATAAATGTTAAAGCAGACCTGAAGCTGTAAAAACTTTTGTCAACAGTGTCATGTACCATTGTCCACTTAAAGATGGATGAGCAGATGAATGTGGTGATTTGAAAAACAAAACTCTACTTTGAGGAAACTTTAGAAATAAACGGTCTGCCTTCTTTAGTGAACAATAAAATCCCTTCTTCCTCTTCAGTTTGATAAACGTCTCCGTTTGATCACATTAAGAGGTTTTTCTGAGGTTTTTCACTTCATTTAGACAATACCAATTAACCACTTTTACCTCAATCTGTTGCCTAGGTGACAGAGATTAGCAACGTCAAGAATGTCACACGGTTGCCAAGAGATACCAAGAGACAGGCAGTGGCCATTGTCTTCACGGATGACACCTCCCGCACCTTCACCTGTGAATCAGGTAATGTATGCAGACGACAACACACTGAAACTTGATGTGGACATGACTACAGATCTACTATTGGAGTCCCAGACTAAGGATATATATGTAGAGCTGATTGGTCAGAGCTGAATATCTGCTGAATGTCCTTTTCATTAACTCTTACTTACAACACAGAAGACCAACCATCTAAGTAGAGAATTTGACCTCTAGACTTAAAATAACAGGGATCAGACTTTATCCATCCTCACTCACTAAGCTTCATTATGGTGACCTTAGAGTCACATCATTACAATACAGATGACTCATAGCCACAAGAAAGAAGAACACCAGAGCAGAGTAGATAAGTATTCCCAACCATTTTTCCTTAGAGCCCCCCTACATGTACATAAGAATAGCAGAGCCCCCCCCTCCAGGACCCGAGAGAGAGGAAAAAGTGGCACACTTCTGCCAAAAACAACATTGTTTTAATTTTTTTTCACTGATAAAACTATGATAAAGGCCTATGCATGCTTTCGTTATCAAAAGACCTTAGTACAAAGAGCATAAATCCCTGCAGTAAAGAGTTATCGGGACAGATACCTTCAGATTATTGACCACAGACTGGGTATCACAGATTAAATCAAAGTCTCTCTGCCAGTTATAGGCCCTCATTTATTCTCCATATATCTTCTTTCTCTCATCTCTCTCTCTTTTCTCTGTACAGAGCTGGAGGCGGAGGACTGGTTCAAGACTCTGTCCATCGAGTGTCTGGGCACACGGCTCAACGACATCAGTATGGGAGAGCCTGACCTCCTGGCAGCTGGAGTGCAGTGTGAACATACAGGTGATCCACATACAGAAACACAGAAGAGGAAGTGTGGAAATCTCAGCAGGTTGTTTTTTTTTCTGGGTTTAGTCTGCAGCTTTAGTCTGCAGAGACTGTTTCCCTCTCACTCATGAAGCTCTGCTGTGTTGCAAAGGGACATTTCCAGATCAGAGGATAATACAGAGAATACAGATGTGTTTCCATCACTCAGTGGATCGTTCTTACATGAACCATTTGTGGAGGTTCTGGTGGACTGTTAGCTACCTGCTACACCCACTGGGGTAGTAAGTTTGGTCCAGCTCCTTCTCTTGTCAGTTTGATTATGGTGTTTTTTACGGTAAATTTTAATAAACGCTGGTGTTGCTCCTCCATTTCTGATATCCATCTAACTTTCTGCCCCACATTTACTTCCATTGCAATGGCTGTTTTCATTGTCCTCTCCTTTTCACTCAGCTTGCTTCCTAATTTGCTGTTGATCCGTTCAAAGTAACAATTCTGCCTGGGCTTGCTTGGCTGTTCTTGGTGTTCTCCACACACAACAGGATTTCTGATTGTGGATAATGAGGATGTTAAAATTTGTGATCTCAAGTCAGAGCTCTGAGAAGTTCAGAGAGAGAAAAAATGTACTTTAGTGTACTACACACCACAGGATGATCTGGAAAAATAATCTTTGGAACCATCAAATAATTAGACTGTTGCTGACTTTGGTTGGGATGGGGGAATCTGGACAAAAATCGGCACAGTTGTCTTTGTAGTGTGTGCCTTAAGCAATAGAGGAGGATGGTGAGGCAAAACTGTAAGGGCAGGAAAAATAGGATGGAGTGAACATCCCTGCATGTATTATTTTTAAAAGATTTAGTCATCTAATGTTAAGGACGTTACCAGACACAGTCAGGTTATATCTGGACACATTACATACAAATAACTAGAAAAGCACTCGGAGAGCGCAGACCTCAGCCATTTGCCCTATTCTCCAATAGTACAGAATCCTTTAAAAAATTCCTGGATCCAGACGGCGATCCAAATCACTCCCAAAATCTAATCAGTTCTTCCTTATGCCATTTCTGACATTTTCTGAAAATTTCATCAAAATCCGTCCACAACTTTTTATGTTGCAAACAAACAAACTAACAAATGAACAAACCCACCCGATCACATAACCTCCTTGGCGGAGGTAACTAAATAATTCACAAAAGGTTAACCTTTCCTGTCCAAGTTGCCTTTTATAAACCTATCTAAACTTGCAGTAATAAATAAGCCTCTCCACTGTAGTGATTAGACCATGCCTTAAGACAATGGTTCCGAACCTGGGGTCCAAAGATCTTTGCCCCCCTAAGATCTTTGGTGCCGAGGCTTTGTCTGTCCTGAGTGTACCAAACTCAGATTTGCAAATATTGACTAAAACCATGATAAAGCAGTTATTCAGTTGTTTATGCAAAGGTCTTTTGATAAGAAAATAATGCATAGGCCTCTTTTTAGGGTTTTATCAGTGAGACAATTAAAATCTATGTTGATTTTTGACAGCAGTGTGTCACTTTTCCTTCTTTCTGGGGTCCTGGGGGGGCTCCGCTTTTCTTAGGTACATGTAGGGGAGGGGCCAAGGAAAAATGGAAGGGAAACACTGCCTTCAGACAGCATGGCAACAGCTGAATACACATACCCATACTTTAAACCAGTGGTTTTCAATTTTTTTTTTTGCCCAGGGCACACCAAAAATCAAGCTAAAGTCTCAAGGCACACCATATTTATGTCCTTGCAATATAGCCTCTTTTACATGTGTCGATACATGTCCCTACTGCATGGGAGAAAACACCAGCCACAAAATCACTTTGGTTACGGAGTTTCCTTTTGTAGTATCCTGACACTCAGTTAGCAACGCAGTGCAATGCAGCTCAGTAACGTAAGGTTTATCCCCAGCCACCCTGTTCCTATTTCCTCACTGTAGTTCACATCGAGATTGACAAGTAACAAAGGAAGAGGTAGCACAGAGGATGACAAGGCACCAGGAGTGTTCTACCAGAAGATTTTCTTAATTTTGTTCTACTTTTCTCTCGTCAAACTTATTTGCTTGTTTTACAAAGTGGATCTGGTGATGCTGACATGCAGACAAAACTATGTAGCTCACAGCCATTAGAGGCAAGTCAATATAAGGCACCACACCTCAAATTCTCCACCTTCTAAGTCACGGGTGTCAAACTCAAGGCCCAGGGGCCAAATCCGGCCTGTGGTCCAGCTACACCTGGCCCACAAGATCATATCATATTTCTATTAAAACTGGTCCAGCAGTGTAAGGTCTGCATTCATTATTTCCTCCAGTATAAAATTGTAAACTTTACCCGGATGAATCAAATATCATTGTTAAGTCATAAAAGCTTTAAAGTGTAAAGAGCACAAATAATTAGAAAAAGTTGGAAATATGGCAAACAAAATTGTTTTGTGTTTGCATGTCATATTTTCATTTTTGTATCTCACTTAAGCATGACTTAAGCATGTGATGGGAACTTTTAAATAAATATTTTGACCTTTCAATTGATGATTTTGACTTTATATCAAATTTCCAACCTTAAAGATTCACAATTTTAAAATTTAGGTCATATTTTGACCTTTTAAACCCATGATGTTGACTTTTATTTTATTTTTTGACCTCTAAAAGTCATGATTTCAACTTTCTCTCTCATACAGTTGACTTTAAAAAGCATTTTGACTTCTCAACAAATAAGTTAGACTTTTTTTATCTCAGAATTTGAGCTTTTAAACTTATCATTTTCACTTCTTCTTTTATCTCAAAATTGTTTATCATCAGTGCCAATGATGAGGATGACAGTTTATGGTTAAATGTTGATCCTGTCAGGTTCAACCTCAATTCAGAATCCGGCCCCTGCTGTGATTGAGTTTGACACCCCTGTTCTAAGTAAAAGCATGAGGTGTCATATTTTTACATGTGGAAAACAGTCAGTCTACAGGGCAGAGAATTGCATGTTTAACACATAACAGACAGTGAGCATGCAATGCTGCATGATGCAGTGCTATGTCTGATGTTCACATGCAGTAAGGACACTGGTTACAGTGTCTTTGGTTGTTGCATAGTTGTAGTAATAATGTATAGTTAAACAAATTCCCAATGCACATCTAAACTTTCCTCCAGGCACACAAGTGTGCCTCTGCACACCATTTGAGAACCACTGCTTTACACACACCAACAGTTTGCCACTAACGGGCTGTAGACACTAGCAGGGTCAAATTTGCACAAAATCATGTAACATTACTGCACTCTGTCAGTCAACATGGTTCTTTGGCTTCTCACATCTTAGCCAGCTCTGCCACCAGTTGTTCCTACTTTTGTCAGTAAAAGTATTTTTACTGACACTTCACTAGTGAAGTCTTTGGGGGGCGAGGGGGGCAGCTCAGCTCTGTACTGGTTCTGCCAAACCCTGTGTGTATTTTTGAATTCCTACATATTATTAAAGGTATTTACAGTAGTTTAGGTCCTGTGAAGAGAAAATATGACACTCCCTCTCATTGTTCCTGTCATGTGTTGTTTCTTCAGAGCGCTTCAATGTGTTCCTTCTGCCCTGTCCCAACCTGGACATCTATGGGGAGTGTATGATGCAGATCACCCATGAGAACATTTACCTGTGGGACATTCACAACCCTCGCACCAAGCTCGTCACATGGCCTCTCTGCTCCCTGCGGCGCTACGGACGAGATGCCACCCGGTTCACCTTTGAGGCTGGACGGTAAGACCGGGAGGGGGGACGTTCTATTGACACCTACAAAGCTTAGCCTGAACAGAGACAAAACATCCTGAACAGACAAGACACCAACAGGTGTTTGTGTGAGCATGTGTGTTCCGGTCAGATGAAGGATATCTCTGTCTTTCTCTCCGTCTCTCTCACTCATACACAAACATCCAGACAGCTCAGTTGTGTCGGTCTGAGCCTGGGAAGAGATTGATTGAATAGATTAGACAATAAATCAATGCAGAGCCAGACCTTCTTATCTCTTTCTCTGTGATAAAACCTGACTGCCTATGATTGGGTCAGCATGCAGATAATGGTGTGTGTCTTTGTGTGTGATGGTTGTCAGGTCAGAAACAAAGCTAAATATCCAGACAGCCTTCTGTCTGCATCTGTTACTGCATAGATCCATAGGACCATGTTTTAATGGCAGAGTCAGAATGCAGCTGAACTCCCGACAGTGAAATTAAGCTAACATTTATCACTGTTTTAAAGTTAATTGACACAGATATAGAAATTAACCTGGGAACAGACCCTTTTTAATGAGTCTGATTGGTGTTTTAATGGCAGATTAGCTAAGAGCCTGGAGGCTTGTGATTTATTTTTAAGTCTCCATTACTACCAGCTGTTAGAAGTTTGGAATGAATTTATTTTGAAGTGAAAATTATGTGCCCAGGTGTGGCAAGTCTCTTTGCCTGGAGCAAATCATCTTTTTACTGCGTAAGTTGACATTGAGATCTTGCAGTATTGTTCCCAACATTCATTTATGATGGGGCTCATAGATAATCCCACTAAAAATATTTGAGTATACATAACCAAACATCTCTTAATTTTACAAAGCCATAACATAGACTATATTGCCAAAAGTATTTACTCACCCATCCAAATAATTGAAATCAGGTGTTCCAATCACTTCCATGGCCACAAGTGTATAAAATCAAGCACCTAGGCATGCAGACTGTTTCTACAAACATTTGTGAAAGAATGGGTTACTCTCAGGGGCTCAGTGAATTCCAGCGTGGTACTGTGATAGGATGCCACCTGTGCTACAAGTCCAGTGGTGAAATTTCCTCGCTCCTAAATATTCCACAGTCAACTGTCAGTGGTATTATAACAAAGTAGAAGCCATTGGGAACGACAGCAACTCAGCCACCAAGTGGTAGGCCATGTAAAATGACAGAGCGGGGTCAGCGGATGCTGAGGCACATAGTGCACAGAGGTGGCCAACTTTCTGCAGAGTCAGTTGCTACAGACCCCCAAACTTCATGTGGCCTTCAGATTAGCTCAAGAACAGTGGTAGAGAGCTCGATGGAATGGGTTTCCATGAAGCCGAGCAGCTGCATCCAAGCCACACATCACAAAGTGCAATGCAAAGCGTCAGATGCAGTGGTTTAAAGCATGCTGCCACTGGATTCCAGAGCAGTGGAGACGCGTTCTCTGGAGTGACGAATCGCGCTTCTCCATCTGGCAATCTGATGGACCAGTCTGGGTTTGGTGATTGCCAGGAGAACAGTACTTGTCTGACTGCATTGTGCCAAGTGTAAAGTTTGGTGGAGGGGGGATTATGGTGTGGGCTTGTTTTTCAGGAGCTGGGCTTGGCCCCTTAGTTCCAGTGAAAGGAACTCTGAATGCTTCAGCATACCAAGAGCTTTTGGACAATTCCATGCTCCCAACTTTGTGGGAACAGTTTGGGGATGGCCCCTTCCTGTTCCAGTGCACAAAGCAAGGTCCATAAAGACATGGATGAGAGAGTTTGGTGTGGATGGACTTGACTGGGGCTGCACAGAGTCCTGACCTCAACCCGATAGAACACCTTTGGGATAAATTAGAGCAGAGACTGAGAGCCAGGCCTTCAGACCTCACACATGCACTTCTGGAAGAATGGTCAAAAATTCCCATAAACACACTCCTAAACCTTGTTGAAAGCCTCCTCAGAAGAGTTGAAGCTGTTATAGCAGCAAAGGGTGGACCAACATCATATTAGACCCTATGGATTAAAAATGGGATGTCACCAAAGTTCATATGCGAATCAAGGCAGGTGAGCGAATGCTTTTGGCAATATAGTGTATGTGGTGCAGTAGTTGGTGTTGTTCTATAGCAATCACAGTTTGGATCAATACCTGATGTGAATTTAGCCAGCCTCACTTTAGAACAATGGGATCTATGAACTGTTTTTAATTTTCTGATTTAATGTTTTAAACAAAATGAAGTTTCTGATATTGAGTACCTCTTACACACCAAAATAAGATTCATGAACAATTCAAATGTCATCCTAGTAAATCAGAAATATTTGAAAAATGGATCAAAATGAAAGTTGGTCAGAGTATCTACAGTCAGTTGTTCCTGCCTTTTATTGAATTGAACTAACCAGTATGAAACTACACTGCTTTTCTGTGGCTTTAATTTGAGTTTTTGTTGTGTTAAGGATGTGTGACAGCGGCGAAGGCCTCTACACCTTCCAGACCAGAGAGGGAGAGCAGATCTACCAGAGAGTTCACTCTTCTACTCTGGCCATAGCAGAGCAGCACAAGAAAGTCCTTCTGGAGATGGAGAAGAGCAGCAGGGTGAGAACCTGACAAAGATTAGAATAAGTCTACAAGTGTGGACAAACACTGAACACACAGTGAGCTGCCAGGGGGCGCTCAATCAAAGCAATAATAAAAGAAGGTACCTCCAAACTCCTGACCCCCATGATGACATTTTCAAGCCACATATAGATGCCCTGCTCAGCTCTGCCCACATGCACTGATTACTTGTTTTAAATTGAAGAGTGTTAATGGGAATGCTCTCTGTAAGACAGTTTTACTGAACAGTTATTTTACATTTTTTTCAAGCATGAATTTCGCATAATGAAGGAGAAAAGCTGTTTAACAGAGGCCTTCCTGGTTCAGGCTGTGAGCTTTTTGCAACAACCAGAGCCACATTCTGTGATCACTCACAGCAGGAAGTGATAGGTCTGTCTGCAGGCTGAGTGGGGCAGGACATGTAGCAATGACGTATGGATCACCAGAAATTGTACCATCCTACAGCCTGCAGACCGAAACCCAACTGCAGCTTGGAAATGTCTGGTGAGACCACACCAATATGGGAGGGGGGCTGGGGGCTGTGGACTGTGGACTGTGGACTGTGGGCGGAGGGCGGGGTTGCATGCAACTAGAGAAATTGGAAAAACAGAATTTTGAGCTAATGGCAGTGAAACAGTGTGGTGCTTTGCAAGAAAATGGCACAAAACATGAATGAGATGACGATCCAATTGTGGCTCTAAATACTCTGTGTAGCACTCTTTTATCAAGTATTTCCGCTGCAACAATAAACATGTGTTCACCCAGACTGTTGAAACTCAAATATAGATAGACTTTAGTCTATAATACACAAATATTACATTTTTTCTGTTTATTTTTATATTTCAGAGCTAAATTGTCTTCACAACCGGGCAACAGATTTTGTTTTTTCATTAAGCAGTCTCAAATTGACGTTTTTATCCACTGCTGACCCCTTGTGGCCTCAGGATCTCTCCGCCCTGGAAATTTGAGTATTTCCTATTTTTTTTGGAAAGAGTAATAAAATGTCAACACGTAATTGTTACACAATTCAAGAGAAAGTGGCCTATGTAAATCTAGTTTGGAAAGTCTTGATTGCTTAAGTTTGTCTAGTAAAGCATTTTTAAAATGCATCCACCGTTAAGATCATACTATGTAAAAAAAAACAGTCTTTATTTCTAACAAAGCCACTGATGAGCTGTTGGGTCAGATTCTCCTGGTCCTTCTCAGCCCCTCAAGCTTTTAGGCATCTTAACTGTTGTTGTGGTCTGTTTTACTGCCTGCAGTTAAACTCGACTGATGGTAACTGTGTGTAAAAGTGCGGAGCCGGGAAAGGTTATGTCCCTTATGAAACATTTGCACCCTCTTGCTGCAGTAGGTGGTATAAATCTCCTCCAGCTGCTGCTGCAGCACTTTACTCCTCGCCTTGTACATTAAACCACTTCTAGACTTTCAAAATGTGTCGTGGTAAAGGAGGGAAAATGACTCGGCTCAATGTTACACTAAAGAAGAGTTTGATGTAAAAAATCAATTCTGTATTTTTAATGTGCTTTATGTTGTGTGCATTTTCCTCCCAGTTGATGTCTTTAGGTTCAGAGTCTGGCTCTTACCCCTGCACCCCCACTGCCATCCTCCCCCGATCCGCCTACTGGCATCACATCACTGGAAACCAGAGCGGCATGGAGTCTGGCAGCGGTATGTTACCTGTTTATTCCTAACTTTGATAAACACAAGTATCCCAGTTTCTGAGTACCGATTCTTATCACAACACAATATGGGCCATTTAGAAAGTGTTTCTTCAGCACTTTTCAACAAGACACTGTACAGGTCAGGAAGCAGGTGTTCTGTAACCTGTTCACCACATACTTTTAGTATGTCAGCATTTTGATGCTTTCTCTCATCATAACTTTTCAGTTATATTTAATTCTTCATTACTGAAAGACAAAACACAGTATAATATTTGCTTTTCTAATATGTAACATGGCTAAAGCTGAAAATGCACCTGCACAGACATTTGGCAGCTTCCATGCAGTGGAGTCTTGCAAGAAGAGATTTTACGAGAATTGCGCGGCTCATGCCCAAAACTGCCTTCATTGGAAACACTTGTCCATCCGTCCATCCATCCATTTTCTATACCCCTTATTCCATTCCGGGTCAGGGGTGGGCTGGAGCCTATCCCAGCTGTCACTGGGCGAGAGGTGGGGTACACCTTGGACTGGTCGCCAGTCAATCACAGGGCTGACATATAGAGATAGACAACACATAGAGACAGACAACCAGGCATGCTCACATTCACACCTACGGCCAATTTAGAGTGATCAGTTAACCTAATGAGCATGTTTTTGGTGGTGGGAGGAAGCCGGAGTACCTGGAGAGATCCCACGCGTACACGGGGAGAACATGCAAACTCTGCACAGAAAGGCGCTGTTCGGGAACCAGCAACCTTCTTGCTGTGAGGCAACAGCGCTAACCACTGCGCCGCCGTGCCACCAAGTGTCATTAGTTGAAATTTACATAATATCACTTTTATTTTGCAAAGAACCACAATGGAAACCCGGCTAGTGTCCGGTTTCCATTCTGAGTTCTTTAGATGGGAAAACAAAGTTTTTCAAAACCCTGGATAGTTGGTTGTTTCAGACGGTGCGGTGGTCACATAATGGCTAGATTATCATTTCAGCATGTGTGTCACCAAGTAAGGGCTTCCAGACATCCTGCTTTAATATAAGCATGTGTTACGCACCAAGAATCCTGAGAATAGAAGGCTCGCCTGTTTTTAGCTCATGTTTTATCATGATAAATAGAGAGACATATTTACCTTGTTTTCACAGACATTTATGTCCACAGTGGTGCAGTACAGTGTCATGATAAAGTATTTGCCCCCTTTCTGATTCCTAATTTTTTTTTGCATATTTATCAAACTAAAATTTTTCAGATCATCAAAATAATTTTAGTATCTCACTACCACAACAAGTAGTCCAGGTCCTGAAGCAGCAAAGCCCTAGACCATCACACTGCCACCACCATGTCTGACTGTTGGCATGATGTTTTTTTATCAAATGCTGTGTTGTTTTTGCTCCAGATGTAACGGGCCGTACACCTTCCAGAAAGTTCAACTTTTGGCTTGTCAACCACAGAATAGTCTTGGGGTTCATCAGGATATTTTTAGTCGAATGTGAGACGAGCCTTTGTGTTCTTTTTTGTCAGCAGTGGTTTTGGCCTTGGAACTCAACCATGATGCCATCTTTGCCCAGTGTCTTTCTGATGGCTGAGCCATGAACTCTGACCTTGACTGAGACCAGTGAGGCCTGCAGGTCTTTGGATGTGGTCCTGGGTTCTTTTGTAACCTTGGATGAGTTGTCATTGCACTCTTGGAGTCACTTTGGTTGGCAGACCACTCCTGGGAAGGTTCACCACTGTTCTCAGTTTTCTCCATTTGTGGATAATGGCTCTAACTGTGGTTAGCAGGAGTCTCAAAGCCTTGGAAATGTCTTTGTAACCCTTTCCAGACTGATAGATTTCAGTCACTTTGTTTCTCATTTGTTCTTGAATTTCTCTGGATGATGGTATGATGTGTTTCTTTCTGAGATCTTGCAGCCTACTTCACTTTGTCTGACAGCTTCTATTTAAGGGATTTCTTCATTCAACAAATCTGGTGGTATTTAGGCCTGGGTGTGGCCAGTGAAACTGAACTCAGCTTTCCAAGAAGGGTTGTAAATCACAGTTAACTTATGATTTAACAAGGGGGGGCAATTACTTTTTCACACAGGGCCAGATAGGTTTAGATTTTTCCCCCCCTAAAAAAAAAAAAAATAATCATTTAGAAACCGCATTTTGTATTTACTTGGGTTGTCTCTGTGAGATTTTAAAATTGGTTTGTTGTTCCGAAACATTTAGGTGTGATAAATCTGCAAAAAAGTCAGGAATCAGAAGGGGGGGCAAATATTTTTTCACGGCGCTGTATGTTTACAGTGTTTCTTGATAACCCTGATGAAGACCACAAATAAACAGTTGTAATAAAGTTGTTCCCTAAACTTCTACTGGTTCTGGAGCTGTCTGTTTCCACATTTGTAGAGGATTTCATAAGAAAGCCAAACACAGTACGGTTACACTTCTGGTTTGGGGCTTTCAAAATAAATCCAGTTTGGCAAACTCTCCTGATTTTTCAGAATGTTTTTACTCTAAATTTCCTGGCTCATTAAATAATGAATCAGGAAACTTGTTTGAAGATTTGTTAAGGTGAAACTTAAAGTCAAGGCTGTGAAAGCACGGAGACGAGCCAACACACAGCACACATGAGCTTGCTAAGAAAGCTTTGCCTTGTGAACCAGAGCTGACAGCCACTGTCTGATGAATGTAAGGATTTATCCCAGTTTCTGAAACGGGGATGTTTCAAAATGTCCAATACTTTGTAAAAATGTGTTTATTCAGTTTAAAAGTTTTTCTTCTTTTCTCCTGTGATCCTGAATCCAGCCCTCTGCTGGGATCAGTATAATCCTGATTTTTTAATTTATAGTAATCCTAATCCTAGTCAAAGTTTAGCAGCTCAAACGGTGAGTTCTGGATTAAAACACATGACTGGGTTTGCTGGTTTTATCAGATTAAATCATCCTTGATTTACTTTTGAAGATTGTGATTTAAAAATATGATTCCATCTCCTGATAGCTTTAATCCTGATCAATTGCTTCCGACCAACCAGGCTCGGGGGCTGAAAGTTATCTTAGCTTTATCCAGAATAAAATGTCACCTTTAAAGTTCATTAATGTACACATGACACCAGATCACGCTACTGTAACAGCTGTTTGTTTCTGCTCATCTTGCAGGTAATTTGTCTGAAGAAGACCTTTTGTCCACCCGCCTCCCTCCAGACCGCCATTCCACACTGCCCCTGACAAACACACTAACGCGGTCCCAGCCGCACATACACACACACTCTCCAGCACACTACCCCACCTTCCCGGGACAGTGACGTACACATTCACAGAAGAAGAAGATGTGGATGCTGACAAAAAAAGAGACACGAAGCCACATGCATGCAGGCGCACAGTTCACATTCCCCTGTCTTATGAGTTTTACAGCCTCACAGGAGAAGTGGTGGGCGTGGCTAACACCGGCCAACGCACTGTCCTGGATCAGAGCGGGACGCAAACCACACCTCTGTGGATCTGGATTATAATGACGGCAGTCAGAGGAAATCTGATGTGTTTGCACACTGGAGGCAGAAGTTTTCCACTTTAGATGAAAGACTCGGTCTTCCTCCTGGTATCATCATCAGAGGGAGACAGAAAATGCCACATTTCAAACAACTCGTGTTTTTATTCAGTATCAGTGTATCTGGACCAGAAAGGCAGGATCTGATGTTTTAGAACACATTTCCAATCCCAAGCGTGACACCAGTCCTGATTCATAGTTTTGATGTGACATCACACTTTTGTGGAGCCGACCTCTGGTGGGCAAGAAGAGCTTCCTTTACGCACTGGAGAAGTTTGAAGTCTCAGTGTCCACCTATGTGTATTAACCAGGTTTTTTTTAATGAAAGACTGACTGATGATGAGGTGCTTAATTTATTTATTTAAGTTCATGTAACCAGGAAAACCTCATCGGGATCTCATTTACAAGATTACAAGGGTGTCCTGGCCAAGATGGGCAGCAGCATATTCAACAGAGTTACAGAACAGTCAAACCCTGGCTACAGAGCAGAAGCTCAGCAGTCAAAACATCTACAACCCAATGCATCTCACTGTAATGCCTTGAATCTACTTGTACAAAGATTTAAAGAGGCTAGCTCCACAAGACAGAAGTCCTCTGCAGTGGATTCCAGGCTGCAGGAGAAGCCTACCTGAAACTCCTTTAACCCATCTCAAGATGCACTAAAAGTTAGTCTAGTGTCTGAGTCACAGAGCGAAGACTGTTGCTCCCAGTACTTTTCAAATAAATAAAATCACTCAAGTATGATGGAGGCAGATAGAGTCAAGCCTTATAAATAAGGATATGCCTGTTTTTAAGACTATGAAGGCCAACCTGCTCAGAGAGTACAAAGATGAGATAGGTTCTTTAGATTGGTAATGAACCTGAGTGCCCCATGAAATATAGCCTCCAAAGATTTAGGGCATTGAGAAGATTCATGCAAAAAAAAAAAAATCACTCAAAGATCAAAGGCATTAAAGTGCCATGCTTGGGTTATACTTCTGTAAGTAAGTAAAAAAAGAAACAAATAACAGGGGGGAAAAGAGCAAATAGCACATGAATGCAGTTTTAATTCAGTTTATTTGACAGAGGTCATGCACAACACAGCTGCTGAGCCAGAATAAGCTCTAAAGATAATTTACATCTGTGCTCCCTGTGCAGGAAGATGTAAAAACATTCAATACATACAGGCAAGCTCAGCAACAATACATCCCACAAAACAACATATCAAAATTACATTTCCCTCTCTTTAGGAGTGGTGCATACACAGAGACGGTGATGCCCAACAGACTTCTCCTAGTCCTGCCATGAAATATTAAGTCAATGTATGACAGTCTATTTACCAACATGACCGTCCCAGAATGCACGGTAGCTAACAGTGATTGTGATACCTGTGTTAGCTGATTAGCAAATTAGGGTTTGTGTCCACAGTCGCTGATTCTCACACTGGCAACGCTCATGTTGAATTTAAAACCAGTGTAGTCAAGTGTTTTTAGTGCTCAGCCTGAGCATAAAAAACACCCTCTTAGTTGTTTCTGGTTGCAGGGCTCACAACAGTCTCTGCTGAAAACTCCTAGCCCACTCCATGCTTGTCAGTGTCACTCCTTCACTGATTTAAAGTGGTTCTGCTTTTAACAAATGTTTGCTTTGGATCCAGCACCCAGTAAGAACTGTGCATGTCTTATTTGGATTTTCTACTTCTTCATCACCGGCCAATCAAATTCAGGAAGGGGTGGGACTTCTCAAGGTTAACGTTTCTAGGGCAACAGCTGCTGTAAGCTCCAGGTCTTGATTCCTTTGCTTGTTTTTATGTGGATCTTTCTGCCAAGGTTGCAGGTCCTTACTGTGCAGTCAGCATCTTTATTGATCAGACCTCTTCTGAAATACTTAAACGATGTCCTGGTTACAAGAGTTTTACATTCTATAGATGATCAAAATGAACCCTGTCTGGTTTGAAAACATCACCGATGACTTTTAGTGATTAGAACAATAACTCCATTTAGATCGATCTCTGTTTCTCTGAAGTTGTCATGGAGTGTCCACCTGCACTATTTTGAAGAGACAGATTTTAAAATTCTGTGCAGCAGTGCCACCTGGTGGTCGGTGGTAGGTGCCACTTACTGAAGCTCTCTTTGTCCTTAAAGGCCTCTACACCAGTGGTTTTCAAACTTGTTTCACCTAAGGCACACATAAGGTTAAGCCAAAATCTCAAGGCACACCATATTTAAATCGATACAAAATAACTTATTAGATAATGTTATAGTCAAGATGGCCTATAAGGGTAGATAAAGGGGAGAGCTTTCTGGGGCCCAGCCAACTAGGGGATCATGGAGATGGCAAAAGGTGGCAAAAACTGGTTAAAAAGTGAGGAAAAAACATGGCAAAATTGGGCAAAAAGTGGCTAAACAAAGTCAGAAATGGGTGAAATTGGTAAAAAAAAAAAATAATAATAATAATAATAAATAAAATTTTAAAAAATGGCCAAACCATGGGTTGAAATTGGCAAAAACTTGTTGAAAGTGTCAAATTAGAGGCAAAAATGAGTTACAGGTTGCCTAAAGGATTAAATGTTGTAAAAAAATGTTTAAAATGGTTTAGAAGTGATGAAAATGGGCAGAATAGGGCAAAAAAGGTGGTAAAACAAATGCAAATTTGGGCAAAAATTGGCACAAAAAAAGTGGCATAAATGGGTTAAAGTGTCAGAAAGGTGGCAAATAAATCACAAGTGCCAGAAAAATGGCAAAAAAGGGTAAAGTTGCTAAAAGGTGGTAAAAAGGGTTTAAAAGTGATGGGGAAAAATGGAAAAAAATGGCCAAACAATAGCAAAATTGTACTAAAAGTGGCAAAAAGGTAGCAAAAATGGGTTAAATGTAGCAAAAAGTTCCATGAAAGTGGCAGAAATGGGTCAAAATTAGTAATAAGAAGTGACAAAAATGCTGAAAGAAGCAGGAAAATGGTTCAAGTTTTCAAAACAAGTGGCAAAATGGGTAGAAAAATAGTTAACTTGGGTAAAAATAGCATAAAGTAATCATTTAAACACCAATTTCGACCCAGTAATAGCTTACCATGCTTTTCAGCTCTTAATGAGGTAACTGTTAGCCAGGCTGCTAGCACCAATGCTACTGATCCAACACACATACACTGATATCATCAATAAATCCCAACTGGGGAGGTCTCATTCTCTGGGGGTTTTCAGGGGTCCAGACTGGTGGGCAGGCCTGGTTACAGTATTTGCCATAAAGTTGTAGTAACATAATGTACAAATCCCCATGGCACAACTAGACGTGCCTTGCCACACCCTTTGAGAACCACTGCTTCACACCAATCGTGACTGAAAAGCTATGAATTAGGGCTAGGCTGATGTCGGTAAAGCCCAGTAGACCCAGTGAGGGACTGTGCCAACACTGGTAACACCTCCAGTGTAGTAGTGGCAGCAGACGCGTTCGTATGAAGGACTTTTACTGTAAGCCTATGACCGGATCAATGCCTTTGATATCTGCTGTTTAAAGCTGGATCTGTGTCCTGTGCTGACCTCTTACCAAACTGTGACTAGAATCAGTCATATATATTTATTAGACCAGCTGCTCTATAAAAAGTCAACTTTCACCCTAAAAAAGCCAGACTTTTCCTCAGATTTGTACTCTCATAATGTCTTTACCTACGTTCTTCTAAAGGCTGAAAATGCACAATCTGTTACCCCAGCACAGGTCTCAGTGTCAAAGAGGGGCTTATAATGTAAGGTCAACCTCCACAGATTGTGAAAGTGTGCTATGATGACATCTTTATTGATTCAGGTAAATAACTTTTGTTCAGGATTTAAGTTTAAACAGCAAGAGCTGGACGGCAGATTAACACCTCATCCTGACTCAGTGGCTCCTATAGAGGCACAAGCTCCCAGCTTAAGATGTTAAAATAGAAATTAAAAACACAGAGAAAAGGACAAAGAGGGGGAATTATGGGTATGCACAGTCTCATAAAGGGTTAATTAGGGTTTATATCTGCTATAATGTCTAATGCGTTCCAGTGTAGTTAAATTCAAAAGACACACCAGAGCAGCAGTTGAGTTGATTACAAGCATCTTTGGACCATCATAAAGAGATTTTCAAAGAACTAGAGGCTGACAGTGTTTGTCCAAGAGGCCCTTACTCGATAAATTGTCCAAAAAAAAAAAGACAAAAGGACCCATGAAAATGTGCTTTACAGATAGTAGATGGTGTCTGAATCTGTTCCTGAGTTTGACTTCACCTTCTTTTAGTGGCCTACTCTAGATGATCGTTGACTCAGTCAAAGGTCGCCTGAAGAAGTAAAAGCATCACCAGATAAGGGACAGTAGTTACAGAATTTACCTCACAGTGTTATCAGACGCTCTGAAGGGCTGATCTCTGTTTAATACAACTCTGCAGGTTTAGATTATTTTACATTCAGACAACAAACTTCACACTGATGCTTCTCACAGCTGTGGCCTATCACCGGTATATATTTTTACTATTATTTTTAATTTATTGTTATTTTTTTCCTCATTCTGTTAACAGAGACGGCAGTTTCACATGTTAGATGATCAAAATTAACTTTGTTTCTTGATGCTTGACGTCTTTACCCGTCAGCACGGTGTCTCTCCAAGAGGTGGGAATCTTTAGACACCTCACCGTTCCATTAGATTCCGGTTCATAGGTTCCCAATTCGATTATTGATGCTTTTTTTTTTTTTTTTTTTTTCACATTTCAGTTGTTCTCACTTTGTCAAACATAATAAAAACATTGCAATTAAGCATAATAAAATCAAACATTATAAAAGAAGGATCAATCAAATTTCCACTATCCTCTAATGGAAGCAGTGTTAATTTCATCGACTAAAACTATGACTAAAAATGTTCGTCTACAGCCTTTTTTTCACGACAAAAACTTGACTAAAACTAAAAAAAGAAAATCTGGTATGACTAAAATGGGAAAAAACTAAGTTTTGTTTTCATCAAGATGATTAAATCTAGACTGAAATGTAATGTAGTTTTCGTCAGACATTCAAAATGCGTGATATTTCTCCACTGTGGGTAAATCTGTCAGAAACAATGTAGCTGTATCTATTCTGCCTCTCAGCTGTAGAAAGCAGGGACCACAGGTTTGACAGAGTGCAGAGAACACACTACCATGACTTGGTACCAGATTTAGGTAAAAGAATAAATGCTTACTAAAAGTAAAGACTAAAATGTGAGGACTTAAAACGGACTAAACTAAAAAGGGTAGAAATGACTAAAATGTGACTAAAACTAAAAGACATTTTATTTGCAGAATAAAACTAATACTAAAATTAAAAATAGTTGCCAAAATTAACACTGAATGGAAGATGTGTGTAAATTGGAAATTTACAATTGCACTGAACCGAAGGTGGCAGCATACTTTCCCTGTAACATTTCTAAAATTACAAACATAAAATTGTGTTTTTTTTTTCACAGATGAACATGTGGTAACCTAAATCTTGCTGTTACTGACTCTCTTAGTGTCACAGTTCCTTTTTTTGTTCCAGTTATTCCAGAGTATTCAATATTTAAAGTACTATCAATTATCAATTATTAGACATTTATCACTAGATGCAGAATCTTCCACCTCAGAATCATGATGCATCTTAGAATTACTTTTTTCCCCCACCTCTAGTTCATCCATCTGTATGAGCTGTCCCTCTCCCTCCCTCTGTCTCAGAATATTCTTGGAAGTTATTTAAAGAAGTATTGAAACTCAGAATTCCAGAGAGTGGCGAGTTATGTTGCTCTGCATTGCAAGGATGATCAGACATCTTTAAATATAATGAAAATCTCTCTGACTTTGTACGCAGAGACCTGTTTTGACTGGATTCACTCTGCAGGAATATATTAGAAACAAGATGCAGACCACTGTAAACATGCAAAAAACTAGCACACGAACTGTGGACTGTTTCTACATATCCAGCAGAAATCAGTAAATTAACAAGTCACACTTAACAAGAAAATTACCCAGCCCTTTTCCTTCTTTTCGACAGAGATTGATTTTTATTCCCCACATTCATTACCTACTAAGCATGCTGATTTAACTGTAGATTATTTAGCTGTTTGGTTTGTTTGCTATTGTGAAGTGTTGCCTGTAAATTCTTAAATGTTTGATGTAAGTTGATGGTTTTAATTGGGCCTTTAGATCCATCAGCATCCTTATTTCCTGTGCCTTTGGGGCCAACAAGAAAGAATAAGGTGGAAATTTGACAAACCTTGCTCAAGATGCAGACAGTCTTAGTTTTGACCTGGTCTGCACCTCTAAAAATCTGAGCAGCCTCATTAGCCTCTTCTCTTCTTTGTCAGAGAATCACATTTAAACTACATGAGACTCAATTGTTGATGCTAGTTTGATTTAATCTCCACATTTAATCTCAGTTTATTCACAGTACTTTAGTACCTTAAACCACAAACTTCTGTTTGTGTAGAACCTGTCTGATCATCTATGTGCTAATTATTCTGATAATCACATCCTTGAAAAGTCAAACATTCCCGAGAGACCAGAGTTGTAAAAACAGACTTCGCCCTCAGTAACGTCCTCATCACAGAATGGTGTAGCATTATCAGCATTTTAAAAGGAGAGTCTTCCCATAAATGCAATGTTGATCAGCCTTCCTGCATCACAGTCACTGAAACTGATCAGTCTCAGAGCGAGGCCTATCTGCCTACATTTAGCACTGAAACAGAGATGGCTTTGTTGCAGCCTTCGCGTCATGACCTTAAAGACTCACCCTGCCTGCCCTGCTGTCCCTCTCTGACCCCATCAGCCCAAAGCCGTCTGTTTGCTGTGTAAAGAGGATGTGACAGCACAGAGACAGCAGAGAGCTCCTGTCATCTTTCCATGAAATGGCCTTGCAGACTTTGCCTTATTCTGTTACTCTTCCTCTAAAAAAGAGCGTTTCATGGTGTTGGGACATAACGGTTGGAGAGAGCACTCGCCACAGAGGACGGTTTTTCAGAGCGTAAAGGCAGGATGGGGTTTTCCCTCACCTATGTGAGTTCATCCTTTGATTTCAGTGTTTTTAGTCTGCAGATCAGCCGGTGGAGAGTGGGCTCGCCATCACCTTTACACGGACGGAAAGCCTTGCACCTGGATTATTCTTGGATCTGCTGAAGCTTGAGGAATGCTGGAAACCTTGTTCCACTTCCTTTTATGGTTGTTTTAACATGACAGGGCTAAGCATTGTGGGTTGTTTACATGTTTGTTGTGTGTCATATGTATTGTGTTTTGTGAACTGCCATAGTATGTTTCTTTGGTTTTCAGACTTTGTGTACATATTCTTATTTATTCCAGATTAAATCTGTGTGAGTGTGTCTGTGTGTCACCAGGGATTATTTAAGACTGTTCACCTGAATGCCACAGTGTTTTTGTTTCTCTTAATGCTGATTCAGCAGAAGGTAAAGTTTGTCTGCTACATATTTTTAGAATTCAGCACTTGACCCAACCAGAGCATGTGATATAAAATCTTTGATTAATCCAGAACACATCCTCTCTATTCATACGGACTCCAGCTGCTGTTTTAGGTTTTGTAGCAGAGAGATGCTGCAGATAGACGTTTCAGAACGCAGCAGGAGGAAAAGCAGGACTTTTCACACATTTAACCAGAACACGGTTAAGCTTTTCATAGATTTAGATAATAAGAACATATCAACAGAGTCATGACAAACTGACATGCTCATCAGTAGAGAAGGGAAAAATAACAACAAAACAGAAAAAGATTGCCTAGTGTTTGATGAAAAGTCAGAGAATGACCAAAGTCAATATGAAGAATTATAACCACAGCTCTAGTTTATATAAAACCTTTACACTAGAACACAGAGACACAGCACCTGTTGAGTGTTTAGCAGAGTTTGGGCTTCATATTTGAGCTCTGAATGTGAGTAAAAACACCGACTGTCCATTCATTATGTAACATTTTCCCCTTCCTCAGTTAAGTCTGGCTTTGTTGGTGATTAGTTTTAATGAAACACTGCTGAGCTTGTGTTTAGAGTTCTCCATGCAGTAGTCACCGATGGTGATGGCTCTGACAAGGATGGTTGATTTCCTCCAACACCAGACAGTGTACCGAGTGTTTGGTGTCGTAACGTGATCACGATGACGATGTGAGCTCCACCTCTGACCTCCCCTCAGCTTTGTACACAATGTTTTCTCACATTTACACCAGTGCATGTTTTCTAGAAAAATAAAGTCTGGTCCTTACTCAGCAGATTCCATCTCTGTTGTGATGTCGTTATTTTAGTCTGACTTAAATGTATTTCAACATAAAAAGTGCCCTTAAAGTTAAAGACTGACCCTCTATCTAAACAGTGTTATGGTTTTTCCTCATTAAAGGGCCAGTCTGTAGTTTTATTGACAAGTGTTTGGGTTTCCAATCTTGAAGATGTTCCCCTTTCATCCAAGCTTTGCCAGTTCAAGCTAGAGAAAACTCTAACCTTAATAAATGCACATGCAGTTTTTTAATTATTTCATTTATTAAGGGAAAAATACATCCAAATGTATACTTGGCCCTGTGGAAAAGTCTTTGCCTTCTAACCTGCTGTATCACCTTTGGTGGTTTGATAACTGGTTTGCAATAATGCCACAGAGCTACTATGGAGAGCTGTGTGATGATGATAGAGTGTGTTCATTTTTTAATCACATTTTTCCCCCTCTCATATTAATTTATTGAAACTAATCAAAAGTTGACTGCTCTTATTTGTACACATTCAAACATAGTCTCATCCTTTCAGGCATCAGAACTTCATAGATGTCTTTCTGTGACCTGCTGAATGCATATGAAATAAAATAAAAAAACAAGTGTGCAAAAAAACATTTATTACTCACTACAAGATTTACACAATCTATTCATGTACAGCAGTAAAATGGGATAAGTTGATCATAAATCATTTTTATGAACAGTTTAATGTGAAACAGTAAGTCCTTTTTAGTTAAATCAAGAGTAATGAGTGTTGTTAAATCATGATCTCATCTAATACTGTGTTCTTTATAATAGAGAAGGATTTATTGCTTGTGTTTGTTGAAAAATACATAAGACAAAGAACTTAAAAAGCAATGTCAAATTAAACATCAATATTGGAAAAAATAAATCACAATTGGATTATTTTCCTGAATTGTTCATCCCTGTTAACTACTCAGTACTTAAAGTTAAACTTTGATACTTTTTACTTTCACTTGAGTAAATGTATAGACCAGTACTTCTACTTATACTGAAGTTCATTCTAACCAGAGTAACTGTATTTTACAACAGTCTTATACTAGTACTGCCATCAAACTCTGAGTTATTTTGACATGAAAAAAAATCTGGGTTTATGAAATTTGTGTATCATTACATTCTGTTTAAATTTACATTTTAAACAGCGCTTCAACTTTTTTGGAAATGAGCTTGTATTTACTTGGATAAAGCTGTAATGCAAATAATGATTGAAACAGTGAGTGAAGAATTAGCAGCAGGCTGATTGGCATGATTGAAGTAACAACCAAAGATAGTGATCAAATGGAGATACACAAAAGACTAAATGATTGAAAATAACTGAACTACAATGTTTCACTTTTGCCCTATTTTCATCAAATTTACCTGAAATTGTGTGACCTTCACTTTTTTTTTTAATTTTGTCATTTTCACCTGTTCCCAAACAGCGCAGCCATTGTGAGTGATGTAGTTCACCGTTTGCCCTCTAGAGGGCAGTAATGTTTACAGGACTGTACAGAAAGACCAAATGATGGACCAGAAGAAGAAGGGGGACGGCAGCTTACTGTTCTTTCTTAATCTATCCAGACAACTCCAGTGAAACTTGTTATAACAGCTTTCTAAACAGATAATTCTTTAAGGACAGAGACTTCATCAGCCGTAAATCATCTTTACTGTCCTCCTGAACTGTTTACGACACTTCCACCGTACCAACGAGCAGAGAAATGGGACGAAAGGTGACTCTTGCTACCTGCTCACTGAATCAATGGGCTCTGGACTTTGAAGGAAACTCAGACAGAATACTGAAGAGTAAGTCCACTAACACACTAATACAAGAAAATCCGCTATTATATTTAATTTAAAGAGGCCGTATCTGCTACGAGATGGGACAATGGAGTTTAGCTTATGGCTCGAAATCATCATGTAAATCTTTGCACGCTAGACTTCAAGTGTAGAAGAACAGACATGCGCACTAGGCATGAGAGCAAGTGACTGAGGCAAACATAAATAATTCCTTCTTCACCCCCTAATGCTTAAATAAAAACAGCTCCTCACATTTCTGGTTGTATAAATGTCAAACAAACAAACAGACAAAAAAAAAAAAAACGTGGAGAAAAATCTAAAATAAAAGGTCTTACTTGGAAAACAACCAAATTTATTGACCAAGCTTCATACAGAGCGAAATTATTGTATTGTTTTTGTAGCCTTTGAATTTTTCTATTTCATGTAGTTTTTTCAAATTAATTCAGACTACGGAAGAGATTTAGGACTGGGATGTTTTTTTTTATTCTGAAAAAAAAAGTGTCTAACTTTGATCTCAAAACTGAATTAAAAAACAATTTCATCTAATTTCTTTAGTGGGCCTGATCCTCCTCTGTACAGACGGGCCACATAATGGGACAAAATAAAGGTTAAGAAAAGCTGATCTGTGTAGTATAATGTTACATCAAAAACCCTGTATTTCTAATGTCATAATACCTAATAAGACTTTAGGCTGGCCTCATTATCTCTGTCTTTTAACAGAATGTATGTTTTATGAAAAAGTGGCCTAATAATTTATGATTAAAATGTATAATTGACAAATAAATGTTGAAAATAAACACATTAAAGCAGTTGTTCTCAACAGGTCTACACTCATGACCCGCCACTAGGGCTCACTGATTATGGCAAGTCTCTAGATTTGTACTGAGATCTCAGAAAGTTTTGCAGTTTGGACATAAGATAGAATTAAACATATTACTGAATGAAGGGACAGGACAAAACTAGCAGGTTTAAAAAGCATGTTATTACAGAAGTCCTAGGAGGACACTCATGTGTGAACTGTATTTTTTTCTGTTTCTTGTGATACATTTAGGTGGTTTTCTGGAGATTTGTATGTTCTATTTTACATTATCATAGAAAACCTGCTCCCAGGATAAGGAAATAAATGAGTTAAGTTATAGGAAAACAACTCGAGTTTGTGTTAACCACAGCAAAATGATTAAATCAGTTTTTCTTGATTAATGATAACAGCCTTGGTCTGATTTACTCTGAGTGTCACATCTCTCAGTAACAGTCAGTGAATTCACTGTTGAATAGAGGATATATATGATTACTTATCTGACTGGTCAGACATTTCCTAGCAATGCATAGCTGACTGATTGTTAAATATTTATTTATTTTTTTTATCATTGATCCATTTTCTTATTTGCACCACAAAAGAAAAACCACATATTGAAACTTTTAGTCTTATAGACTTGGAATACAATTATTCCTGTTTCTATCTCATTAAGTCTGGACTATGGTGACATTATAAACATATTACTCATGCCTATTTATAACACAGAACGCTCAGAGTTTCAAGTCAGAAGGAATCCAGAATAGATCGGTACAGAACTTGTATTTATTGGTCGATATTGTCACAAAGAAACAACTCATCGCACAAATGTCAAAAAGCAAAATAAGGCCACTGTCCATCAAACACAAAACAAAATGACATTACCACCATGGTAAATGGCTGGAGTTAGGCGTCCTGCCCAAGGAGGCGTGGACATGTGAGTGTAGGAGCTGGGACTGAACCCATGAGCTTCTGGTTTGGAGATGACCAACTGCTTACTGGTCAGTCGTTGTGAATTCCTTGATTGGATGAATCAATGAACACGTGGAGGAAGCATTATGTGTTTAGAATTCCTTCATATTTGCATGAACTAACTTTTTTCTTTAATTTTTTTCCTGTTAAGTGCTGAGCAGTTGAGATGCAAAGTAGAAAAAAAGCACAGCGACATTTTGTGTTTTGGGATAACTTAGTTTGATTACATGGTTTATTACAAAGTAGACTGATTAAAGGTACAGAACTTTTGTTTTCAGAACGACATGAAATGTATCAGTAAGTGGATATTTATACCGTGTAAGGCAACGAGTCATGATTTGTTTGGCGGTTGCAGGAAAATCTTTCACACCTTGTCTTGAAATATGTATGAAGTTTCTTTTTTTTTTTTTTTTGTTTCTTTGACAGGTATCGAGATAGCTAAGGCTCAGGGAGCCAAATACAGGCTGGGCCCAGAGCTGGAGATCTGGTATGATGGGATAAAACTCTCATTTATTTCCTGGGAATTCTCATAGGTTCATCAGATTCATGAGTATTTCTCAGTTTTAGAAATGTAAAATTATCTTGGTGTGAAATATGTTTGAAACTATATGTGAAAATTTGGGACATAAAAATATTTGGAAATGTTTTGCAGCTTAGAGGTAAAGCTGTCTGGGATATCCGGCTCCATTTTTCTTCCCTCAGCTAACTTCTCTTTTCTAACACACTATTTTTTACAGCGGCTATGGATGTGCAGACCACTTTTATGAATCAGACACACTGCTCCACAGTTTCCAGGTCCTTAAAAAGCTCCTGGAGTCTCCCATCACCCAGGATATCATCTGTGACGTGGGGATGTAGGTGTCACCTTCAAACGAGTCTGATTCAGTAGAAAGCCTGATTCACATTGTTGCAAGAGTTTGACATGGTAAAGAACCTAAAAGCTTCAGCATCATATATCTAACTTTAAAGGTCACCTTTAAACCATCACTAAATTAGCACCTTTGCTGGTGCTAATTTATTCAACAAAAACAATGACAAAGATTGGACTGGGTGAAATTAAAGGTTTTAGTATCCAAAAAGATCAAAATGTTCAAGGTGTGCTTGCAGAACACTAAAAGATGAAAATTCCAGTTAGCAAGCACCATATTTGACCAAAAAGCAGAACCTTCAACTTTCTACTGGTTAAAAAAAACTCTGTTGAGTCTGACTGCTGCTGTTACACTCCCTCAAACCTTTAGTTAACCCTAACCCATTAGTTAAAAATAGTCATCTTCTGTCAAAACCCCTGTTTAGATTGGGAGAGGCATTGTGACGTGTCCTAAAGCTCAGCATTAACATGACTACAAAGTCAATAAAACATCATGATGTGTTCAATTGTCACATGAAGAAAAAGACAATTAGAGTTTTGGTGCAACACTTGCATAAATTGTTGTTTGAGTTGTTTTCCAGTAATTGAAAATATATAATGCTAGTATTTACTAGTACCATATATTTACTCCCTTCCTGATTTCTTATTTGGTGGCATATTTGTCACATTTAAATGTTTTAGATCATCAAACTAATTTTAATTTTAGACAAATATAAACTGAGTAAGTACAAAAGTAAGTTTATAAATGATTTCATTTATTTAGTTAAAAAAAGCCATCCAAACCTACCTGGCCCTATGTGAAAAAGTCGTGGCCCCTTACTAAACCTAATAACTGGTCGTTCAATCCTGGCAGCAACAACTGCAAGCAAGGGTTTGCAATAACTGTCAGTAAGTCTTTCACATTACTGTGGAGAAATTAAGGCCCACTTTGACCCTGTTTGCAGAAATGTTTTAATTCAGCTAAATCAGAACTCAGAAAGGGGGCAGATACCTTAACATTACTGTATCTAAGAGCTCTGTAAAAATGTACTGTAGTTTCATCTTTCCACCTTATAGAAGAAAAGTTAATTATTGATTACGACTCAGATCTTTAAGGAATATTGATAATATCTAGTATAGTACTTAGGGCTGAATGATCTGGGGTATAATATTATTGTGATTTTTTTCCCCAGTATTGCCATTGCAATTTGATATACAATTATTTCTCATGTTCCTTACATACCAACAACCACAAGCAAGAAATCATTCTATCTTATAACCAACACAATATTAGATCAAACTAGGGCTGAAAAATTTTGAAACTATGTAATTGTGTTGATTTTGACTTTTATTTATATGAGCTGAAGTATTTAAGGGACTAAGGGAGTTATAATTTTTATGTCATTCTCTTATTAAGTAAAAGAACGTACAAAAAAGATGGATTTTTGTAGACTATTCTAAAAAACTGCCTGATGTCGATTGCATGATATGTAGTGCATAATGTCTCTGCTGCAGAATAAAAGATATAAACTGGTATTTTGAAACAAATTTCAAATTTTAGAGAAATATTTCACCTTCTGCGATTTAAAAATTGCAGCAGACCATAGTGTGATTTAATCGAATTTTGGATCAATTGCCCAGCCCTAGCAGGGCTTCATCCTTGCAGTGAAAGTACTCCTCTACATGCTAAAGTCCTTCACTCAGGGTTGTCGGTATTCATCAGTTCATCACTCTTCAGTGTTAGGTTAATTGAAGATCAATCCCTGATGAGAGTAAAATAAAGGTTAGATTATCTGACAGTTTGACTAATTGTTCTGACTCAGAATAATGACTGAAATGTTAGGATATTCTTTGAAATGTTGTTTTTTAATTTTCACTAAATCTAGACTAAAACTCTAAAATAAACTAAGCTAAAATGTTCCTAAAACTAATGAGCCTTTTTGACTAAAGACCAGGACTAAGACTAAACCAAAAATAATTCTGGACTTTCCTGATAGTTTTGGTGTCCCTTTGACAAGCTGTTGTGGATTCTGTTCTTACAGGCCCATCATGCATCACAACGTACGCTACAACTGCCGAGTCCTCTTCCTCAACAGGTACACCAGGTCACCTCTCCTGTCTGTCCTATTTTCATACATTTTTAAAGTCTGACATGTTGGAGTGTTATTTTAATATATTTTCATGTATAAGGGAGAATGCAGTACACCCCCAGTAACTTGTCTTTACCTTTTTAGAAATATGTAATTTTCCTCCACCTTGCAGAAAAATCCTGCTGATAAGACCAAAAGTGATGATGGCCAACCATGGGAACTACAGAGAGATACGCTGGTTCTCACCTTGGAACCAGTTAAGGTCGGTTTTCACTCAGAAGTCTACCACAGACATGTGACTATCCAGACTATCACTCTGTTTTCATGTGAGCATTACTGGTTGATCTTCATCATTATCATCATTCTCATTTTTATTTAAAATAACTTCAATGATTTCACATATTGATGCACACAGCTGCTATTTAGACATTGGACCTATAGATAGCTTTAATATTAGACATTCTAATATTTATACCAAACTCCATCAGCTGAATGACCATGGTTGAAATATACCATGGTATTAAATAATTAGGTAGTATTAACCTATCTTAGACTGTTCTGAGATCCAGTCTGTTCTCTGGGAGGTGGGTACGTTCCATATTATTTAAAAAAAATAAGTTTTTCCCTCCCCTGTCCCAACCCAAAGGCTGGATTGAATGGTTTCCAATTAAGAAATGATTTATTATAACAATTAGATATGCAGATAAAGGGGCAGGAATTGAACAGAGTGAGGATGGAAAGTTAAAAAGCAGATGCCAGGCCTAATGCTCTGTTTAAAGGTTGTTTATTGGAAGAACCAGCAACAGTATTGACCATGGATAGATCTTTAAATTACTATGGCAAAATGGGGTCTTATTTTTTTCCTTTTTTTTAATTTAGAAGCTTTTTATCATGAGTGAAAATCAAATGATACTTATATCTGGTTGATACCACAGCAACTTCATTCCCATTATTTGGCGATTTGATCCTTTTAATAATAAAGAAACTCCTGAACACTGTCCTAATTACATGAATTAGTTTGCAATATGTGGAAAAATGGTTGGAGCTGGCAAGGATCAAGGGTTTCCCCCGAATGTTGCTAACATATTAATGAAATTTTGATGGTGCTCTCCTTTTTGTGTGAAAAATGAGCGAAAACCATGAAATTTCTGTACTTTTGACCCCACCAATCATCAAAATAATGATAATAATATGATCTGATATAAACACATAGGTTATAGACTTCAAGATACTCTGTTAACCTTAGTATGCTGCCAGTGTTTAAGTAGAACTTAGAGAGTAGGAACAAGTCTGCAAATTTTACTGTTATAATTGGCGGCGTCTGTGTGTCTGTCTTGGTTTGCACATCACACCGTTGCCTCAGTTGTTCTTGATACCACACAGAAGACGTCTTGGATGTACTGGTCTGAAACTGGTGCCATAATAAAGTCATAAATATGTACAAATCTGAATTAAAAAAACTAAAATGTTGCGCCGAGTACTCGTACAGGGACTTCTCCTGTATAACGCTTCCATTTTCTCTTCTCCCAGTTCTCTCAGGTCCACGACTGGCTTTCTTGGCACCACCCCTTCCTCTTTGTTGCTCTATACATTGTCAAGCTGTCATAATACGCTAGCGGTATAGCTGATTCTCAACATTTTATCAGGAAGAGCTTCAGACTTCTGAGACTTGACTTGTTCAGTTCAAAAGATTTAGACGAGCAACAAGCTTTCAACTAAGAGTGTCCCTAACCACAGCTCACTGTTAAAGCAGAGAAAGTTTGGTGCATGTAATCAGAGATGCTTTGCATGCTCCATAAATACAGCAAACCCTCGTTTTGACAATTAAGAACACATGATTGCCCAGTCTTGGATGACTTGGACTTACATTTTTGTTACTGGGGCATCAAACAGATTTCAGTTTGTTTTGACTTTAACCATATTACTGTAACAATTTTAAATTTCTTTATAGAAAAAATCTTTAGATACGTAATGTGTAATTCCATTTATCTAAAACAATATCAGGATATGATTTCTTTAACAAACTGTATCAATCTGGTTAAAATGTTTCTGTATTTATTTTTTAACTCAGCCATCTCTGCACCCATGATTGGAGTCTTTTGTCTCAATCTATGGGTAACTCTTCCCTTACAGTCCTGTGGGTACTTAAAGAAAGTGAAAAATGTTCATTTTTATTTACTCATTTAATGACCTGATTTCCCTTTGGTGAACATTGTGGTTGGCAGTTAAAGTAAATGTGTTTTTGCTCCTCCCTTAAAGAAAAGTGGAGGAGTACTTCCTGCCCAGAATGATCCAGGAGGTGACAGGCCAGGTAAAACACTTTAATCATCAATGTTTAGATGTATCTCACTCTTTGTCAGTGTTTTTAATCTCCTCTTTGTTTCTGTGTGTCAGGATACGGTCCCTTTTGGTGACTGCGTATTATCCACTAAGGATACGTGCATTGGCACTGAGCTATGTGAAGAACTCTGGAATCCCAGAAGGTAAAATCAGTGCAGGGTTTTAAGTCATCAGTACTTGCTCCTGATAACTAAATATAGTCTTTATCTTTATCAGCCCTCATATTCAGATGGGTCTGGACGGGGTTGAAATCTTTACTAATTCTTCTGCTAGCCACCATGAGCTCCGCAAGGCCGACCAGAGAGTCAACCTGATCAAGTCAGCCACCACCAAGGTAGAATGTTTTAAGATATGCTTCAGCGTGGTGCAATTGCATCTGTTGTTTAATAATTTGTAGTGGAATATACGGGCATACAAGTAGTAATCACAATTTCACATTTACACTGTGATCTTACTTAAAGGCTGCTAAGTGCATATTTATTTTAATCTCATTAGTCACCTTTACTGACACAGACCCTGCACTAGAGGGCAGTGTTGTACTGTAGATAGTGAAAATGTGTCTGTAACATCCTGTGTTTTTTAATCGCAGCTCTTATTGTGTGAAATAGTTTAACTGAAATCGATGCTGCATTAAGTGAAATCATGTTGTTTCAGAGCGGAGGTATCTACCTGTATGCTAATCAGAGGGGCTGTGATGGAGACCGGGTTTACTACGACGGATGTGCCTTGGTGGCCATCAACGGAGACATCGTGGCCCAGGGAGCACAGTTCTCTCTAAATGACGTGGTAAATATATAAAAAAGTATATTCAAAGTTGTCTAAGGTTTGGAAAATAACCAAGGTGGAAAAACTCAACTACTGCCTGGCAGATAAATGCCACCATGAGGTAAATCATTGCCAGACAATGAAGGTAAAGTGGCAGGCCAAAATAAAGGTCTGAGGTGGTTTCTGCAACTGGTTGAAATCATTTCTTTAAAAGTGTAGGTCAGTGGTGCCCAAACTTTTTCCAATAAAGGCCACATACAGAAATATATAAGGATGTTGGGGCCACTTTAATATCCACTTAGGTGAGCTAAATGAAAGTTTGTAAAATCAATATAATGTGGGTTAAGATATGCTTAGAGATTGCTTATGCCTAAATGGCTAGTTCTGTCAGGATCACTTTGTCAGGAAATGCACATGATTTGCAGCTATAAATATTTATTAGCATGAATTATTTAGCACTTATTGCTGTTATTTGTTTGGTGGTGTGGCTGTTCTGACATCCCCCTGCCCTCCTACAATCCTATGTGGAAAACATCAAGCACCCTGCTCTTCCTATGCCAATAGGAAGAGGAGAGGAAGAGAAGCAGCAGAAACCACAGAGCAGAGAAGGCATCAGTGACAACAGAATGACACTAATTAAGTCAGAAGAAGAATAAAGGAGGAGCTGGGGTGGAGGAGGGTTGCAAGAGCAACTTGCAGAGAGAGCGGCAGAGCTGAGGCTGCATGAGAGCGATTAGCCAATAGTGTGCGCAGAGCAAATCAGCTGGCAAATAGACAATCATTTCCAGGGGTCTGAGGATGCCAATCAGATCTTTAGGGGCGCTGTTTGGCTCAAGCTAGCACTGGCTCTGCCCCTGGAATATTACTGCAATATTGGTTGCCAATATGTTTATCGCAGTGTTGTTTCAGTTTAATCACATACAAACACATCAATAAAGTCTTATTGTCAATATGTTTTGTTTACAGGATTATTTAATTAATTAATTAATTTGATTAGGACAGTGCACATCAATCAACATTTTGGCAATACACATCAATGTAAATATGCCAGAATTAGCACAATAGCTTGATTTCATCTGTTGTCTTAAGGCAGGCAATTACAAAAAGAGCAAAAAACAGATTAAAATAACAACACAATTCACAGGACAGTACACAGAAAACACACAGTGTTAACAAACAAGATGGACGCAATGTGTACACAACAAATAACTCGAGAGCATGGAAGCACAGCATTATGCTAAAACTCTGAAGTTCAATACAGTTAAGCACAAGCTTCATGTTCAGATGGAGGCCATATTCCATGTTATTTCTAGAGTCTGCTCTGGGCCAATCAAAATTGGACTGCGGGCCGCATTTGGCCCCTGGTCCATAGTTTGGACATCTCTGGTGTAGGTGCATATTTTATTATAAATTTTGCATTACAACACCAGTGAAGTGGGGATCAAATGAATGAAGGCCTTTGTCCTGCAAAGTTTGATGCGAATCAGAAAGTTTCCTGGTATTAAACCATGGTGAATATGCACTGATGTGCAACCTAACGGGAATATTTAATCATTTGGTTTTAAATAACCTGAGCTCTGGACATAACAATGATAGGTCAAAGACAGGGAAGACGCCTGCACTGCATATTAAGGTGCTTTGCACTGGGCATTCAACAGGCTTCAGAAGAAAATGCACAATGCTTCATTCACATTTTAGTAAATTCTGCATTTATTGTTTAGAATTTTCTTTGTCTAATAACCATATTTCTTAGCCAAGCTTAAACACATTTAAATGTTAGCATATGTCAGCCCACTTACTGAGCTTATTAGCTTTTATTCTGCATTTTAACATGGATTCCATATTTGAATAGGATTTTAACTTAAAGGACTTGCTCTATAGTGTGGAAGTGTGTACCAAAGCTGCTACGAGTTTATGTGGATGATCTGTGGTAAAAGCCAGAATCATGTGTCTGAATGCTATTCACAGCAGTAACCAGAGCTGATGAAGTCTTTTTCTACCTTGGGACATGGGAAGACATGGCCGATTGGTGCACAATGCTGATATACCTTTAATGTTTACCCCCTTGTTATATTTTTGTCTCATTCATGTTTACTTTGCATTTACTGTCAAAGACCTATTTCTAGCTCTGCATTGTCTTATCTGTTGACAAACATTTTTTTTACCTTTTTGTTGATGAAAATAACACTGGACATGTAAATCTTGATTTTAAAGAATCATGAAAAGGACTCATGGATAATTAACATTTAACAGGTTAGAGTCAGATTTGATAATTATTTGCTGCCTTTTTAACATTCAGATGTTTGTGCACTGGTGTGAAATATGGTGTTAAATACCTACTATTAAGACTGAATAGTAAAGTCTGAAAACGTTTAGAGTTTCAGTACAAAGGGGAAAACCTGGAAAATGAAAATCCCCACGTACCTGATAGATATGAAGTGCCTGTATTGCTTCTTATCTGCAGTAGAATGGTTTCTTGTGTTTGCAGGTGTATTGGGTAATCTTCACAGACGCAGGTCAGAGAGAACAATGACAGAAAACATTCCTGAGTGAGCCATACTGATCTGTGTTTGGTCTTTCTGCTGTTACTGTAGGAGGTGATCACGGCCACTGTTGACCTTGAAGATGTGCGGAGCTACAGAGGAGAAATTTGCCAACCAAACATGGTGAGACAGTAACCTCGCGTGTTTTTCAAACTAAAGTTTGCTGAATCATGAAAATTGTTTTTGTGATGCTTTTTAATTTTTATTCCCTCATGTTACCTCAGAGCTCAGTACTAACCTGAATCAGGTCAGTTTTTTTGGTTTGTTTAAAGGTAGAGTATGTAAGAATGATGGCTCTGAATTTTCTATATCCATTTATTCAACCCCAACTCCCAAAAAGTTGAGTTATGTGTAAAAAATAAGTAAAAGCAGAATGCCATGACTGTCAAATCTCATAAACCTATATTTTACTCACAGTAGAACAAAAATAACATACCAGATGTTGAAACTGAGACATTTTACCATTTCATGAAAAATATTAGCTCTATCTGAATTTTATGGCAGCAACACATCTCAGAAACCTTTGAACACCCTTGTGTGGCATTTCCTTTTCTTTTAACAACATCCTGTAAATGTCCGGAAAGTGTTTGCTTGTTTTTAGGAGAGGAATGTTGTCCCATTCTTGTCTGATGTAAGATTCTAGCTGCTCAAACAACTTTTCTGATGCTCCTGTTTTCTACTGGTGAAAGGTCTGGACTGCAGGCAGGCCAGTTCAGCACTCTGACTCTTTCACTGAGTGCTCCACTGTGAAGCCATGTGGTATGTGGTTTAGCAATGTCTTGCTGAAATAGTCAAGGCCTTCCCTGACAGATACATTGTCTGGATGGGAGCATATGTTGCTCTAAAACCTCTCTCTACTTTTCAGCATTGATAGTTCCTTTTCAGATGTGTAAGCTGCCCACGCCATCAGCATTAATGCAACACCACACCATCAGAGATGCAGGCTTCAGAACTGAGCCAGGATAACAAGCTAGATGGTTTCTCTTCAGTACACAGGACACGCTGCCTGCAGTTTCCAAAAGGAATTTCAAGTTTTGATTAATCTGACCACAGAACAGTTTTCCATTTAGCCTCAATCTATTTTAAATGAGCTTTGGCCCAGAGGAGACAGTGGCATTTCTGCATTGTGTTCACATATGGCTTCTTCTTTGTATGACACAGCTTTAACTGTCATTTGTGGCTGGACTCGTCCTCTCACTGCCTGTGTTTCTCCGTTGCAGGAAAGTGAACACAAACTTTGCCACAGAGTGAAAGTGGACTTCTCTCTGTCTGGTGTTGACGATGTCTACCTTCCTACTCACCAGCCCATCACATGGCACTTTCATACACCGGAAGAAGAGATCAGGTAGAAATAGCTTTCAGTTGCTGGTAAATTTGAATAAATGCCAGTATTATCATCATATGAAAGAGTTATCACCTGTGCTGTTCAGTTTAGGGCCGTCCTGCTGGCTCTGGGACTACCTGAGGAGAAGTGGTCAGGTGAGGAGGAACAGACGGCAAATTGCACATTTTCCTCACAATGTGTCTTACTTCAGACTTTCATGTTAGTATGAGTGAATTAAACCATGTTTATTTTTAGATTAATGAATTTATTTTCATCTTGAAACTTAAAAGGATAACAAACCTGTTTCTGGGTGTCCTTAAAAATTAATCCTGCAATACTCAAAAACATTCAGAAGCAGATCCACAAAGAATTATTATGCAGTGCTTATACCACACAGAGATTTACTCAAGATTTGCATGTGCTTTTAGCTTTTTGACCTTGTCCACAAAAGGTCACATGCTGGCAATAACACACCACAGGGTTTGGCAGCCAAGCGCCATTGCTAGTGTTTTCCACAGACCGAGTGGCACATCAGTGCTTGGATCACTGACACTGCAGGGACAGAGTGAGAAGTAAGGAAAGATTTTCAGACTGAAAACTCAGAGTTTGTGCAGCAAAAGACATGCATACTGTATCGGCTGTAAATAGTGACAGAAATTTTACTATCTTCCATACCAGTTATTACATTTCAAAGCCAATACTGTAACGAAATGCAAGGCAAAAGGACCCACAAGCAGACTCGGGACATAGGGGAAAGAGTCAATAATCATTTAATGAATGCAAAGTTCAGTACACAGGAGGTCAGTCAGCTCAGGCAAAGGTACAAAAAATGGCAGGCAAAAACTCGGAAATCTAAGGACTGAAACTGGGTCAAAGCACAAAGAATCAATCAGAAAAATAAGGCTCAAAAGTAATGCAAACTGGGAGTAATACAAGACGATCTCGCACAGAAGGAAGGGAGTGAGTGGTATAAATACACAAGGAAAGGGAAGACAGCCCAGATGAGGGTCACCGGGTGGAGAAAATAAAAGAGAACTCAACTAACTCAACCAAGGGATGTGACAAATATATCCTGATACTGAGATCATGCTGATAGTATCGTGCATCTCTAGTCTTATTCAGGCTTGTACATGCAAGAGCAAACTAGTCTCCAGCTACATTGTCTAAGTGTGTTAGTCTGACATTTAGTAATCCGTTTCGGTCAGATTAAGTTATTAACATGTGTTTAAGAGTCTGGTTTAAGTCAGTCTAACACAGGAATACAACTTTTCTAACTACATTCTAACTAACCTTGGCTTTTGTCCGAGTTTAATCATTTTAGCTGACATGTAGGATTTATTTTGACGCCTAGCTCTTTCTTGACACGGTGAAAAGCCTGACCTGCTCCAATACCTGCTCTTATTCCAGCCTGTTTGATGGTTCTTGTTTGTATCTCAGGCTGGTTTTCTGTTGCCTCTGAGCGGAGGAGTGGACAGCTCATCCACTGCCTGCATCGTTCACTCCATGTGTGTGCTGCTCTGCCAGGCTGTAGCTGACGGCGGTATGACTTACTTTTCTTTAAGACAAGTTAAAAGGGCAGTGTATAAATGCAGACATAAACTATGCAAACGTTTACTCTTGTAATGAATTTGTTACACTGTGTTCAGTAGATTAGTTTTTACAGTATCAGCCCCACTTTGTTATCTTCTTTATATTTTCTTTTCCAAAAATAATTCTGCTCACCCCGCTGTGGTTCTCTCTTCACACTCACCTCCTGTCTATTGTACACACTTGCCTACACCTCAGTTTCCTTTTTCTTTCTACCTTTGCGTCTATTCTGTTCACTTTCTCTGTCATTAGTTTTATTGGTTTTCACCTGCTGTGTCTGCTGATGTAGCAGACACTGGACATTTTTAAAGTGATGTTTTAAAGCGATAGAAAACAACCCAGGAAGGCTACCAAACTACATTTTATACAGCCACTGTTACCAAACAAGAGCTCAAGATGACAGGGTGAGTATTAAAGGAGACACATTATACCCTTTTAAGACAAGCTTAAATTGTTCTCAGAGGTCCCCAAAACATGCCAGTGAAGTTTGTTGCTGAAAAAACACTCCAGTATAGGAATTTTGTACGTTTAAAACCCCCTCTATTTCAGCCCTTCTCAGAACGAGCCATTTCTGTGTCTGTGGCTTTAAATTAATTACCCCCTTGTTATATTGTAATTAGCTGTCTGACTCTGCCCCTGACCACACCCCTCTCAGGAAATGAATGCAGTACTCCTGGTACTACAGACACTTTTATCCAAAGTTTAGAAGTAGACTGGGATTTGAACCATCAACCTACCAGACTGTAGTCAGCAGGATAACCCATTGAGCTATCCAGCATCTCAGCTACTAGTTGAGAGGATCACTAGACGAGGGCAGAACTTTCCTCCAAGTGGGGGAGGGCCAGCCAAACCTGGGGGTGGGTGCTCACACTCCTGGTGAGGTCACCAGGAGCTAAATCTGAGAACAGCTTGTTTCAGCACACATTTTCTGAAAGGTGGAGAAAGAGATGGGGAGAGGGAATGGATTTTTCTGGTATTTGAGGGGATTGTGGACAGGCCAGGGGCATATATTTGTGTTAGAAAAGCCTGAAAAAGTGATTTTTGCATAATATGTCTCCTTTAAAAGAATAAGAATATTCACAGTTAGGATATAAAAAGAGCTTTCTGATACACTGATTGTGTTTGGAGGAGCAGAGCAATCAGAAAGTGTGCAATAATTCATCGAGTGGTTTCTTTGAAAGTAAACTAGAAATGAATAAACTTTCTTGTCTTCTTCCTTGTTTATTTTAACAAACCAGGTATCTCATTGAGTCCATTCTTCTTTCCCTCTTTCCTTTGTACCTCTCACCTCTCTCTCTCCGTACCACAGACATGCAGGTACTGGCGGATGTTCGCAGAGTCATAGGGGATGATTCCTACTCTCCTAAGCACCCAAAGGAGCTGTGCAGTCGCATCTTCACCACCTGCTACATGGCCAGTGAAAACTCCTCAGAGGACACCTGCAGGAGGGCTAAGGACCTGGCCGGTCAGATCGGCAGGTAGACAGGACTTGATTCAAAGGAATAGACTTGGTGTTAAGGATAGTATAGGGTAGTAATGACTCAGAGCAGACTAGTTTTACAACTCCATCACTTTGAAGCAAAACTTCTATGGAACAAACATTTACAGCAGAGCCAGCAGGATTCTAAGAGACCTTAAACAAGGTTTATCTCTGCAGTGTTTACTTAATTCACCTTATTCCTTGCTCACATGCTCCCTTGTGTAAAATCTGAGTGTGACTTTGGTGCCTGCAGTTACTGAATTAGGTACTGATGTTTTTCCAGCAAGGAAAAGCTAATCCTGTTTGGTAGAGACATTAAGAAATAAAAATGAGTGATCATATGTTAGACCTCAGGTAGGATGATATGAATATTCTTCTGCCTTCAACTATCTAGGGAGGAGAGGACATTATAAGGAATGACTTTAGATAATGTACAGAAGCAATAAAACATTATTCATTTTAATCTGTAGAGGTTCTGAAGTCCTCATTATTTCACTCAGCATCCCCTCCTTTAAAACTTGTTTTTACTGATATTCATGATTCACATGGGTCAACTCTTCAGGTCATTAAATCCTAAATTCTGGACTTATTTCAGAAGAATCAAATCAGTTAGATATGTTTAAAACACCACTGTCACAAATCAAGCTTTATCTGGTAATTAGGACAACAGCAAATGGTGCAAGAGGTAATACAATTCTGCAAGGATATTTCAGGAATCATAACTTAGGACCTAAAACCTAAAATATGATTTAGGAACATTTTATTCAAGGTTGTGGGAGTATTACATTTAAAGAGTAAGGTGGTTGTTAGCTACTGTTAGAAATGTTCCTTCTTCTGTAAGTTTGACCCATCATCACATTCACAGTAGAGCCTGCAGGACGAAGTTTGATAAAAAAAAAAAGCTAAATTTAACTCAATAAATGTAGAAATGAGTTTGTTTTCTTTTTATGTCCAGTGTTGTGTTACTCTCCTGAGAGAAACTGCAATGAAAATATTTTAATCTCTTGTAATTTATGTCTTAATTTGCAGCTCACACATGAACATTAACATTGACATGGCTGTGAAAGGAATTCTGGGTATTTTCTCAGTGGTTACTGGCAGGTTGCCTCAGTTTCGTGCCAACGGAGGAACCCACAGAGAAAACCTGGCTCTGCAGAACGTTCAGGTCAGACACTTTCTTTACCTGCACACCCCCTCTGCCACCATACTGATTCCATCTTCGTGACAGCTCCCTTTTTATTTTCTGCCTCTGTCAGTGTCAGTGTCTGTTCATTCACTCATGTATAGTGACAGTTAAACCACAGTTTTCTCACTGATACCTCAGCGGAAATGAGGATCATGAAGCTTTTTATGTGGTGCCTCAGGAAGTCAAAGTGAACTCTTCATGTTTGTACTTGTGTGCTACAGGCTCGTGTCAGGATGGTCCTGGCTTACCTGTTCGCTCAGCTGAGTCTGTGGGCCCGGGGGAGACCAGGTGGTCTGCTGGTTCTGGGCTCAGCCAACGTAGATGAGAGGTAACACTGCAGCTATGACGGTCATATTTCATATTTCTTTCTAGAATAAAATCTAAGGATGCAGCTTATTGATAGAATTAGAAGCAAACACAGGGTGTTTATGCCCTAATGCCCTCATGTGCTATTGCTGAATGTGCCACTGCAACCCAAACAGCAGCCCCACCTTCAACACAGGGGTTCTCAACCTTTTCAGCCCGCGACCCCCGAAATAAAGGTGCCAGAGACCGGGGACCCCCACTGTACCTGAAGGTGGCTGAACACAGCCATGCACATTCAAGAGTAGTCATGTGCAGACAAGGCCATCCATAAAGGGGGATAAAGGGGAGAGTTTTCTGGCGCCCAGCCAGACTGGGGGCCGATGGAGGTCAGCAAAACCATGGTCCATTGTAAAGTTAAGCTGTGATATCCATATTTCATATTTAAAATATTTTTTAAATTGCTACAGTGGGTGAATAATGGCAAAAAAAATGTGGAAAAAGTGGTGAAATTGAATTTTAAATGTAGCAGAAATGGTTTAGAAGTGGCAAAAATTAGATAAAATGGATAAAATTGCATTATTTTGGCAAAAATGGGTTAACTGAGAATGAAAAAAAAGGCAGACACTGGCAGAAATTGGTTAAACTAGCAAAAATGGGCATATCAAATAGTAAAATGGGGTTAAAATGGGAAAAATTGAGCTTAAAAGTGGTTAAAAGGGGTTAATAGTAGCAATAATGGGTCAACAGAGACAACATCAAGCTTAAGTGGCAAAAATTGATTTAGAAGAGGCAAAAACAGGCAGAAAAAAAGTTGTGGAAAGAGTTTAAAACTGAAAAAATAGATGCTAAATGGTAAAAATGTGTTAAAATTGGTGGAAAAAAATGATGAAACGTGGTAACAATTTTGACAAAATTGGTGTAAAGTGGCAACAGTGTAATTTAAAAAATATTTGTTTTTTGGGCAACCGGCGACCCCCTTGCAGTGTCTCACAACCCCAAAGGGGGTACCGACCCCAAGGTTGAGAACCACTGCTTCAACAGACCTAGACTCTGGACTCTGAAATACTGATGCATAATCTACTCAAGTAAAAATAAAGAGTAATTAATGGAAGTTTAACTCTAAGTCCTGAGTACTGAGTAGTTATTTTTGAAACCCGAGGGGGTAAAAAGGAAAATGTGATTTTTCCTTTCAGTTAAATTAAGAGGGAGAGAGTTAGGCTTTAATTTTTTGTTGTTTAATTGTGATAACTGTCAGTTTCTCTATTTCAGCAACTAATGCTTCAAAATACAGTGAAGATCAATACTTTACTTAAAAGGTAAAAATTTGATTACTGACTTTTTTTACTACTCAGTAAAGTCTAAGTAGACAAAAAGTTACTCACTTAAAGTTTCTTAATGTAAAAAGTGACTTTCCACCCCCACCATAAATAGACCCGGGCTCTGTATGTATGCAGGATCCAGGCTGTGACAATACTGATACTACCTACCCTAGCTCATGGTCCCTAATTGCCCCCACAAACAAAGCATTAAACATGAAAGAACACAGAGAAGATAGAAATGTACAGAAAAACATCTGAAGCTTGGAAAGAGGATGGGAGTAGTAGAGGCAGGGGGAGGTGTGCTGTTTAGGACTAGAACCAACCCAGCTGGACTGGTCTGTTGCCCTACCTCCCCCTACTCCCTCATTCTCATGTGTAAAAATTCAATCAAACTGTTTCCCACCCGGGGTTTTCTGTTAGAGCTGCATGCAGCCTGGTAATCATGGTGGCCATCAAGGCTTGAAATTTACCCCTGCCAACCTGGGCCGAGTTATCCAATGGGTATTACAGGTCCACGGGCCCACATACGCTGGGGGCTCAGATAGACATTAGGAGAAAAACAAAGACTTAGTTCTTAGGGTCCTCTGCATTCTTAATGTGGGCAGGTGGATTTTAGCTTTGGCAGGTACAAATGTGTCCGTCTTGTCTATCAGCCCCAGTGGGTATCATTTAGATGCTTGTTGCAATGAGGCTGATCTGTGCACATGTGGTTCAAATTTCCCAAAATAACTGCACAGTGGCTCAGTCTTGTGCATCAGTGCGTCTTTATGCAGCAGCAACGGCTTTCATGCGGTATAACACTGACTCACACAAATGAAACACCCCTACACACACCACACTCACACCTACACTGTGAAAACACTTCAGACTTTTGTCTGTTGAGGGCAAAATTTTCAGAATACTGAATGACAAACACAGACCTGAATATTCTCCTCCCTGAAGGATCAGTGTGTCAGTGCTGTCTGTGTGTACGTGTGTGATCCGGCTGTGTGTCTCTCTCCATTGCCTGTGTGAGCCATGGCTGTGCAGTATGATGGAATAGTATTTGATTAATATTCTTTGAACATTATCTGTTCATGGGATCCAGTTGAAAGATGATCCTAGGACGAGGAAAACAGAGATTAGTAAAAAGGTCCAAAGTTACACAAAAATCCAAAGTACAAGGTTTCAAAAATTTTCAAGGTGTGTGAGCCCAGGAGCAAAGTCACTGCGAGGTGAAACTGAACAATCAGGTGAAGAGCTGGGTATGTATACTGCAGGAGCTGAGTAGTGGAGTGGTCTCAGGTGTGCAGCAGGATTGGTAGCAGAAGTGGTCTCAGGTGTGTGTGATTGCCACACACACACACACAGACAGACAACACACACTAGGGATGGAAAAACAGGAGGAGAAACAGCTGGGATCATGACATAATGAAACACTATTTAAACATTTGACACAAACATATTTGAATGTAGATTTTCTGTTTATTGATAAATAACCATATAAAAGAGGATAGAAACACTGAAACTTTAAATATTCTTCATTTAAGCTGTTAGAAACAGAGAATAATGGATAAGAGTCTGTAACGGATTACTTCAAGGAGAATTCAGCTGAATAAAGTGAAGATTTATATTTGAATGAATGAATGAATTCATGAATTTTATTTCTGTTTACTTGCAACAAATAAAACAATCAACAAGATCAAAGTGAATTTCTGAATTTCCAAGCTATCCGAAATGGTGAAGGCAGAAGCTCAAGCTTATTAAAAACCTACCCCTCTTATCTTACAAAGACAGAACCATCACAGAAAAGAGTGCATAGCAAGGACAACGCTGGTGCATCGTTGTTGTTAATATTCATTGGCAATAAATGCATAATAACATATTCATATTAACTTACATTTTCCATGGTGTATTTCAAAGTCAATTGATTCTTATACTGTCTTTTGAGACTTACCAATGTAGTGCATGTTTTTATGTTTTCGAAAGAAGAATTCCACAAAAGTACCCTCTAACTGACAATGAGACTCGACATTTGTATCTTTGGTTTTTGAAAAAGAATGTTCATCTCAGATTGTATTGACTGTCCCTCATTATAAACAACTTCTGGATACTTTGTGGTTATTGTCCAGTTAAAGCTTTGTAAATTGTATTGCATTGTATTTCGATCAAATGATTCATTTTAGTATTATCAAACAACAATGAGTGTATTAAAACAGATGTTTAAATGTTTTCTAAATGTAAACTTCATGCCGTAAGTCTAAGTCGTCTGTTCTTTTAACAGATAATTTATCATATTTAAAGCTACACATAAACTACATCCATCATAAATGATGACAGACGATGAAAGAAGAATAAAGGAAACAAGAGGTTTTAATATTAGTTTAAACTTAAAATCCAGGAATCAAGTTTTTGTTGTCGGTTAAAGTACCTCAAAGAAAGAAAAACTGATAAAGTGTAAAAAACTGATATCAGTAGGAAAAATCTGAATTAGCCAAAGGTATTACAGGATAATGTGTCACCTTTATCAACAATAAGAACATTTGATCTTTAATATGTCAGTGACAGTCTCTAACACTGAAATAAGACACACATCTCTGTAGTGTGCTTTTTCATAATATGAAACAGGGAAATGTGCGTTATTAGGAGGAGATCTTATGATCATGTTGATGAGGGAAATAGGGCATGGGTGTTATCTCATACCAGATAAAGTATAACACAATAGTATATCATATTTAACCCATAGTTAAACAACAACAAAACGGAGGCTAGTAGAAATGTTGAGGTGCTAGTAACTTTGCAAAACCACTAACCACAGTGGCTAGTGAGCAAAAAAGTGGTGGCCATGGATCTATGGCCATTGTTGTTTCATGTATGGTTGATGAAAGTGTGAACATTTGGTATTAGGAGGTTGTCAACCTAATAAACTACAGTTCTATTTACTGGCAAACCAGCAGTAAAAAAGCATCAATCATGACTGTAAAGAAATGTAATTTTGGAGAGATGTGTGTTTTTCTTTATGCGGATAATATCTTTATGTAGAGAAATTCCAGCCCTGCTCCTCTACCATTAAATGGCTTTCCCTGCTCAGTCTGACAGGATATTTCACAAAGTACGACTGCTCCAGCGCTGACATCAACCCGATAGGAGGCATCAGCAAGACAGACCTGAAGAGCTTCCTGCATTACTGTGTGGAGCAGTTCCAGCTCAGCGCTCTGAGGGGGTGAGATCCACTCACTGACTGTTGAACTGGCCTAGGACAATACATTTGCTTTTAATGAAAAAAAAACAAAAACTAAGTTATAATTTGTGTACGTCTCCCTGCAGCATCCTGGCTGCTCCGCCTACTGCTGAACTGGAGCCGTTGACGGATGGACACGTGTCGCAAACTGATGAGGTAGGAACTATAGTGTCATCAAATTCAAAATGAGCTCGTATTTTTTATGATGCTGGTTAAGAGACACATGAACTTAAAATGATGTCAATTTAACATTTAAACTACTGAAACATTTTTACTGTAAAAGTGCGTCGATTCCAAAGATCAGTTATTGGCCTTTGTGGTCTCAGTTACTGGTACTGGATTGACCCCTGAAAATTCACTATCAGCTGACCTCTTCTTCAAACTCTATCTAACCAAACCTCCCCTCTTAGGCCGACATGGGGATGACATACTCTGAGTTATCTGTCATTGGACGACTGAGGAAGATTTCCAAGTGTGGCCCCTTCAGTATGTTCTGTAAACTCATTCACATGTGGAAGGATGCCCTCTCACCCATGGAGGTAAGTCCAGCCCTGCTGGGACAGTGCTGCTCTGAGAGGAATAATAAGGTCCATGTTTGTAGATAGACACAGCCACAGAAAGATGGAGAATTTACATTTTTATGGATGCCATCGCCGTTTTGTTCCTGAATGTGTGGTATTTAGTGGAGAGAAGTCCGATTTTCCTCAAAACAGAAATATAGTAAACGATTTAAGCGTTAATGACGCATGTGTCATGATTTTTTTTTTCTTGTGATTTCAGTCGATATAATGACTGCAAAAGACACAGAAATGAGCTCAAATCAAACTAATGTAACAGGTTTGTTTTCTGTTATCTAGGAACGATTATGCTCTTAAACTTTTGTTACTGTATGGCACTTTATAGTTTTGAAATACTGTTTAATGGAAAAACCAAACTTTTAAAATATCTATGAAAACACGTATAAATCTGTATATGGTTAAATCTGTGACGAGTTCTGACTGAAACTCTTAGAAAGGCTTCAAAAGTGATGGTCTTCTATTATTAAGGTGGCTCAGAAGGTGAAGCACTTCTTTCGGATGTACTCAGTGAACCGCCACAAGATGACCACAGTGACGCCGTCCTACCACGCTGAGAGCTACAGTCCTGATGACAACCGCTTTGACCTGAGACCTTTTCTCTATAACACTCGCTGGACCTGGCAGTTCAGGAGCATCGACAACCAGGTAAGACCCCAAGCATTAGACTTTAGGAATGTCCAACGTTTTAAAGCTTTTGTGTCCCACATATGGGAGTTTTTTTTTTTTTATGTTATACATCCTTATGATCGGAACAATAATGAACCTCTGAGTTCCTGTGAGATTATACTGATACTGCTAAGAAAGGAAATAAAAGCACATTGCTTCCTATTGTGTTGTCAGAATACTTCAAGGCTGAATTATCCTGTTTGAAGTTTCAGCATCATAACTGCATGGTATTCTGTTTTATTTAACTATGTAAAAGGTCATGAAGTTTGTGGAGGTTTTGGCGTTTTGGCAGAAACACGGCTTAGAAATGTGAAAAATCCTTAAAACATATCCCCGCTATCCTTCTCTGCTTTGCTTTGTTTCCTCTCCATGCTTCTGTGTTGGGAAGGATTAAGACTCAGAGTGATGGATCAGAACAGACAGAAATATGTCATGAAGAGGAAACAAACAATGGTGTGTTGTGTTGTGTCTAAGATGTTTTCCTCTTTCCACAGGTCACCCAGATGGCAGCAAATAAGCACCAAGAACCCTGAGGCCTACAGCGTCTAATAAAAAACTAGCAGGGATACAACTGATCAAATAATATCTGGCCTTGTTTAATTCAGCAATACCAAACACTTTTACTAAGCTTTAAGACCCTGTAAAGTGAAATCCAAAATTTGTGTCATAATACACTAGACATGCTGGAATATGGTTGCTGTAAACATGTGAAAACACTGAGATCAACATGTGACTGAATTCTGCATTGGGACCGTTGGAAAGTTTTTTCACCTCTTTCCTGGCTTGGTTTCTTGGTTGGGTGGGGCAAATTTGTGGGTTCATGATGTCCAAAGCCCACAGTAGGGAATGGCCCCGCCCTCTAACACTACAATATAAATCACAGAGGAGTTCATCTCAGTCCAGTCTGTTGTTAGCTGATGTCACTGCCTTTATTGAAAGTTAACAGTCAGTTAAATGCAGTTTTTTTTGTTCATTGTGAGGTAAATTTTTCAAATCTATCAGCCACAGTGGTCTGTGGATCATTTGGAGCATCGTCACAGAGATTTGAGCCTGAAAACGGACTTTGTCTCTTCTTCTAAGGCCAACAAAAGGTCAAGAGGCAGGATAATGGCATGAGTGCTTTCCTCCATTCAGATTGTAGCATTTTCTAAATTTGAGATGATCGTATTTATCCTGAGTGGGCGTGGCCTCATTCAACCAGACCGCCCACACCATCCTGGTGCAGATTTTACTACTACTGTTTTTGAAGTTTAATTTCATGAACTTAAAGATGTTTCACTGGACAGAAATTTGACCTGGGGGTTCATAACACAGTGACCTGTCATATAACAAACCTAAATACAGATTTATTTTCACTTTACAGGGTCTCTAAAAAAAGCACAGGATCCAGCAGGAGACAGACATGTTTCCTCTGATGCTTTAAAGACATTTTATTCTACCTCAGACTTTTTACTTTTGTGACGATGTGCTGCACAGTGTCATTAGCTAAAAAACATTTAACTCCTTTCCTGTGTTATATTCAGAAATGAATGTGTTTGCAGCTCAATAAACAACATATTTTATCAAAACAGAGGAAGCTGTGGACTTTTTCATGTCCTCTAAGAACAACAGATTAGGTTTACCTGAGACCTACCCCCAATCAGGTGACTTGATGCTCTGAGCTTCTTGTCATGTAACATCAGTTAATGTCAATGAGAAGCGCTCAGAGCTGTGTGAATTTTATAACAGTGGGCAGAAAAAATACTCAGCTTTATAGCAGGTTAAACATGAAATTCTCAGTGATATTCTTTGTCAAGGTGCAGAGGAAATCACTGTCTTTGATAAATTACCTTTGATAAATTACCTTTTGATTTGAAACACCCCTAAAATATACTCCCTGCCCTCTCTGTCTGCTGAGACCTTCACCAAGACCGGGCTTTGTTTCCAGGGGGTCTGGACACCACAGGTATGATTCAGTGATGGGCTCCAGGTTTAACACTTCGTCAGGAAAACTGGCAGAGTCATCTTTTGTTGCTTTGTATTTACACATGTAGTAAAGTCAAAACTTTCCTAGCCCTATCGTTTCCCTATGGCTGTGGCGAAAGCGCCATAGGAATGAGCGCAGTGGGGATGTTGGGGGAACACACAGTGGGGGGGTGTTGGGGTGTTGAGGCAAGGAAACAAAATTTACATTACATATTCAAAACAAGATTAAAGAACCTCCTTTACAGGAGTGTCCTAACACAACTGAAAGTTGCAGACCTGAAACATTAAACATAAAAATCATCACGAAACACGCATCAACAAACCTGAGTCACACAGCAGAGTCAAAAACCTCTACAACCTGATGCATCTTCCTCTAATGCCTTCAATCTACTTTTTAAACTATTTAAGCAGACCAGCTCCTCAATACATCCATTTTCCTGCAGAAGATTGCAGGCAGCAGGAGCAGCATACAAAACTTTTTACCCATCTCAAGACGGATCTTGGGCACAGAGAGCAATCGTAAATTTTGTGACTGAGTGAAAGAGCTAAGACTGTAGCTTCCAGAACTTTTCATATGAATAAAAATCACATAAGTATGATGGAAGCAGGTGAAGTATAAATAAGTGTTCGAAGAAGGCCATCCATATTTATCATACGGAGTTCAATGATGAGTTAAGGATTTGATGCATGCATATAAACAGTAATCAACCAAAGTGGCAGCTTCAAGCCTTTTCTTTGCAGCAAAAGAAAAACAAGACATTTCTAAAGTAGAAGCCCAGTCGCAGCTTCAGTTTCTTTAAAAGTTGTTTAAAGGAATATTTGGGAAGTTGTGTGGTAGGCTTTTTGGCTGCAGTAGTGGTATCCAGTTCATACAAATATCCTCTCGTATCCACAGTAAACAGCCATCATCATCACTCAGTTGAAATCACTCATATCATCTTTGTTTAACTTGTTGTGGTGTTATTATCCCTGTAAAAGCCCGCAGACCCACACAGCTGATCAGAGGATATCAGTGCGCGGTGGAAGGAGACTAAATGCAGAAAGCTGCATTGTAAATTAGTGCCTGACACAGAGGGGTTTTTTGGGAGAAATTAAGCGCTTTGTATGTTTTCAACACAGCGTACAGGTGAGCCAACATATTTTCTTGGCCCATTTTTACATAAAACTTGTTATAAGACATGGATAAAACGCTCCCATTTATAGCCACTTTGCCAAAGATCTCTCTGAGCTCGTAATAACCACAGGAGCAACTTTCACTGAAATCACTGGAGGCTAATGCTACTGCTATAGCCAAGCCCCTCATACCACCCAACTTCAAAAATCACGAATTATCTCTTTTATATGAAGCTTGAAAGTCAGAGAATTATCAATAAAGAATCCAATCAAGATAAGCTATATTACTGTTTAATTAGGCTAAATGATGCATTGTGTTAATCAGTATACAGCTGACTTTATTCAAAACAGCGAGTATTTTCCCCACACAGCCCAATACATTTTTTAGAGTTTTCTCTGCCATTATAATGTTTTGTACTAAAAACCTGGATGGGATAATTATAAAATTGTCAAACGTTATCAGTTTAATGTAGATAGGTTAAAATTTAAACAGATCGGTATTTAGGTTCAGCAGAGATATAAAAGCTGGCAGAAGTAAAGTCTGAAGTGTTAGCAGAAGTTAATCTGATCCTAAAATTAAAGAAGTGTAATAATGTAAGTGTGCTAATTCACTTTCACTACAGACAGGCTCTGTCTATGTCAGACCTACCAGGGCAGTATGTGATGGTGATGTGATCAGACAGGTAAAGGTGTTAATCTGTGTGTGTGTGTGTGTGTGTGTCGGAGGGGGGGGGCTTCCTTATGTTGATGGTAACGACATGATTATGATGATCACATGCAGAACTCAACTATAATTCCATAAAAATGTAATGTCTGGCTCATCTAATGTGTTATTGTTGTTTGTTTGTACTAACATGATCCTGTTGTCACAGTTTTTGTCCTTGTTCACAGTTGTGTCCTGTGTGTAAATAGTATGTGTATATGTTTTATTTCTTGCATCAATCTGCCAGGGGGTCTGCAGATGGAAATTAGCCTTGGGCTACAATCTGGCATATTTACATTTTTTTTTAAATGTTCATTAATATGTATTGTTCCCCCCTTTAATAAATAAATAAATAAATAAATAAAATAAAATAATTTGGGATGCACAACTCACACTACACACTTTGTTGTGATTAATCTGATTAATGATATCTGTAGGAATATAGAACAGTGGTGTTTTGGTAGGTGAAGTGAACCCTTGCAAAGATGTCATGTTCACTAGTCCCAGTATCGTGAATGATTCTAAAATCACCCCTAGTGAAACATCACAGCTTCAAACAGCACTGTCAGATGGGCTTAATTCACTCAGTAGTGTAATAGCTGCTTAATTCTGATTGGCTGTCAGTGGTGTAGTGTAGAGTCCATTACTTTAATGCAGAGGTGTCAAACTCAGTCACAGCAGGGGCCGGATCCTGGATTCAGGTCTAGCCTGAGGGTCTAACAGGGTCAACTTTTTAATCAGAAACTGTCAACGTTGTTTCACCGATAAACAATATGAACAAAAAAATTAGCACTGATGATAAACGATTTCATTTGAAAAGTTAAAAAGAAAAGTTTAAAGGCTCACAATCTGAGGAAAGCAAATTTATTAGTTCAAAAAGGTCAAAACATTGAACTAAAATAAAATTGAAAAATTATGTTATTAAAGGCAAATATATTAGTAAGAGAGTCAAAATCACGAGTTTAAAAGGTCAAAATATGAAGTAAAATTTGTAATCATGAAATTAAAAGTCAAAACATGATTCAAAACTTTAAATTGTGAGTCTAAAAGGTCAAACTATGGGATTATGAAGTCAAAGTTTGGAGTTGAAAATATGAGGTAATGTAGATAGGTTAAAATTTAAACAGATCGGTATTTAGGTTCAGCAGAGATATAAAAGCTGGCAGAAGTAAAGTCTGAAGTGTTAGCAGAAGTTAATCTGATCCTAAAATTAAAGAAGTGTAATAATGTAAGTGTGCTAATTCACTTTCACTACAGACAGGCTCTGTCTATGTCAGACCTACCAGGGCAGTATGTGATGGTGATGTGATCAGACAGGTAAAGGTGTTAATCTGTGTGTGTGTGTGTGTGTGTGTGTGTGTGTGTGTGTCGGAGGGGGGGGGCTTCCTTATGTTGATGGTAACGACATGATTATGATGATCACATGCAGAACTCAACTATAATTCCATAAAAATGTAATGTCTGGCTCATCTAATGTGTTATTGTTGTTTGTTTGTACTAACATGATCCTGTTGTCACAGTTTTTGTCCTTGTTCACAGTTGTGTCCTGTGTGTAAATAGTATGTGTATATGTTTTATTTCTTGCATCAACCTGCCAGGGGGTCTGCAGATGGAAATTAGCCTTGGGCTACAATCTGGCATATTTACATTTTTTTTTAAATGTTCATTAATATGTATTGTTCCCCCCTTTAATAAATAAATAAATAAATAAATAAAATAAAATAATTTGGGATGCACAACTCACACTACACACTTTGTTGTGATTAATCTGATTAATGATATCTGTAGGAATATAGAACAGTGGTGTTTTGGTAGGTGAAGTGAACCCTTGCAAAGATGTCATGTTCACTAGTCCCAGTATCGTGAATGATTCTAAAATCACCCCTAGTGAAACATCACAGCTTCAAACAGCACTGTCAGATGGGCTTAATTCACTCAGTAGTGTAATAGCTGCTTAATTCTGATTGGCTGTCAGTGGTGTAGTGTAGAGTCCATTACTTTAATGCAGAGGTGTCAAACTCAGTCACAGCAGGGGCCGGATCCTGGATTCAGGTCTAGCCTGAGGGTCTAACAGGGTCAACTTTTTAATCAGAAACTGTCAACGTTGTTTCACCGATAAACAATATGAACAAAAAAATTAGCACTGATGATAAACGATTTCATTTGAAAAGTTAAAAAGAAAAGTTTAAAGGCTCACAATCTGAGGAAAGCAAATTTATTAGTTCAAAAAGGTCAAAACATTGAACTAAAATAAAATTGAAAAATTATGTTATTAAAGGCAAATATATTAGTAAGAGAGTCAAAATCACGAGTTTAAAAGGTCAAAATATGAAGTAAAATTTGTAATCATGAAATTAAAAGTCAAAACATGATTCAAAATTTTAAATTGTGAGTCTAAAAGGTCAAACTATGGGATTATGAAGTCAAAGTTTGGAGTTGAAAATATGAGGTAAAATACAAAATAATTGGTTAGAGGTCAAAATATGACTAAAATTTAGAATTATGAATCTTTAAGCTCAAAATATTATATGAGAAGTTAAAATTATGAGTTGAAATGCTCAAAGTATGAAATAAAAAGTCAAAATCCTAAGTTTGAGTCCTAAGTGTGAGATGCAAAATTGAAAATGTGAAATTGTAACACAAATTAATTTCTTTTCCCACATTCCTGACTTCTTATCTAAATATTTTTACTCCTTTTTCAGATTTTGTGACTTAACAAGGATATCTTAAATCATCAAGGATAAGTTCACATTTTTATACTTGACACCCCTGCTTTAATGCTCTGTGTAACACTGTGAGGGAATACAGAATAATGACCTCAAAATGAGCAATGTGCATTAGGCCCAATTAAAGATAATTCTTAGTATGTAAAAGTACTTTAAATGTCTTTGTTTTTAACAGTGTGGTCTTCATTTGATCAAAGGGACTCTTAAAACTGTGGGGATTAAATTATCTCAGTTCAGCAATCATCACTCCACCTCTGTGAGGTGTGTTGATTTGTTGGATTAAATGACTGACATTGAAAAAAATCAGTTTCAACCATAACTGATAGCATTTAAAAACGTTTAGTTTAGTTGACTGTGACTCGTTACTGCAAGAAAACTGTCCGGGGCCGTCCTAGAACCCCTTGGACCCCCTGCTGAATAACACTGGTCACAGAGGAAGAGCAGCATTTCTGACAGTCACACTCACTGACTCTCTGGCTGCAGGACGCCAAAATAAAACAGTTTAAACTTCTTTACAAACCGGAACTTCAGCTCTTTCTTCACTCTGCTGTAACTACTGAAGATTTCCCGTCAGTCTCCTGTCATGTCACCTCCTCTGCAGCACGTGCATACAGCTGTGGGAGGAGTCAGTGCTTTAAAGTGTAAAGTGAGACTATGGGACAGGAGGGAGGGAGGAGCACAGGAGGCACTTCCTAAAAACATTCCTCTGCCCTCTGCCTGCCTGCCCCGGGCTTCTGTGTTGTTGTTGTTGTGTTGTTTGGAACTTTATTAGTTCATTTAGGCTACAGGAGAGAAACTGGAGTGGAGGCAGAGCTGAAAACTTCTCAGTAACTTCTGTTCCACCGTCCTCTCTCTCAGCTGTTACTTTCACTTTGTCTGCTGAGGACCCTCAACAAGGTGTAGATTTCCTGAATGGAAGCGGAGCCTCTGCTGACCGGGACTGTGAACGCAGTCTCCGCGGACTATGGCTCGTCGGGGTCGGGCTCGGAGTACAGAAGGGGCCCGGGCAGCAGGCGGATGTCCTACTCTGTGTCCGGACAGTCGTGCAGTTTTGAGGGGGCCACAGGTGAGTGGAGAGGGGGTCTGGAGGGGCTGTAGTCAGGATGTTAGTGCCACAGTGACGCAGTGGGGTGTGATGGGAAATCTAATGATCAGAACCAGAATATGAAGTCTGCACTTCAGACTGACCCCACCATGATCAGATGAAAAAGGCTGTGAGGATTTCATAGGAAACATTTTAATAAAAAGCAAAACCCAAACTGTTTTCTCTAGTTACCATAGTAACAACACTGTAAGAACATGTAAGTGAAAATAAAATCAGCAGCTGATATTTCATTGGAAAATGAGTTTAAATGAACTGATCATGATGTAGGCCTGTTTGAATCTGTTAGTTGTCTTCGTCAAATATTCTCTTGAAAATATAGAAATGTTTTGACAAAAGCTTTGAAGGAAAAGAAACCCAGCTCATTTCAGCAGCTTTGGTGGTGGTGTGCTCTGCAGCGTTGTCTAAGTCTAAAAAGCAAACATAGGTCTTCATCCATCTCCCTGCTATCTCACTGATATCAGCTCATCTCTGTCCTCTCTCCTCTGATTGTAATTTAATCTTCTTTCCTCTCTCTGTCTTCTTCTTGTCTCCTTTCTCTCCTCTTTCCTTCTCTGCATGCCTAAGTATTTAAAAAAAAGGTAACATTGCATTTCTGAAAATATAAAAAAGACCAAGATATCCCCCAGAAATCCCAAGTATTGCTACGGAACTGGGATAAAGGGAAAATCTTCTTCATAAAGTGTCTTCTACTGATAAAAAATGATTATAACCCGATAAGATCAATGATATTAGCAGTTCCCACACTAATCATAGCATATAATGGGTTGGTAAAAATATTTAGGTTGGAAAAACTTTATTCAATCAGACAACACGACATGCATCCAAAGATAGAGGGGCTATCTTTATCAAGAACACCAGTATCACCTTTCATTTTCTCTGTGCCAATACATCTTCCTCTGGCTGAGATCATGGATCAAAACTGAGGAGCAGCTGGAGAATCCTTTCCACAGAGACTGCTCTCTCACAGATCCCACTTCAGGATCTTGTGCCTTCCTTTGCTAGAGAGTCTTAGAGGAAGGCACATCAAATAACAAAATGAGACCCATTGTTAACAGCTAGCTGGTACAACATAAAACTTTAGGGGGACAAATGGATTCAGGCAGACACTCATACTTTAAATGGCATGATGGAATAGACAGTATTTAGATCATTTGATGAAATTAACAACAAATAAACACAGGGTAACTCTGAATTTTGGACATTTTCACAAACCAGACGTTGCATCCTTGCAAACAAAGAAAATTCTCAACGGTTCCGCAGACTTTCAGGAGATTACACTAAAGATTAGATGAAAAACACAAGGCAGCATCAATGTTTCATATTAGAAGCAGTACCAAAACTGGATAGCCAGCTAATTATAACACACTAACAGAGTTTACAAGACGTGCTGGAGAAGGATCTAGATTAGGAGATCACTGGAAAAACTCTGTGTCATGTTTTTTTCACATGAAACAATCACAGGTCAGTTTTAACAAGACAGATCCTGCTGATATTCTTCTAAATGAGCAAGATTCAAACTAAGGACCAACAATACCTGATGGAGATCTGAGAGAGAGGTGAGAACATCAAATGTGATAAAACAGACAAAATATGGGATAAAATTATTTCTATCTAGAATACGTGGTATGATATTTACTTGGTTAAAAATCCCAACTTTCGACCAAATAATGTTGAAATAACAAAATGTAAAACATGATGGTGGATAGCTCTGATGACTGTAGGGTTTATATATATATATATATATATATATATATATATACAGTGTTTAACAAATTTATTAGAACACCACCCAAAGTCAGGTTTATGCCACAGCTGCCCTAAATGAACAGCACTGGTAATTACCAAAATCATTTTTTATGTTTCTGCAATGGTTAATACACTAATATGTAGAAGCTCTTTAACCCAAATGATATTTTTAATGCTAAAATATAATTATTATTATCCATGAATTTTCAAATTTACTGAGTTACAAAAAACAGAAAAAATAGTAAAGCACATTAATATTTCTTGATTAATATGTCAAATTATAGTTATTACTTGCATTCCACAAGAGAAAAATGAGTTTTAGTGGTTGAATGTTATGCGTGATTAATTTCTGACTTCTCAGAGAAGCCCAGTGAGCCGGCTCAAATTTGGGTGAATTCAGTTTGAAATTCCTCATTCCTGTTCGTGGAGAGCTCACTGAAAATGAAAGAGTCCGCATTAAAGCACTTCATGATGCAGCTGTGGCATAAACCTTACTTTGTGTGGTGGTCTAATAAATTTGTTAAGCACTATATATATATATAAATAAGAGTGGATGGAGGATTTAGTGTAACATAGGGATTTTTGGCCCCCAGAAGGAATATTACACAGTCCCGCTCTTAATTGACTAGCCAAGCAACAAATGTTGCATCATTTTTTTTTACAAATTTATATGCATTTTAATGTATTTTTGTGGCATAATTTTCCCATATATGAGAAATATTTTTGAATTTACTGGCATTATTTTGCAGCACTGGATTATATACCATCTGGATATTTTTAGGGGAGGAGCACAGGCCCCCTGGTATTTATTTTACTATATTTGATATACATTTCAGTCTGTTGACTCATTCATTTTGTTGCTTTTGATTTAATAATGACACTTATTACAAAGAAAAAAATTGATAAAAAAACACTTTTTATTGCAGGCTCCTTGAGGGCCCCTCCCTACAGTGGACCCAGGTAATCAGTACCCCCTCAGAATAGATAAAAGCTGCTCATACTTTTTGTGCGAGAGCTTGTCAAACTCATTCAACTGGTCTGGGAGCCATTCCTCATCACTTATGAAACTAGAAAAGCACTCAGAAAACACAGACTTCCACCATTAGCCCTATCTCCCAATAGTGAAGAGTCCTTTAAAAACATTCCTGGATCCAGAGAGTGATCTGGATCAGCCGATTACTCCCTCCCTGGTGGGGCAAAGTACTGGCTTCGCCACGTGTGGAAGTCTTGATGGAAGCATTGCCTGCCAGTGCCAACAGATGCACTGACAGTCTCACCCGTGGTTTTTTGAAATAGCCCTTCCCCTGAAAGAACTAAACATATTAAGTTATCTCAGCTTAACATGACCATTGTATTGCATCTTTCAGCTGAATAGTACAAACGACTTACCTGATTTAGTAATGTCAACATTTTTTGACAAAACATAAAAGAATAAGTAATAATTACTAAAAAGTTTAATTAGAAAAAAAATCCAGATTTACAGTGCACTATATGACAACGAGCTGCTAAAGGACAGCTTCTAGCTCCTGTATGTCCAGATCTTTGCACTCTGTCTGTTGTTTTCCGATGGTGTTTTTTGGTTCCATAATCTTATGGGGAAAAAAGCCACAAACCTTTTTTTCAAAATTTTCAAATGGCTCTGAACTGTGAGAGAAAAAAATCAGTGAGGATGATCTTGTTGCTTTTTCACTCCTTAAAACCCACTGGGTCATCCATGACGGAGATCCTCAGATGGGACAAGCCTGCTCATCACATGCCAGGATGGAGAGGTGGAGCGAACTTCTAAGTTCAACCTGAGGATGCACAGTATTGGATTTTTGCTCATAACTAATGTGCCAATATTAACAAAGGGATTCTAGCTGATACAGCTATATAAATACCGATATTTGAATCTGGTTCAGACCTAAAAGTTCAGTCTTTAACCCTTTATGACCTACCTTAAAGGGCAAAAGTGAAAATAAAATGAAACTGTGCTCAGTTTACAAGAAGACAGCATGTTTATAAAAATAAATGATTTACATTAGTGCAATCAATCTCTAAGTGTGCCAGATATGTTTGAGCATACATGTGTTTAGACCTGCAAGAAAACAACAGGATAGGTTCGTGCAGACAAACGTCATCATACATCATAACTTACACATAAAGTAGGAAGTGCTGTGAAAGGCAGCGGTACAGATTATGTTAAAGTATATTGTTTTTGATGTGTGTGCTTTTCCTAACCTTGCAAAGCAGATGGACTCGCCCGTTTCCTTGTTTCTCATGGGCGAATCCATCTTTCAAAGCTCCCATCTGAACCGTTTGGGCCCGGTTAGAAAGTGACAGGACCAATCAGCGACGAGGGGCAGTACTTTCAGCTGCAGCAGAGTTGTGACGTAAACAAGCAGCAGCAAGAGCTGGTGCAGTTATGGGAAGAGGTTAGCGTGGATGCTGCTAAAGCGCCAGTTTTAGCAGAACTTGACGACATTTCTTCGTTCAAAGAAGAACAAAGAACAACAGTGAGTTGTTTTCTTTTCAAAAATGACAAAAGTCAAATACTTACATGTCTATCGTCGCCATGTTTTGCGTTATTCTTCAGTAGCTGCACACGCGCAGCTTGATCACGGCTACGTCACGTGTTTTGTTCCTCTGATTGGCCTGTAGAGATGTGACAGAACGTTCACCCAATCATACTCCGAGTTTTTCTTTCAAAGCCTCTGCCTTTTCTGAAACATTTCCTATTGAAGCTTTCCCAGATGGATGTGTGAAACAAATCCATTTGGCGTGTCAGGTTATGCTTTTACTACATTTCTGCAAAAGAAGGAAAGATATTTCTAGAAGGAAACAGTACTCTGGGGCACACTGTGTGATATGTTAGTGTTACTCCTCTGGTTTTATATGCAAAAAGAATTTTTGCTCTATCTGATTTGGTTGCATTTCTATCTACGGTTAAAAATAGAAATGCATTGGGAGTGCCGGCGCCCCCGTTAGGTTTTAAAGGGCTACAACATACAAATTAAAGTTAGAGGATGAATAAATGAAAAAACTTCTGTCCTTAAAACTGTGAAGTGTAAGGAATGATGATGAAAAAAGAAAAAGACTTCATCCGACAGAGGACTGTTAGTCCAGCCTAAAACTCCACTAGCTTATTTGTTTGTATGGACAGTATTTACAGCTTTATAGGCAGATATTTATAGTTTAAATATGTTTTGGAAATATCAGCAGAAAAAAGTTTCATGTCTGCTGATACCAAGGATAAGGGCTTGACATTAACTTTTTTGCTCACCAGCCACAGAGGCTAGTGGTTTTGCAAACTTACTAGCCACTCGGTATTTCCACTAGCCACAATTCTGATGTTGTAAACTATGAGCTAAATGCCAAATTTGGTACAAAGGGTATGATATAGTATTACATGGGTGCTCTACTCCCGTCCTCTGCTCTATTCTCCTTTAAACTTTATGGGAAAAATTTCTTCAAATGTGTGTTTAAAACTAATTAAATATCTGTTTATATAATAGATGACTTACATTTGGTGCATGAAGCTCACATTTGAAGAACATTAGACAACTGTGCTGTCTGTTGTTTAATAATAGAAGCAAAAAAAATCACTGTTTAGTTTAATTCCCTTTGACTCCTAAGTGATCAGTTACAGATTTTAATCCTTCTGCCTCTGTTTCTCACTCTCTCAGTGAACTGATTTAAAGTTTCAGAGTTTCTCTCATCTTTATGCGTTAATGATCTATATAAGGCAAATCATTATACAAACGTATCAAAGGTATTAATAATGTTTAAATTATTCGCACATTTATGGAGATTTTATCATTTAGATCGCCCTCAGCAAACAAAGAATACAGATGGAGTATTAATCAAACGATAATCAGACACACTGCACACTTTGGCTCACACGAGCGACAGAGACACACAGCTGAAGCACACACACACACGGTGCTGCAGCGCTGATCCTCCATGGACAGAGAGAAGCTTTAAAGCAGAAGGAGAAAGTTCAGGTCTGAGGTTATCCTCCAACTTTCTGAAACATTTTCCCTAAACAGGTAGAAGCCTTCAGTCTAAATTACCAACACGTCAGTGCGAGTGTGTGTCCTTATATGTGTGTGAGTGTCATGTTTATGTGTGTCATACAGCATGAAAGCCCTTGGCGCTGCGTAAAAATGCATGAATGGATGACCAGCCGCTTATCAGTTGTTTTGGGGGAAATTTGAGGCTTGTATGTGCCAAGAACACCTAGCTGTAACAAGCCTAAATCATAAGGGCTAACTGACAAGCACTTTCAAAGTGAAGCATACGTTGTGACACTGATAAATTCAACCCGCCATCGTGGCTAGTTAGAGTCACGCTGCTACCTGCCACGGCCGACATCCACCCGCATTTGGCTAGTTGGCAGGTGTAAATGTCAAGCCCTGCCAAGCATCCCTAATTCAGCTCCTTTTTTTTTTTTTTTTTACATTTCTCTGAGTACAAACTCTTTTTGTACTTTTGCCTTTGTCTGTGCTGTTACCTGGCTAAGGTCGGAATAGTACTTTGGTAAATCGAAGAGTTTGAAGGGTTCAGTGCAAGAGAAAGAGAGAGTGAACAAGAAGGGAGTAGCAGCTGCTGCTGTGAACAGCAACCTTTTCAATAATGTGATAGAACAAAACATTGAACCTGCTCTGAAAAAATGAATGACGAATGAAAGTTTCTGAGTTTATGCAAACATGATTAACACAACACAGAATCATTTTTGTTTTTGACATGTGGCTAATTTGGATTAAAAAAAAGACTCTTTACCATGAGCTGTACTCTGTCAATGAGAGAAAAAGGGCCCACTGCCAGCATTACATGGTGCTGAAATCAGGGGACCAGGGCCCTCTGTGGAAATGGGACAGATACCATTCTCCATGTTTAAAGGTATTGTAGCATTAGATCGACTTGATACTGCTATTTTAAGGTGAAAAAATTATTGCTTTAAGGTTGAGGTTCATACAACCTCGGTTGTTGTTACAACTGATGGTATATTGAAATGTTAAAACAAAACCTGCATCTATTTCATGCTGTTTTCATTAAAAATAGCAGTTAGACTCCTGCACACTATCTATATGGCAGAGAAACACTGGCAATATCTGGATACTGAATAAGAGTTTCTCAGCAGTTGTAGGTCATTTAGAATAAAAAATTGCACAGTAATGGATGCTGAGGACTTCCATTTGACTGGCCATTGTATCAAAACAGGTATCAATAATATCTGACTTTAAATATTTAGGTCTAAAATTCTTTTATCACAACCTGCATTCAGCAGCACAAAGTTGAACATTTATGACAGAGGAGATTTTTCTTCATACATGGATCAGTTGGAGCCTGTAAGAATCCTAAGGATAACTTTTTTTAATCATAAGTATTAATATCCCTGCTGTTCTGTAGAAAAAGTTTTTTTTCTGCTGCAGCCAGTGTGAGAAGCAAGCTCACACTTGTGTGTCTTGTTTGCGCTGGCCGTGTTGCAGCCGTTAAAAGCCTTGTCCTGTCAGTGGCACCCACAATCACCGCTGTGACACATCCTGCTCTGACGCATCGAGTCAGCAGCGCTGAGGATGTGCATGTGTGTTAGGGAGTGTGCATGTGAGCGTGGCCTGGCCTGAGTCATCAGATCTGTCTGTGTAACTGCAGGGTGGAAAAGTTACAGTCACTGAGCAGAAGGGCTCAGCAGCCCTGGAACAAACTAGCTGCTCTGCCAGCAATGACAACTCATGAAAAAGGTCAAATCTAAATATTAGTTGTGTTTTTCCTCATACTACATTGCTCACAAAATCACAGTTACAGTCAGGGTCAAGTCCATTAAAAGTGTATGACCTGCACATCATCACAGTTTGACAAGGTGAGCTTCCATGACGTTCCATTGGGTTTTCCCACATGGATTATGCGTGTTATGAGATCCTCATAGTCTGGTTGAGCTTCGGTATTTTTGCTTTTGTTATTTATCTTGTCCAGGAGTTCATTAGACTTGAAGAACTGCTCCTCAATGAAAAAACATTGATGCTGCAGTGCTGAGGCGATAGTAGCTGCTAACTTGTTGTAGTTAACAGTGACTTTAGAACAGTCTGGGCAGCCTTTTCCTGACTTAGAGGGTCAGGACCCAAAATGGGTCATGGACCAGTTTTTATTGGGCCACCAACTGTTACAGTAAATTCCCTAAAAGAATTACTAAACTGATTATCCTAATCAGAATCAGAATACTGGCGATGTTTTCTTAATATGAGTAAAATTGGTGTTCAGCGTGAGGAGCTTTCACTCTCACTCGTTGTCCTCACCCTCATCTTCATCAACCTGTGACATCTGCACATGTCCAGCGTAGGCCAACCTGACCCCAAGTGACGATTGAAATGTGTTTCCATGATGTTAAAGCCCCCCCTCGTGCCCCAATTGTTGAAAAACGCACGCTACAGTGGCCTCTTGGGAGCCAAAATGTGTGCTAAAGTGGCCTCTTGGGAGCCAAAACGTGTGCTAAAGTGCCCTCTTGGGAGCCAAAACGTGTGCTAAAGTGCCCTCTTGGGAGCCAAAACGTGCTAAATTGCCCTCTTGGGAGGAAAAACACACTAAACTGCCCCCTTGGCTGGTTAAATCATAATAAACTGCCCACTTGGGTGACAAAGACGTGTTTAAGTACCCTCCTCATTGGCAAAACACACTAAACTCCAGAAGACCATTAGGACCAAAAATTCTATGAAACAGTACTGTTGCAGTGACTTTTATGTTGGGCCCTTTTTTGATCTATATTGAGCCAGAACTATATCTCACAGGACCAGTTTGGATTATCTGGTGCTAATATGGTGTCAAAATGCACTAGAATACAGGGAATGGCATCTACTTAATTGAAAATGTTCTGGGAGAAGACCTCCAGACCCCCTAAAGATTTATTTATTTATTTCCCTGTGTTCTTCACAGTCTGACGTTGAATCTACACAGTTCTTGTGGATGCTGATCCTAACTGCAAACTAACCTGAATAGTCTGTCTAGTTTGTCTGTTTTAAGCAGAGGTGGGTAGTAACGCATTACATTTACTCCGTTACATGTACTTGAGTAGTTTTTTTAAAAATCCTACTTTTGAGAGTAGCTTTTGATCAGAGTACTTTTTACTCCTACTCCGTTACATTTGTGGTTAAAAAACGATACTTTTACTCCGTTACATTGGGCATGCACCGGTCGCTACTTTTACCTGTCTATGATTTATTTTCATTAAGTATTTTTACACTCAGCTGAGCTCTCACATCAGCGTGAGGTAAAATCCTCAGCACCACAGAATAGACGGAGGAATGATCCCTCCCCCTTAACAATCAACAGTTGGAGATAATGGCTGAAGCTGTAATACCTGCGTCTCCTTCAGATGAGCGTGTTTATCCTTGGACCAACATCAAGACTCTTTGCCTTTCAAACTACGAGGAACAACAGCCACTTAATGCGCTGATTACTGTGTCTATCTAAAACGGTGGAAATGTCAAGCTTCAAAAATAGCACATCAAATCTAAGAAAGCACGTTATGGTAAGTAAGATAAACAAGCTAACGACTGCACTGCTAGTTAGCTAAACATATAAGTTTAAATCTCTGTTTTAACTACAGACTGCAAATACACAGTTGTGTCAGTGATAAATGAAGTCACGTGTCCGACCACCTCTGCAACTCTGCCACAAATGTGATTTTACACGGCATTGTTTAACGTTACGTCGTGGGTGAAACTATTATCGTGTGTGGCATATCTCTGATTATACTTAACATGGTTATAACGTGGGCCAAAGTTGTCTTTAGTTTTAATAAGTTTCAGTTTGGCTTGCCGAATTTGTTGAGTGATAATCGGGATAAAAATTCATAAATTGGAGCTTAACAATTAAATAAAAAGGGCAAAAAGTCAGTATTGAGGCCAATTTAGTTCAGTTTGGCTCATATTTCACAAATATGAGCCAAAAATCATTAACACGTGATAAAATGAACATAATGTGATTTAAAAGTAAGAACTGCAAGGTATAAATTCATGTATGAGGTTAAAATCATCATGTAGAAATAAGATAGCTATAATGAGAGAAAGATTCTTTTTTTCTCATTATATTGAAATTTTTATCTCATAATCTTGATCAACAAACATAATTTGACTGCTGCTTTATGTTAAGTTTTTTATTTCTTTTACTTTTGGCAAGTTATGCTACTTTATTTATGACAATGTGCAGTTTACATTACTACCACTGAATAATATGTTGTAGAGCAATATGTTTTAATAAATTGCACAAAATGAAGTTACTCAAAAAGTTACTCACTACTTGAGTAGTCTTTCAACAAGGTACTTATTTACTCTTACTCAAGTACTTATTTTTATGAGTACTTTTACTTCTACTTGAGCAATTATTATCATTAAGTAACAGTACTTTTACTTGAGTACTGTAACTGTGTACTCTACCCACCACTGGTTTTAAGGCTCTATAATGTGCCATTTGTATAACATATAAACATGTCTTAAGTGCCCTCGAAAACACATGAAACTTAGTGCCCTCTTCAGAGGCGAGAACGCGCTCTATGTGCCTTTTTTTTCTATTCGCCCCGCCTTTGAAAACGACTGTACACACCACTGAACCTCAGTAAATTAGACGACTGTATTCTTTATGTTATGATGTGTTCAAATGTCACATAAAAAGGGAAAATTTAGTCATTGATGAGAAACTTCAATAAATACAGTGTAAATATGTGTTTATGTTTGAGGGATATACAATAGATATGTGACAGACTAAATCATAGCTTTTTAACTGAAGCACTACTCAGCTAAGACCACTTGTAGTTTAAATATTTGCCTCCATTTTGTCTTTTCACCAAACTATAGAAGGCATCGATAGTGGTGTCGATGAGGACTCAGATCAGCTCTTTCAATGTGCTGCACATAGAATTAAAGAATTAAAAAAAACACTTGACAATAACAACCTTTAAAAATCTAAAAACATAAAAATATACATAAACTATATAAAATGGCTGTGATTAATCATGATTAATTAACTTGAAAATTTTTTAATCGAGTAACAGCACTAGTTTTTTTTTTTATTTTTTCTTAGTGTCATTATTAAATCAAAAGTGACTAAATGAATCGGTCAACAGACTGAAAATTGTTTGAATAGAGTCAAATAAAATACTTGGGGCCCCTCTCTTAAAAATGTCCAAATGGTCCTAACCTGAAACGCCAGATGGATGTGTGAAACACATCCATCTGGCGTTTCACCCACTAAGCGTGACTTCCTGTCAGCCTGCTAGCATTCCAGTTGACAGAAACGGAGCCTCTGCCTGCCGAGCTATCTATCAATCAAATGAGATGCACCAATCAGCTTTCATCCTAAATATAATCCAAACAATCGTGGTACAAAAAAATTCACCCCCGTGCAGTGGGAGCACAATAAGACACTAGCTAATGAGACACGTTTGGTGTTTTGAACCAGGCTGTAAACCAGTTTATTTCTATTGTCAAAACCGGCTGTTTAACAGGTGTCCAGATGGAACTTCCAGTGTTCCTGCAGCCAGCCTCAAGTGGACACTTGCGGTATAGCAATTTTTTGCACTTCCGCATTGGCTTCATTTTTAAGGACCGACGGTTGCCGCTTGGCCTGAAAGTACTGCCCCTCGTCGCTGATTGATCCTGTCACTTTCTAACTGGGCCCAGATGGTTCAGATGGGAGCTTTGCAAGATGGATTCACCAGTGAAAAACAAGGAAATGGGCGTATCCATCTGCTTTGCAAGGTTAGTATAGTCCAGCGCTGCAAAATAATGCAAGTAAATTTAATTTAACCAGAATAAAAATATTGCTCATAAATTGGGAAATTATGTTTAAAAAATCCATCAAAATGCATAGATATTTGTAAAAGTGATGTAACATTTGTTGCTTGGCTAGCCGGCTAAGGGGGGCCCTGTGTAATATTCTTTTTGGGGGCCCAAATCCCAGGCGTGGCCTGTGGTCCAATTTTGATTGACCCGCAGCAAATTCTATAAATAAAATGAAATATGGCCCACATTTGAATGATGCCAATCAAAATAATAATATCTTGTCTTCTAACTCCCTGATGAGTTCAGCAAATAGCAGCAAATAGTGGTACCGAAAACTTTCCAGGGGCTGAGCCAGTAGCAGCTACAGGCAAACAGCACCCCCTGAAATCTGATTGGTGGCTTCAAAAGCCTAAAAATGATTGTCTATTTTCCTGTCAGCCATTAAATCGAGCATTTAGTGTTAGGCAGGCCATGGAGTCAATCTCTGCACCAGTCAGCTGATCTCACACAAGCTGTCATCAGCTGCTTTAAGCACGCTTTTGGCTGATCACTCTCATGCTGCCGTATTTAAACTTCTCTTGCCTGGCCACGCTCTGCTGCTCTCTCTGCAAGCTGCTCTTGCGACCCTCCTCCACCCCAGCTCCTCCTTTATTCTGCTTCTGACTTAATCAATGTCATATACCTCATCCTGTGGATATTAAAATGACTCCAACGTCCTTATATAGTTCTGTATGTGGCCCTCAGTGGAAAAAATTTGGACACTTCTGATGTAGATGTGGGAATATGTGATGTATTTTTAGACGTTTGGTCCCAGGGAGAGAGCAGACTTCTTATTTGGGTCTTGAGCTGAAAAACTTGAGAACCACTGGAACAACTGGTCTAGGGAAAACTTACCTCTTCGACTTTCAGCCATGCTCAAACCAAGACTGTAATTAGTGCTAATAAGCTGAGAAAGAGCAAGCAGCAATGAAAAATAATGGAAAGTTTATCCATAAGAGAGCAATAAAGAGTAATGTGATCAGCCGGCCATCTTCTCTGCTGGTCATGTGACGTTTCTCATTAAGGATTGTAGTTAACACTTCACATCCACTATATGACACCAAATATTGCTTTTTCCCAGTTTTGCCTGGAGAAAACTAAACTAGTATCCCAGCTCCTGATCCAACCAGTTCTACAGACAACACTATCAGCTCCGGTCTCTGGTCTCTAGTCTCTGTGGTCTGTGTCTGTCTGACTGTTCAGCGGTTTTTAGCTGAGAGAAGCTGGTGGCGTGGTTCAGGACAGTGACGGTCACAGTACTGAGCCTCTGCTGTGTGTATAAAGAGCTCTGTGGTTTCCAAGTTCTCAGATGGTCCTTTTACCTAAACCTGTCTCCCTGCCTACAGGTGATGAAGACCTCTACATCCAACAAGCTGTGGTCTTCATTGAGGACGCCATACAGGTGAGAACAATGGCTGCTCTGCCTTACTTCTTTCTTTGGTAAAATATTAGTAAAAATATTATAGAACTAAAGAAAAGATCAGAAACAGCAGTGTTTTGGTCAAGACTCGACTGCCACACTGTCATTATCATTATTGTCCTTTATGAGTTAAATTATGAGGAATATTTTTCTTATGGGCTGTAAGAAGTCTTTTTTGCATGACATAAGGAAAATACACTGCTGAGGAAAAGTGTTTACCCCTTCCTGATTTCTTAATTTTTTTTTTTGCATATTTGTCAGACTTTATTTTTTAGATCATCAAACAAATTTTCATATTAGACAAAGATAACATGAGTTAACACAAAAATCCAGTTTTTAAGTGATGATTTCATTTATTTAGGGAAAAGTCATCCAAACCTGCCTGGCCCTGTGTGAAAAGTCATCGTCCCCTTTTGTTAAATCATGAATTTACTGTGATTAACCCCATTTTTTTGTATAGCTGAGTTCAATTTGACTATCTACACCCAGGCCTGATTAATGCCATCCCTTAAATAGAACCTGTCTGACAAAGAGAAGTAGGCTACAAGATCCCAAAAGCAACACAACATGGCACCATCTAAAGAAATTCAAGAACAGATGAGAATCAGTCATTGACATCTGTCAGTCTGGAAAGGGTGAAAAAGATATTTGTAAGACTTTGGGACTGCAGTGAACCATGAAGAGAGCCGTTATCCACCAACCAAAAAAAACTTGGAACAGTGATGAACCTTCTCAGGACTGGCCAGTCTACCAAAATGACTCCAGGAGCACATCAGTGAGTCATACAGGTGGTCCCAGAAGAACCCAGAACCACATCTAAAGACCTGCAGGCCTCACTGGCCTCAGTTAAGGTCAGGGGCCACCAAAGAGAACACAAAGGCTCGTCTCACGTTTAACTGAAAACATCCTGATAAACCCCAAGACTTCTGGAGAAATATTCTGTGGACTGACCAGACAATGTTGAACTTTTTGGAAGGTGTGAATCCTGTTGCATCTGAAGTAAAACTAACAGCATTTCATCAGAAGAACACCATGCCAACAGTCAAACATGGTGGTGTCAGTGTGATGGTCTGGGGCTGCTTTGCTGCTTCAGGACCTGGATCACTTGCCCTAACTGATGGAACAAGGAATTCTGCTGTCTAGCAGAAAATCCTGAAGGAGAATGTCTGGCCATCAGTTCATGCCCTCAAGCTCAAGCACACTTGGGTTATGGAGCAGGACAATGATCACAAACACACCAGGAAGTCCACCTCTGAATTACTTAAAAAACAAAATATAGGTTTTGGAGTGGCCTAGTCAAAGTCTGGACCTAAACCTGACTGAGATGCTGTGGCCTGACCTTCTACAGGCTGTTCATGCAGGAGAACTCCCCCTGTAGGTTTGAGTTAAAAACAACTCTGCAAAGAAAATTGGGCAAAAATTCCTCAACAGTAATGTGAAGGCAGGGGGCGCTCCACGCTGTGTGACCCAGCAGGATACCCAGCCTTACTTTATTGTTTAGATTGCTTTAAGGCGTGGTAAACTGTAAACTGAATAAAGTGTCTAAACTGAAGTGAACTGAAAGACTCATTTGCCAGTTATCACAAGCTTTTGAAGTTGTTACTGCAAAGGGTGGAACAACTAGTTATAAGGTTTAGCGGGGGATGAATTTAACCACATAGGGCCAGGTAGGTTTGGATGCATTTTTTCCCCTTCATAAATGAAATCATCATTTAAAAACAAAATTTTTGTATTTACTCAGATTGTCTTTGCCTAACATTAAAATTTATTTGATGGTCTAAAACATTTAAGTGTGAAAAATATGCAAAAACAAAATAAGGAATCATAATGCAGTAAATACTTTTGCACAGAACTGTAAATCTAACAGGTTTGGTTTGGTTTTTAATGCTGCAGTATTAGCCTTTCAGGAAATAATTCAGTCCCACACTTCAAGACCAGACCCAGCCTGTTTTTACATGTAAATTACACCAAAATAATGATGTCATCAGGTTTTCCAGTTCAGCTGCTCATTAATGCAAAGATTTAATCAGAAACTCGTAAAGCAGCAGCCGAAGCATTCTGAGACGTGTAGGCGAAGACGATGCACCAAAGTTCAAACCAAGCAGCAGAATAGGGAAGAGAAGGGATTAGTAAATGGGCCAACCCGTTGCTACTCAAGGTGGCAATCCTTAGTAATGATTTTTAAAATGTCCTTGTCTGAGAGGATATTTTGGTGTGATAGACTTTCCTGAGTGGCAGCTGAGTCACAGTTAACAGCTCATGCTCAGCCTTTACTGGTTTAGGACCATGACTGGGGTATTTTTCAATGTTTAAAATATTAGGTATGAATCTTTCCAATACTTAAGTTCTTTAGCTCTTCAAACAGTCATTGACATACATTTTTGAGAGTTGTAACTTAAATCGTGCTTTAGACTTGTGACAGCTAGGAACATCAGGGACACACATTTCAGAAACTGGAATACTCCCAGGACAATAAGAGGACAGGAGATGCACAAAATACCCAAAACCATTTAATTACGAGCCATAAATTAGAGGGATTTCTCTCATTTAATTTCTCTTTTCTAGTAGTTTAAGTACTCAGTAATTGTTATGAGCTCAGCTGCCTCTCAGGAATATCTACCACACCAGAATGTCATCCAAGAACAAAAATTATTCTAAAGTTTTCCACTGTAAATTTATCAGTAAACAGCTGACATTTTGTGTTCTGGCCCATAGACTGATATTCAACAAATACAGAGACCAAATGTTGGCATTGAAAAATTCCCAGAGTACCTGTGCATTTCAGTGTGGAGAAAAAGTTTACCTGAATTTTTAGTGAGTAAAACAGAAAACACTGAAATATTGGTTGTCTGAGACTTTTATTGTTTTTCCATTATATTGAAACAGATTTGTTTGATTTTAACTAATTTGTCCAGGTTTCAAATGTTGGTATTATAATATCCCTGTTAGCATGAGGGAACAGTTAAATTTGCCTCCTTTCTGCTGTTTTTTTCCCTTGCTTTCCTGGTTTGTACATTTTGTTTTTATTTAAAGGAGGCATATTTTACCCTTTAAGACAAGTTTATATTTGTCTCAGAGGTCCTCAAAACATGCCTGTGAAGTTTGTTGCTGAATAAACACTCCTGTATGGGAATTTTGTATGTTTTAAAAGCCCTCTGTTTCAGCCTTTCTCAGAACGAGCCGTTTCTGTGTCTGTGGCTTTACATTACATGGTAATTAACACCCTGACTCCGCCCCTTACCACACCCTTCTCATGGAAATGGGATGTGGCTCTCTTGATGTTTCAATGTTACAGACACTTTTGTCCAAAGTTAAAGACCTGACTGGGATTCGAACAATCAATCTCCCAGATAAAAGTCAGCAGGGTAACCCACTGATCAATCCAGCATCTCAGCTGCTCGCTGAGAGGAGGATCAGTAGAAGAGGGCCAACCAAACCTGGGTCTGAGTGCTTACTCCCCATGTGCCATCATAAGGGGAAAATCTGAGAATGACTTGTTTCAGCACAAATTTTCTGAAAGGCGGCGAAAGAGAGAGTGGAAGGGAATGGATTTTTCTGGTATTTGAGAGGATTGTGGATAGGCCAGGGGCACATATTTCAGTTAGAAAAGCCTGAAAAAGTGACTTTTGCATAATGTATACCCTTTAATATTCTAAACTCTCTGTTTCCCCGTAAAGCGCATTATTCTGAAAAGTCCTGTACTGATGGTATTTTTGCTCGTCTTTAGTACCGGTCCATCAACCACCGGGTGGATGCCAGCTCACTCCGCCTGTATCGATGGTACTACTCTCGGTTATGTCAATGGTAAGTTTAGTCAGAACTTTCTAGAAAAGATTGGTGTTTATGTTCATACAGTCTACATGTTTAATCAGAATTAATCTCTTTATTCTGCTTTCTTAGTCATTTTGTTTTATTTTGGATTTTGTTAAGCATGAGTCAAACCTGCTTTTATTTTGAAAATAAAGAGCTTTGGGTAGATCGGAGACAAAGGCATGAACCTAACCACAGAGAAAGGGGGAAAGGAACTTGTTATTGGTATTTAAAAAAATAAAGGAACAGTATAAAGGTAAATGTTTGATAACAGAAGCTTCAGATGACTTTGATTCGTCTGCTGAGCGGTGTGTGAGTTTCTATTTAAATTAAAATGAGACATTAAGGAGAGGGGTTGGATGTATTTTACATTGATGTGGCTGCAGGAGACACTGATGTGGCTCAACCAAACTGTGTTAAAAAGGACAATAAAACAGGTTTAATGTGATTTTAGTAGATTAATGCACTAATTATGAACTGTAATTGCATTAGGATTAATGCATTAATTCTGACAGCCCTAGTTCACACTTAAATATAATATCTAGAGACTTATGCCATCATTTAAAGAGGCTGACATGTCACAGTTGGTGTTGATTTACAGTAGTATGTTATTTTTTAATGCTTTAGAGGGTTATAAGTATAACTTTGCTCCTATCCATGCAGTCTGTTAATGGTGCAACAAACAGCTGATTAAAAATCCATCTTAGTGCAGTCGTTGTTTGCAGTACTTCTGGTTATTACTCTGAAAAGATCCCTTTTTTTCACGAGTTTTACTGGGTATCTTAGCTTTAATGTGTTATCTATTAAACCATTAACCACAACGTTTTAAACAATGTGAATATGAGGATTGCTAGTGGCACTTACCTCCACAGACTGAAGTTCACTTGTTAACATCTCTCAGAAGAGATAAATAATGATCTGCGTGATATTTGGTGTATCTCTGCATGCCATCATCCTTCTGTGCTCCCTCTCTTAGGGGTTTGGGCCTCACTATTGCGGTGGTTTTGCTGCTTGCATTCGTTGAGCGCCCGTCCTCCCTGTCCATCTCCTCTGACCCACGCTACCGCTCCCAACCCTGGGAGCCTCCCTGCGGCTTCACCGAGAGCATCGAGATGGTCTGCCTCGTCATTTTTGCTCTTGATCTTGCTGTGAAGGTAAATGAAGCCACTGTAGCTCAGAGCTGTAAATAAAGATTCTACCACATTTCAAAAGATTCTCTCAGCTTTTAATAGATGTTCCCGCCTGCTTTTTGAAATAACCTCTGCTTCGTCTCATCTGTTCTGTTAACAGAGCTACCTGATTGGCTGGGAGGAATTCAGAAAGAACAAATGGCTGATTGGTTACACAATAGTCATTTCTTTGTCAGTCATTGACTGGATGCTGTCTGTCAGCATGGTGTGCGATGAGGTGAGGTTCAACTCTCTTCTATTATGTTGTATTAAATGAGGGCAGTGTGAGAATCAGTACAAACAATAGTGACTGAAGTGCCGATGTCCAGCCTCCAAAAATCAGCTATCTATTGGCAAAGGCCAGTTTCAGGAGCTGTCTGCTTTGGGATTAGAAGTATCCCAGCATGCATCTCACATCAACCAGCAGCAGTGGCAGATAATTGGTTCACTTCCTTTGATAATGAAACTGAGTGTCTAGATTTCAAACATTATGGATTTATTGTGTCATAAGAGTTAAAGAAAAAACAGACCATCCTACATTTAAGCCACATTACCTACCCGGTGTCGCTCCAGACAGGTCTCAGCTAAAGCACCATTACACTTAGTATTTAAATCTTTTGCACATCAGACATGAGGAGAAAAAGCATCCAGACCACAACCGCTTTGTTGTCCAGTATACGTGTGCTACCTCAGACTGTAAGCGCTGCCTCTCAGAGTCTTCTGCCTGATTATCTGTATAATACCCAGCCAAATTCAGACCCCAGTCAATCTGTCTATATTAGGGCTTGATGGTTTATGAGCCTGGCCTTTTATTATCAGGGCTAGTATTTGACCTATCAGGCAGTATCTGTATCAGCGTTTTATTTTTCTGATGCTGATTAAATTAATCAATTAAAAAGTGCATTACTTCAGCTCTTCTGCCAGGTGTGTCTTCCCTCTGGCTTTGTTTTCACTTGCCCTTGTCTCACCTAATATCCTGTCCACAACACTATCTGAAGTCACACAAATACTATTTATCAACACTAAGGCCTCCGTGCCACTTACACAGCAAGCATAGACATCACTTCCTGTTCTCCTGTTGCTACCGTGTTGCTTTGTGTTATCAGGGTTAGTGTTAAATTCTGCTTTCTTTTTTGGATCATGCAACTGTATTTTTATGACATTAAGTATGTTTTGTTTGTCTTTTTAAATGCATGTTAGCTCTAAATGTTGGTTATTGGTAACTGCTAAAAATTAGCATGGATCAGCCCTGAAGAAAACTATGTTGTGTGACCCCTAGTAAACATGCATGGTGAAGATGAGCAGCAGTTAAAGCTTGACTTGTCAGAATTAAAGAAGATCCAAATGCAAAGGCATAAAAGGTTTTAATAAAGCAAACTGCTCTCTATCCTTGTCCTGGTAAAAAGCACCAGGGTGGAATCACTTTAGTAGAGAGGGTATGTCCAGCTCTCCTACAGTAAGTGGCGGTATGCCCACCTCTAGACCCTGACCATCTGCCTTCTTTAAAATGAGCTTGCTTACAAGTTAGTGAGCAGTGAACTGGTTGTATGTTGAACAGTTAAACCATGGTGTCATACCTGTTTAACTTTTGCTACCTGGTTGAATTCACTGGTAAGAGACAATATCACATGCACTGTAGACATGATGAATATATCAAACACAAAATCAGTTTCTACAACATCCATGGAGCCTCTGAGACAGTCTTACAATGATAAGGTGAACATAACATTAGAGTTACTTGAAGTTAAGTTCTAATTTCAGATATGTCTGGATCTACCAGTAATCTCCTACTCAGTGCTTCAGTTGGTCCAATTAAAAACTAAAATCAAGAAGATTCAGATCTGATGTTTTCGCCTGGTGTTCCCCATGAATCTGACTGCATTTACATGTCAGTGTTTCATTCAGTGATTCCTTTTCTCAAAGAAAGCTTTCTGCTTATTCTGGTTTGTTCTGAATTCCCCTAATCATTTATTTTAGCTGTCAGACAATGGTTGGTGAGAGCTCTAAAAGGTGGTTTAGGAAATGAGGCTGAGGTTATATATACGGTTCTGCTGGATGTGAACAGCATAGCCACCCCATCTGTTAATGAAGAACACTCCATGGACCGTAGTTTAATGGATTCAAATCAATCACATTAACTCATTACATTCATGAAACGTGATTTTGTATTGTCTTTATCATTCAGAAACTGAGAGTACGGCGACTTTTCCGGCCGTTCTTCCTTCTGCAGAACTCATCCCTGATGAAGAAAACTCTGAAGTGCATCAAGAGGACTCTGCCAGAGATTGCCAGGTAAATAACAGAATTAACTCTTACTATGCAGCCATCATAATGCACCGAGATGTCAGATCAAATCATTCACAGGAAAATCATTATCCAGTGGAATCATGATACTGTTAAAGATGCACAGCCCTACAGAACACAGGTTCAAAAAAGGTTATAATGGTTATAATGCAGGCCTGAATTATGGCAGAAGCAAAGGAAAAAACTAAAAACAATAAACATGCATGAGTCCCTGGACTGAAGAAAAGGATCAGCACTCCTTTATTGATACACAGGAGCCAATCGTGAGGGATCTAGTTAATTCTCCACAGCCTTGAATAACTTTCATGATGATTTTTTAAAATCCCTTCATAACAAAGTTAGAGAAGAAAACAGCTCCATGGAAAACATATGACTCCTAACCCCACCCCAGTGTATAAAATGAACAGAGTGACCTCAGCAAGATGCTCTACGTTTGGTTAATATCCTCTAAAAACACACATTTAAGTATTTTTTAAAATCAAACATTCTGAAGTTTTCCTTTAACAGTTGAATGCACCGACAATCACAATGTACCATCAAATATATCATCATACACGGCATAACGTCACTAGCAGATGCAGGATTGGAGCTGATCTGGTACTCACTATAGCTTTAGTAACAGCCACAGGTATCGTGTCTTTACCAGAGTTCAAATGCCTCTCAAAAGGTTGTTTCTCCACACCAAACTAATCTTACATGTAGGTCTACATTTGCTGATTATCTCCTACTTTTCATGCAAGTTAATCCAGATAACTGTTGATACAAGCCTGCCACTTTGTAGCACCAGTAAGACAACTTATAGCTTCATTCCAGAGAGAAGATATGAAACTAATTTATATTTAACATAATATATACATTTACTCATGTCTGATGAAGGGCGAGGGCCTGAAACTTCACATATGTGGTGGTAATCTTCTTTAAACAAGCTTTGGAGCAGCTTCTGCTGTACACACTTGATTTTTCTGTTTTTCCTCTGAATAATATTTCTACTTAAATGATATTTAACCCTTTACCTACTGACCCAGCGCCGGCGCTGTGTTTTATTTGTTGGGAGTATTATTACCGTAACTCTGTCAAAGTTTGTCTGATCAGAAAAATTCCAACAGCGTTGGAAAGCTGAGAATTGTGGGCATGCACACATATATGGTTCATTATGCTACTCGCAACTATATGACGTGGGCATTCATAGCAAAACACCAGAAGTATTGCGAGACCACTACACGGATTCTCAACACTGTAACTCCTTGAAAGTTTGTCAATCTAAAAAATTCCTATGCTGACAGAGAGTTGAGAATCGGTGCTTTCCGGCAATATGTGATGTGTGGTATATGTATTACGGTAATATCAAACAGCACCGCGAAATGGCAGCTTTGGCAGAAGACGAGTGAGAAAGGAGAGTGAAGGAAGAGAGTAAAAGGAGAGCGAGCGAGAGTGGTGTTTTGTTTTCAAAAAGTAGCATTTGATAGTGGCATTTGTGCGTGTCTGTCATGTGCAATAACAATGTGTTACTTGAGAATGTTGAGAATGCATTTTTCTACCTTTATTTGCACCAATTGTCACCTATGTATATAGTTTTCTTTTGCACTTTGTTTTGCACACACAGAGTCCTAGACTCAAAAAATGACTGGTGATTGTTCTAAACATGTATAGGTTCACATTTCAAATGTCAAATCAAAATGTCATGAGCAATAACAACATTTCTTCTCATAAAAGCCATGAAAAACAAATGAGTTTTTGTGTTTTCCTTCTTTTACACTGCTGGCAATTCCATTAACCAGATATTGAAAAGTCAAGTTCAAGTACTCCTGGGAAAAGGAACCAAAGCTCTCAGACTTAGGGCATTTCCTGACTATTTTACATAATAACAAAATATGTCCAAATCGCCATTTTTAGACTCAGTAGGTAAAGTGTTAAAAGACCTGTTTGCTTCTTAAACCAGAAGAAAAGATACAAGCTCTCCTCTGACTGTATGTGTTTTATGTGTATTTGTGTGTTTATTTGTGTGTTCTCCCACCCTCAGTGTCATCCTCCTCCTGGCGCTCCATCTCTGCCTCTTCACGATGATAGGCATGCTGCTGTTTGCTAAAACAGAGGTGAGTTCAGCTCTTTGTGGTTAAACACACCCCTCTGCCCTGCTGACACTTGGCCTAGTGATTGAGTCTTATTGCCCAGACATGCTGCAGACTGTCATGGCAGCTGGACAGCCAACTGTCAGTGTTTCCTCTGACCACTGAGGCATCGGGCCAGTACTGAGAAGGAAAGATATGAGGCAGCCAAAATGTGCTTTACGTGCAAAATATTTCAACACCAGACAGTTTCTGTAAACAGGAAGAGAAACAACTCAGAGCACGCAATGGAGAGGGATATCACAAAAGTAAAAGGAAAAAAGAACAAAGACTGTGACGTCCAACTACACTGGAAACTGTCTGACTGGTACTGAGATACTACAGTAAAAATACCCCAAAAGATTCAAAATTCTGATATGAAACAAAGCTAATTTAATCAAGTTATCATACACCTAACCTATATTAACCCTTTAGTGAGACCTCTGTCTAATCAAAATAATCTGATAAATGGGCAAAATGCCCTCAAGTGGATTACCAATTGCCAGGAATGCCTAATGCATCAAATGTGATACCCGATAAGCAAAGTAAAATTAAATGGCTTTTTTTTTTTTTTGGGGGGGGGGGGATTTCAGTAGTAGGTTTAATGAACATCTCAGTTCCTAAAGTGAGAGTTTTCTGGAATCAGTTTCTAAAGGGTTAAGTGTTTGAGCTCTGTTTTTGTAGGGAACTAAATGTTTTCTGAAACTGGAACTGAAAGATTCTGTCCAAATTTAAGAGACTAATTCCTAAATTATTTGATAAACATTTGCACTGATCAGTTTTAAAGAAATCTATGTCTGAAATAAAGTCCCATCAGATGAGCATCTACTCTGTTTTATATTTTTAATCCTGTTTATTTATTTACAAATTATAAAACAAAGAGAAATGATAAGACACAGCGGTATCTCTCATAAGATTAGCTAAGAAAGAAACATTCCCATAGACGAATATATCTATGTAACCTAAAGCATTTCAGATCTGAGATCTGTTGTGTTTTTCTCACATAATTAACTCTTTATTTGCCTGTTAAATTGTTATAATGTAGATGCTGGTTTAGAGAAACTTTGTTCCAGAGAGACATTCCTCCGTATTTTAATGTGTTTTGATTAGGGGAAGTCCAAAAAAAGGAACAGTGAAAGTTACGTCTTGTATAATATGAATGAATCTCTGCAGATGACTTAATAAAATCTGAAAAGAGCTGGACAGATCTTAACTGATTTTTGTTCACATTAGAAATTGACAAGAGTTCGTATTTTCTGGAAAGAGGAGCAAATGAGTCGCATCTTTTGGCAAAAATCTGTCTTAAAGATTTATTCTTGATCAACAAAATCTTCTCTAAATAAGTGAGACAGGTGGCTGCTCACACAGCTAACAGTACATGAGATAAGGATACATTAAACTATAATAAAAAGTTAAAATACAGTAATTGTCAGTGAACACAGTCTGCTCAGAATACCAACTGACTTCTTAGTGTCTTGCACACAGAAACAATCTGATATTTCCATGATAACTTTAAACCACAATGACTTCTAGGGATTTGGTGCAATGGACTCAAGTTATTTCAGTATTGTCTTTACATATTCAAGCCATTTTAGTCTATTCTTTGTTTTTGTTACAAAATATTATAATAGTAGATTTATTTATATTAAAAAGAGTTTGTTCATCATTTAGAAATGAATAAATGATGGGTCCTTATTTGCTTCTCAAATAAGTGTGCTAGAATTTTCATGAGAAGCCACCAAGGTTGTTATAGTTAACTAAAACTAACTAAATATCTAAAACTAAAATTCAAAAGTCATTTTAGTTAACTGAAACTAAATAAACACTAAGCTTTATGTAAAAAATGAAAACTAACTAAAACTGTATAGTGCATCTACAAAACTAACTAAAATAAAATAAAAATGAAGACAGAATATCCTTAGTTTTAGTCTTTGACACAACCATACTTACTGGCCCCTGCACTAGTCTGGGGAGTGCAAAATTGCCTGATCTGATTGGTTAAGACTTCACATAGTGGTAGTTTTATGTCTGGAGTTGTATTCAGACATCATCATTAAGTAAATAAAATGATACGTGAAGAGTAGCCTGATTAATATGTTTTTTAAAAATGTATGATGCTCACTCCGCCCCGACATCTATCTGTAAAAAACTAAAACTAACACTAAAACTAATAAAAACAAAACTAAAACAAAGCATTTTTGCAAATAAAAACTAAACTCATAAACCAGCACTCAAAACTAATAAAAACTAAACTGAAATCGAACACAGAAAGTGGAAACGAAATAAAAATGAAAACTAATGAAAAATCCAAAACTATTATAGCCTTGGAAGCCACAAGACATGTCATTAGCAAACAGCAAGAGTGAAGCATTATTATCACAGACCCTGGGCAGGTCAGTTATGTATTCTAGAAATAAGAGAGGCCTGAGGATTGAGCCCTGGAGCACCCATACAGTAGCTTAGCTCTATTCTTCACTTACAGAAGCACTATTCTCTATCCTTTAACTAATCCACCATCAAAACTAAACAGAGACAATGGAAGACAGGTTTCTGTCAGGATAGAAAAACAAGACAAAACAGATAAAGGGCAGTAGTTGGTGAAATTACTGCCGTCACCTGATTGGAACAGTGGCGTGGCTTTAGCTGACTTTAACAATGATTCCTCTAATAAGTAACATCTGTCCATCCTATGCACAGGAAGTGGTGTTGTTAAATGATGAGGGATGTGTATAGCCATCAGTGCTTCATGATTCGTAGAGAATCACGTCTTTACCCGTCTTTGTTTGTATAGCACCAATTTTTAACAAATGTTATCTCTACTTTATTATATTATTATATTATTATCCAACATTAATCCACCATGAATACATCCCTGAGCTAAACCTTGCAAAGCAGATGGATTCACCCGTTTCCGTGTTTATCGCTGGCGAATCCATCTTGCAAAGCTCCCATCTGAAACATTTGGTCGTGACGCAAACAAGCAGCAACAAGAGGCCACTGCAGTAATGGCGGACGACATTAGTGTGGATGTTGCTAAAGCGGCAGTTGCAGTGAGTTGTGTTCTTTTCAAAAACAACAACAGTCATGTACTGAAATGTCTACAATCACCGTGGTTCGTGTTATGCAGTTCTCTATGGAGGTTACTCCTTGGTTGCAGCTACGTCACGTGTTTTGTTGCTCTGATTGGCTCGTAAAGATGTGACAGACAGGGTGTTCATCCAATCACACTCCGAGTTTTTTGCCCTTTACCAAACGCTGTCTATGAATGGTTTACCTGGTGGATGTATGAAAAAAAATCCATGTGGCATGTCAGGTTATCACTGAGCAACAAGTAACAAAGCTGCAGTAAAATGTAAAAGTCCAACTATTTATCAGGAGGAAACTCTAAAAAGAACCAGACTCCTGTTGAACAGTGAGCCGCTGACTGTATATTCAACTGTTGCTTACTGGCGTTTTGAATGTTGCTTAACTGGAAAGTCAGGGTTAGATCTCACATTTTTAAATAACATTTGCAAGACATTGAACCTCACAACGTCTCCACTGTGTTAGCCATTTGTGATGAAAGGAATACTATAATACTGATGGAATTTAAAATAGCATTCAGAGTGGTTAGAAGACCAGGGAAGTGCTGCATGAATTCATGAAGTCTCTTTACTGACTGGAGCCACATTTCTGGCGTGTTTTCTTTTAATTTCTGTGTTTTTATTTCTTAGAGTGTTATGAACAGAAGTAATCCTCTGTTTGCGTTTTTCTGTTTAGGATCCGAAGAAGAATGGAGAATGGGAGTTACATTTCAGAGACCTGCCTACGTCCCTCACATCCCTGCTGGTGCTGCTCACCACAGCCAACAACCCTGATGGTATGCAATCCTTGAAAACAAACACATGATGTGGAGGATTGATGATTTCTGATTTCTGTTTCTTCTGTCCTGTCGCAGTGATGATTCCTGCCTACTCCCTCAACAGACTCTACTCCGTCTTCTTTGTCACCTTCAGCGTCATTGGTGAGCTTGGATGATTTCATGTTGTGTGTGGTAGTGCTAGCAGACTGTCATTTTACTATTAATAGAATGAGACTGTGTTTTAGTGAATACGCTTGTTTTCTTTCCTGAAGGAACCTACTGTCTGATGAACTTACTGACAGCCATTATCTATAACCAGTTCAGGGGCTATTTACTGGTGAGTCACATAAAAACACTGTGCTGAGAATATTTATTAGTTCTGGGTTTAATCTCACATTACAGATTACAGATCTGCCATCCTTTACAATCATAGTTTTTAACTGGAGGTAGCTGTGGGTCAGTATTAAACACTGTTTATTGGCACAATTATGAGAGCATATAAACAAATTACAGTATTGTTGAAGAGTTTGTTTGTTTCAGTAAGTTTTAAAATATTTTTTTCTAGACTGATTAAACACGAAGTGAAAACTTCCTTCAACTGGAAGATAAAGGGTTTGATACCCGGCTCCTGCAGGAACATATCCTTGAGTCTGTGGGCAAAAACTTAACCTTAAATCGCTCCCGCTGCTGTGTTAGTGGGGTGTGAATATCTGTGCATGTGTCTGAATTGAAAGGTTTATACTGATGGTCATTCTACACAGCAACCTTCACCATCAGTGTAGAAGTGGAAAAAATACATGACAGGTAAAAGTATAATTACTCTAGTTAAAATTTACTTTGTAAAAGTTAAATTACTGGGCTATAAATCTACTCAAATAAAAGTAAAACATATCTTATCTAAAGTTAACTATAAGTACTGAGTAGCTACTGACAAGCTGAACAGTAAAATATGAGCTTACCTTATCGGCAAGAACAATAAGAGAATCGATCTTAAACCAGTTTGTTCTGGTAAAGTCACACCTCTATAATAAGTTGGGTCTCATCTATTAACTAGAAAAGCACTTCAGAGAAACAAACAAACAAACAAACCCACTCGATCACATAACTTCCTTGCTGCGGGTAATGACAAAGAAGAGAGTCAACCTCACAGAAGGGCAATGCATACTGATGAAGAATACGCTCTGTGTGTCCTTTAGGAACACCTAAAGTCAAACTCCAACTTAGTGGATAACTTCACTCATGGTACAAATGTGTCTCACATGAAAAAAAACGACAATCCACCAGAAACATTTTTCTCTCTAGAGCTGAACTAACACTGGAGGGTCATTCTTGTCAAATAACTCCGACCCTGAAGACCATTTAACTCAGAATGGAGGTAAAAATTACACTTTGGGAGTTAAAACCCTGATCCTGAGATATCAACACTCCAGTTTTGGTTTGCACAACGTTTTTTTATTTTTTGGTATGTGAATTGGGATCATTCTCTCACTACATACTACTGTGACATCAGCAGGGGTGGAAAAAAGTATAAGAGTTTAGTACTCCAGTAAACTTGGCTTTGAGTTGTAAGACGACTAAGATAAGCACTAGACAAGCTCAAAACTGTTCACCATTTAGCATCAGAGTATGGCTGATTATGGCTAATGAAAATTATGAATCCGATATCCCGAAATATTAGACTATAACATAAAACCATTTAAAGATTTAGAGATAATAGTCATAATTCTATGAGATTAAATCCATACATTTCTAAGAATAAAGTCATTAACATACAAGATTAAAGATGGGATTTCACAAGAACAAATTTAGAAGTATAAAGTTTACATTTCTAAAACTCAAATTGTGATTTTACAATAATAAATTTGTTAATCTTAAAGAATAGAGCCTTACATTTCTGAAACTAAAGTCGAGCAAACAATAATGAAATAGAGATAGACTTTTTGTAAAATTTGGGTCATTGCCAGTTCTATGGTCCAAGATGAAAATTTAGCTGATTGTTGAAACTGATTTCTGATTTATTATTGTTCCTTTCACAGTGACACTCCCACAGTGCCAACATTATCTCCTGTTTGATCATTAAAACAGATTAGAGTTTGTCCAACAGGTGACTTAGAATTAGTTTCATGAGCTGAAATATTTAAGTGTGACAATTATGCAGAAAAAAAGAAATCAGGAAGGAGGCAAATACCTTTTTACATAGCTGTTAAACTATATAGACTTTGAATATTTCACTTTATGTGAAATGAATCGAGGATATTTAAAAGTTTTTAATCTAGAGAATTTATCCTCAATTTAAGGAAAATAAACTTTCCCACCGTTTTATTTTTTAGATGCACCTTTAAATCAAATGTCCATGTGATACCAGAGGGTTTCTAATTTTTCCTGAACTGATGGTGACTGATGGAACTTATTATACGTTCCCAGCTGGAAAAGCGGGTGTGTCAACAGGAAAGAGCGAGCTTTGGCAGAGGAAGAAAGTCTGCAGGAATCATGTGACAGTAATTTCAGATGCATAGTCTACGCCAAGATATCTAGACATGGGTGTTCACTCAGAATTACTCAGTTTCAGCAGATTAAGTGTAGATATGACTGAAGTGATTAGAGTAAAAATGAGAAAAACATTTCAGTCTGAAAATCATATTTTAGACTTACATACTCCCATATTTGTCTCTGCATTTCAGAATGACTGACAGCATGTCCGATAACCCTGATAGAATTCAATATAAAAGTACTCAGCCAGCATGAGCTCAATGAATTTGTGTTTGTTTTTCTGTTGGCACTGGTCCTGCCGGAGCCAAACACATTAATGTTTCTGAAAAGTGAACAGAAACAGATCGTGGACACTGAAACTGAAACTGAAGACCACAGCATGTATTTCACCCTCATGATCGTCTACAGTAAGTAGTTGAGCTTAGAATCAATTTTGGAAAATGGAGACGTAAAACCTCGAGGCAGAGCAAAATGGTCCATGGACTCAGTCTTGAGTTTTACTCTCAAGACAAAACATTTCAAAGGGGTTTGTGAGGTACAAGTCCTAAAACCAGGAGACAAATGTGTCACTAACACAACACTGAGCACAAGGCTTAGAAAAATCGGTGAGCACTTTGGTGAGAGACTGTTTAAGGAGAGAAAAGGAGTGGGCTTAGAGAGTGAGAGGGACAGAGAAGCTCAGTCTCATTTCTAAGTTTTACCACCTACCCTTTGGTTTGGAGTTTTCTCTTACCCCTAAAAACAAGGTTCAAAAGGAAGTGGTGAAATCTGCCTCCACAAAGTATGCCAGCCCTGCAGGTTTCTGTTATTAGCGGGTTAAAGCCTTTATGTAAACAAAGGCAGACATTCTTACTTGTTCTTATACCTCTCCAGAATAAAATAACCGTGATACATTAAAACAAAATTAAATGAAGACATTAGGCTGGATGATTAGCTAGAATGGTTTTCATCTCATCTACAGAGAGAAAAAACTGACACTGGCACGTTTGTCTGACTGTGGATTTTTAAGTAGAGCTGATTAAGTCTCAGCTGGAAGTTTAGGGGTTCGATCCCTCAGCTCATTCGTTAATACAAATGCTGTGATGAGAAACTTATCTCAAGAGACGAGATTTTTACACTATTTTTTTTAACTTTGACAACAGAATAAATTACTGAAATATTTACTTTTATTCAAGTGAAGATAAGATGCAAAGATTGCAGGCCCTTTCGAAAAGTTTTAGCCATTTATCCTTGCCATAAGGATAAATGCCTCATCACACCAGTGAGAACCACTGCTCCGGACAATGTCCAAAGATCAGGGCACCCTCCTTCTCCATGTGAATGCACAAAAAGCAGGGACAGTGTTAGAGGCGAGGGTGGGGTTGAAGTGGCACACCATGGACAGGGGAACACAGGACTAAGGCTAGATTCACATTGCAGTTTAAAGTGGACTGAATCTGATTTTTTGCTGACGTGACTCATATCAGATTTTTTCTGACAGTGTGAACAGCGCAAGTCACATTGAATCTGACTTTTTAAAATTCGATTCATGCCACTTTGGCTACGTTCACACTGCAGGCCTTAATGCTCAATTCTGATCTTTTCTCAGAACTGTTTTTTTTGTTTGCATTTTTACACTGCAGTCGACGTCCAAAATATCAGATGTGTATTTGATTCAGAACCACATACAAAAGTGGCCTGAATCTATTTGGAAAAAGGCAGATTCAATGTGACTTGTGCTGTTCACACTGTCAGAAAAAAATTAGATTTGAGTCATATATGTGCAAAAAAAAATCACATTCAGGTCACTTTTACATGCAGTGTGAACGTAGCCTAACAGTCTAGATCAGGTGGATCAACATCAGGTCTGAGATGAGGACTTTTAATGCCTTGGAGACAGCAACAGCCAAGGCTAGGTGCATTATGTTTTTGGGTTATCAGTCTGTCCATCCGGTCCTTACTGTTCAGACATCCAAACCACCTGGACCACTACTGCGATCACGATATCTCCCTCTCAGTTCAAGAACCCATTTCAAGACTATCCACTCTGATCACATTGTGAATTACAATGACTTGACTCTACTCTGACTCAAACATATAAGGTGTTTATATTGGTCAGAAGTCTAAGATGAAACTATAAAAGTCAAGTCATTACCATTCATTTAGTGTCTGCATTCATGGACTGTTTCTGGTCATGTTCTGGTGCAGATGTCGGTCCAGACGTCCATCATCAGGAGACGACTGGGGATCCGAGCTGCTTTCCAAGTCCTCAGCTGCTGTGGAGCTCAGCAGGCTGCTATGTAAGAGATCCTTATCACATGTTACCATGAAATGCATTTATTTTAAAACATCTGAAAAGGAAAGCTGGAGCCTGTTGATGTGTTGTTTTGTCGGTCAGGGAGCGTGTGCGGGTCGATGCGATACTGGAGGTGATGTCAAGAGTCCAGATGAAAAGCTACTACAGAGCAGCCATCACTACAGTAAGAGCCAGAATAAACACCACACACACACACTCCAGCTAAGCACACCTGAGCTATACCTGAGTGAGCCTCAGCAACAAAATCAGTTTGATTACAGTGATGTTTACTATAGGATCCTGACAGCATGTTGTTCATGATGAGGTTTGTGGGGAGAAGAAGAACAGAGGGAGATGACAAGGAGTCAGGAGTGGCCGGAAGACTTGTCGATTTTTCTTTACTTTCCTCATTTAATAAGGTTTGTTAGCTGGCTGCAGTGTTTCTAATGTTATGCTCTTAATTTTGTAAACACATAGGCAAAACTATTCATTTCACAGCCACCAAAGGCTCATCCATACAAAGCTCCTCGCTCCCGTGAGGTGACAGTCAGAATTATAGTGCCAGATATCTTTATCTATTTATTCATTTTTTAAAGATATATTTTGTATATGCCTTTATTCATTGGGGATGACAGTGGATAGATTTGGAAACAGGGATGAAAGAGAGGGGGAGAGACATGAGGGAAAGGAGCCACAGGTTGGACGTAAACCCAGGCTACCCACCTACAAGATTTCACATTTTTAATGAAAGGAAAACTGAAATTTACAAGAAAAAGAATAAGATATTAAACAATGCAGTGTGGATGGCAAACAATGGTGTACATTTTAAGACTCAGTGTGAAAAAGCAAAATATATTTTTCATTTTACAGTGTTTGGTTAAAGGTGGTCACTTTCTTGAACCTGAATATAGTTGGATTTCTGCAAATTCGGACCAGAGCAGAAGTTATAGTTATTAATCCCCACAGTTGGAGTTGTCAATTATCTGATAATATGAGGTTTTTTATGTAACAGAAGACCTTTTTAGTAACACCAGCCACATTTCAGTGATAAAAAAGACAAACTATATAAAAGTAACCTTAAAATTATAAGAAATTAAGCAACTGAGTGCATGGCTCCATTGACTGCCAAAACCATGCCCACTAAGAAAAGATAAGCCTCTTTTTAAAAATGACAAAGGAGGGCTGGTCTGGCTGCTCTCTGGATCTGTGCAGCTCTTTGTTTAAACCACTAGAGCCAAAAGTAGATTCATGTCATGACAGGCAAGTAGTTTTGTTCTGAAAAGTCTGAGCTTCATTCTGACTTTCAGAGCATGAGATCTGTTCTAACCTCCTAATATTACTGTTTTTAGTGTTTCTCTGTGATGTGGATTTCTGTGTGATTTCACAAAAAATATCAGACTATAAAGATATGATTTATTATGCAGCCTTGGTTGCTACTCAACCAAACAAGCAGAAAAGGCAGAAAAGCGATTTCTATAACTCTCAGTGAGACTTCTGCACCTGTCCCAGGTATTTTGGTCCACTCCTTGTGAGCAAACTGCTCCAGCTGTCTCAGGTTTGAAGGGTTTCATCTCCTGACTTTTTCAGCTCCTCCCATAGATGTTCAATAGGACTTAGATCAGGACTCACAGAATGCCATTTCAGAATAGTCCAGTGTTTGGTTCTTAGCCATTCTTGGCTGTTTTCAGCTCTGTGTTTTGGGTCATTACCTTGTTAGAAGACCTTTGCCAAACTTTCTGACACTGGGCAGCACATATGGCTCCAGTATGCTTTGATGGTCTTGAGATTTCATTGTACCCTGCACAGACTCAAGACCCCCTGTGCCAGATTCAGCAAAGCCCCAGAACATAACCGAGCCTGCTCCATGTTTCACAGTAGCTTCAGTCTTCTTTTCTTTGGATGCTTCATTTTTGTATCTGTGAGCGTAGAGCTGATGTGACTGTCCAAAAAGCTCTAGTTTTGTCTCTTCTGTCCAAAGGACATTCTCACAGAAGCTTTGTGGCTTGTCAACATGCGCTTTTGACAAATTCCAGCCTGGTTTCTCTATGATTAGCTTTCCAGTTTATAATTTCTTTGGAAGTTGTTCTGGGCTTTTTGGTTACCAGTATTCGTCTCTTCAATTTGTCATCAGTTTTCCTCTTGCACCCACATCCAGGGAGGTTGGCTACAGTCCTATTGGACCTTAAACTTTTGAATAATATGGTCAGCTGTAGTCACAGGAACATCAAGCTGCTTGGAGATGCTCTTACAGCCTACAGTTGCTCCTAACAGGAGCAACTGTTACAGGCTGCTAACTCAATTAGCTCATCTGCTCTACATTGGACTATAGGGGTAGAAAAAACAAGATTTCAAACCTTTTATTGCACCTTTGATTTTTCATCTTGACTGTTTTTCTGTATTTCCTGTTGACTGTAGGCGGTGCAGCAGTGTGCAGACGTGGGCTACATGGACAGAGAGCAGTTCAGGAAGATTTTTGATGAGCTGGATAAAGATCGTATAAAGGAGGTAAAACTCCAACTGCTGCAAAGGTTCATTCTAAATAACAAGAATGAGTTCTCTTCATATGAAAGACTATTATTGTGTGGTTTTTGTCTGGTTGAATTCCCCCAGCACCCTCCTTTGCCCCAGTATAACTCCCCAGTTCTGCAGAGGCTTCAGGTGGTCTTTAGTCACTACTATCTCACTATTCTGGGCAACGCCGTGGCGCTGGCCAACGTCATGTGTATATGTGTAAGCTGCACACAAACACACAGTTGTGTATGCTCACATTTAAACTCACACAATCTAACATGACAGCACATTGGTGTGTTTCAGACTGTTTTGGTGCTAAACTCTGAAAAGACCACTGCAGAGAGAGACAACTACATCATGGAGGTGAGGGCAGACATGACGTGCTTCATGGATGTTTTTTTATCTTTAGGTGATGATTCTTAATCCTAACTGTGACCCTTTCTGCTCTGCCTTCTGCACATCAATCAGGTCAAACTCACATCCTTACCAAACTGTGAACTGTGATAAATATCTAGAAGTTTTGTCTTGTTATTTAAATATAGTGGCCACTGATGTTTTTAATGACCATTCAGGTCAAACTTTCCACCTTTCCACCATTAATCATTAATCTTCAAAAAACAAAAGAAAAAACCCCTCCTGATTTCTTTGACTTTGCCTATGAGTCTGTGAAGGGTACATTTCTGAAATAGCATTTTCATTCTGATTTCCATCATCTGTCTGTCAGATCATCAACCTGTGCTTCATCCTCTACTACCTGTTTGAAATGTGTGTGAAGATCTTTGCCTTCGGCTGGAGAGGTTACCTCTCCTACAGGAACAACGTTTTTGACGGATTCCTCACCATCCTGCTCCTGGTAACACTGTCCACCCACGCGTTCTGATGATTTTCATATTTACAGGGTTTCCGGTGGTTCAACATAAGAACTGTGAGGGTCTCTGTAGACCTTAAACCAGTGGTTTTCAACCTTCTTTTGCTCGAGGCACACCTACAATCAAGCCAAAATCTCAAGGCATGCCAAATCCATATCCATGCAAAATGACCTTTTAAAAACATGTCACTGTAACTTTAAGTTTTTGTGTGGATGTAATGGTAATACATGGTTTTGCGAATCCCATGGCACCTTGACTTGCCTCAAGACACACCAGTGGGCCTAGCCACACTATTTGAGAACCCCTGCCTTAAACTACCAGCAGTAAAATTTATCCGTTAGAACAGTGTTACTCAACCCTGCTCAACCAAACAGCTGAATTATTAAAAAATACATTTGCAAGAGCCACAATCTAAGTGGTGAAAAGTGGCAAACATGGGTTAAGGTGGCCATAAAAATAAGTTAAAAGTGACATGCCAGATGGATTTGTTTCACACACCCATCTGGAAAAGCTTCAATAGGAAACGTTTGAGAAAAGGCAGAGGCTTTGAAAAAAAACTCAGAGTGTGATTGGGTGAACGTTCTGTCTGTCACATCTCTACGGGCCAATAAGAGCAACAAAACATGTGGTGTAGCCGCCATCAAGCTGTGCGTGCACAGCTACTGGGGAATAACACGAAGCATGGTGACTATAGACATGTAAGTACTTGACTTTTGTCTTTTTTTTTTTAAAACAACTCACTGCGTTTCTTTGTTCTTCTTTTAACTGAGAAATGAAACTGGAAAAAGAAACTGGTGCTTTAGCAGCATCCACGCTAATCTCTCCTTCCATAACTGCACCAGCTCTTGCTGCTGCTTGTTTACATCACGACTCTGCTGCTCCTGAAAGTACTGCCCCTCGTTGCTGATTGGTCCTGTCACTTTCTAACTGGGCCCAAATGGTTCAGATGGGAGCTTTGCAAGATGGATTCGCCAGTGAGAAACAAGGAAACGGGCGTATCCATCTGCTTTACAAGGTTACACAAAAGTGGGAGAAAAATGGCATAAGAGGGCAGAAAGTGGCAAAAATGGGTGAGAAGTGACAAAAAATGAGTTACATGTGGCAAGAAGCTGCAAAAGAGTGGAAAAAATGAGTGAAAAGTGACTTAAATGGGCAAAAATTAGCAAAAAGTGGCAAAATAGAAATAAATTTAAATTTTAAAAAGGCAGCTTAAATGGGCAAAAAGGGGCACAAAATTGCAAAACGTAGGATAAAAGTGTCAACAACGGGCAAAATCTGGAAGAAGTAGCAAAAATGGGGGAAAAGTGACAAAAAGAAGTGGGAATTGGGCTAAAAAGTAAAAATGGAATAAAAGTGGCAAAAATTTCAAATAAAGGCACTGGAAATACACCGACAAAAAATAAAGGTTGACGGTTAAGTTTGACAATTAAATCCTTATGTATAAATTTGGGAAACGAACTGATTAAAGTGACTTGCATGGATAATTTCTGAGGTCAAAGTTTCCATTTTTGAGGTTTTCTAATAATATTTCTTATTACAACATAAAAGAGCCACATATCACAAAAATGCCACATGTGGCCCAAGAGCCACACATTGAGTATCACTGTGTTAGTACATTGATCTTCATAAATAGTGCTGATCAAGAGTAACTATTTAACCATATACAATGAACAGCTGATTAACGGACAGAAGATCACTGTCTGATGATGATAGATCACATCCACTTCATCCCACTGGTCCTTCAGTCCAGAATCTTCCTCACTACTAGATTCTTCTCCACTTGCTCTGAGAATGTTTACCGTACTTGGTCTTTTCATTCTTAAATCTCTTTCTTTAACCAGTGGTAACCATGTTTAGGGTTAATCTTATGATTAGGCAGTGCAGCAGTGGACAGTAAACATCATCATGGTAGCGTCCTTTTTTTATTTACAGGTGTGAAACTAAAAACACAGTTTAGGCCAGATTTGACCCTCTCACCATCAGGGTTGGGGTCCCTGATTCAAGCCTTGTCACAAACAATTACATGCCTAAATAATCCTTAAATGTAAGGTGTCAGTTTTGCTGTTTCCTAGGGACGTAATGAGACGTAAACTTTACAAGATTTCTCATTGAGATCAAAAATGTCTGTCCAGATTAACAGGCTGCATATGCAGAGCAGCAAGTATCATGAAGCTTTCCAGCTGAAGTGAAAAGTTCTTGCTATCACTCCTGGCACTTTAAAAGCCTCTGTGTGGCGGCTAGTTGAAAATGAAGCTCAGCTGATCCTCCGTCCCTGTTTGTATCATTGCTGACAGTGTCTGCAGACAGTTCTGATCTGCTGTGGCGCCAGTATTTTAAACTAAATCTCGAGTTTAAACAAAATGTAGATGTTTTTATATAATTTTATCCTCATAAAAAGAAAAAGGCTTTACTTAGTTGGTGTTTGTGGTGTCGGCCAATTCTATCTTCCTTATAGTTCTGTTTGGCCCCTTTGATTCTTTAGGTTTACTTTTATTTATTGCCTTTTGATTTAACATCGTTACTAAAGCTCTTATTTTTCATTCTACCTCGATGTGTGTGGTATCTTTTCATATTTTTGTGTGTAAGTGTTGTTTGTTTAAGTTAAAAAAAAAGGCTGTAACAAGAAGGAAGAAATGGAAAGAAATAAAATGTCTTTAAAGATTACATGTGTTACTTCATGAATATTAATCTGTGTTTTTCCCTTTCAGGCCCTACAGATCACCATTTATGTCACCTACAAGCTTCCTCATTCTCAGTGGTGGGTTTTCTCTTGTTCATATTAGAGTCAGAGCTGTTTTAATGAGTCTTCAGCAGCACAGACAGACAAAGAAATACATTATAGATTTCAACTGCAGTGAGATTTTTTTTTTTTTGAGATAAAGAATTAAAATGCTGCTGCTAATAAACACGTCTCCTTAGCTTTGTGAAGGAGGATATTCAGAAAGTCAGAAGCAAATCGTCATTTTAAGACGAGCTTTGATGGATGAACCTATAGAAATAACTTGTCTGTGTGTTTGTGTTGTGACAGGGATCCATCCACTCATAGTGTGCTGTCTCTGTGGGAGATGGTTCGTCTGGTGAATTTGCTGATTGTCTTCCGCTTCCTGCGCATCATCCCGGACATAAAGGTAGAAAAAAACAGGAATTAAACAAAACAAAGAATCTTTAGTGTCAGCCAGGTATTTTTAACCCTATTGACAGTGATATCAAACGAGGATTAAACTTAAAAAATGCAACTGTTGTAACTTGAAAACCATGTTTCAAAGGTGGCTTTCTGCCCATTTTCCCAAGATTGAACCATAATCACAGAAAGTTCTCTACAAACAATAAACACAACAGTGCAGAGGTAGAGCGAGTGGAGTTATTCTCCGTGATACAGTTAAAAAATAATAAAACTTGGCAGGACAGACAGAACCAAAACTATTAGTGCAGAATTGCTGTGAATAAAGTAAATGAAATTCAACCAGGTTTATAGATATGTAACTTAAAAAATAATTCTGCGTTTAATTCAAACTTATTAGATTTTAAAATAATGTATTTATACACATGGTTAAACTTCTGTGAAATATTTTTAAAAATGACATCACTGTTTCTCTTATTAAATAAACTCACAGACAGCTCAGTGAGTAGGCAAGATGAGGGTCTTCTACACTTTATGACATCAAACATTCACTTTTTAAAAAAATATTTCCTTTAATTTTTATAACTTTTAGCTCTGTAATCATTACCTACCATAATATGTTTCATATTTTTGTTCAAAATTTAGCAGTTTTTTATCCAAACAGGAAGTATTTAAGCTTTAAGGCATTGCAAATTACAAATAGAAATTATAAAAAGACAATTTATTGAGAAAATCAGAACTGTTAACCTTAACTGGGTTACCTATACTGAGAAAGCATCTAAACATGAACTCCCAAAAAGAGTGATTCACCGGGGATCATTCACATCAGATCAGTGAGTCATTTTGTACATGCACTACTGCATGATTTTACATATATAACAGTGTTAAACTTTTTTTTTTTTTTTTTTTTTAGAATAAGCTCTTTGAAGCTGTCACATAGCTCTAAGTCAAGGCTTATTGGATTCACTTATCTACTGTAAAGAATTCATGAAACACTGGCAATCTGGACTTAAAATTTCTGCTTTCAAATGCAAATTTAGAACATTTTAAACATTAAGGGCACAGATATCCAAATGGTTAGATCGTGTATGCAGGCGGCCCGGGTTAAAGTCCTTCCCTGCATGTGTCCTCCCTTGCCCTAGCCCCTGTTTCTGCCTCTATCCATGGTCCTCCTGTCTAAGTGAGGACATAAGAGCCTACAAATAAATCTAAAAACAAAATAATCAAACCTCTGATTTAAACTTAAATCCCTGTTGAATCCAGCAGGCAATCACAATTACATTTTTAATCATTTAGACAGCACTAGTAATAAAACATATAAATTTGATCCACCTCTCTAGAATATCTAATTCTTCTGAGCAGCAAGTTAATCTGCTGTTTAAGTCTGCTACAGGAGAGGTTTTCATGAACTAACGGCCTGTGAATCACACTCTGACTAAAGAAAAATGTTTTAAAATGCAAAATAAACAAACTCTAATCATGCTATTAAAACTGTAACTAATCCTGATTAACTGTAAAAATTCTCAGATTACAGCTTACATTTAACAGCCCTAGTTTGAATTAATGAAGTGTAAAGAAAATTGTGTTTTTATAATTCTGCAGTAGTTCCACAACTTCTAGGATCGCTTTCAGTGTTGAGGTGTATTTCTTAGTTCATGCTGTGTGTTTTGATCCTTCACTCTTTATTGAACTGCTATAAATATAGCTGAATGTTCACTGTTACCCTAAAGAGAGACAATGGCGTACACAAATTTTACTTTGTTTTGACTCACACAACTTTTTATAAATGATTGAAATCCATGATGTACACATCTTTCTATATCTGTTCGTAAAGATGTACTTAAAACAAACATAAAAAAACAAATCTCATATTAATGGATGTTATCCGAAATGTTAAAATGTCATTTAGAGGACAAACTAGCACATTTAAATAAACCGTGTTTGCAACCCAGATTTCAGATCCTTTGTTCTTTGACAGCAGCATGATGCAGCCTTCATCTTCATCACAGAAACCTTTTACATCATAACTCTTATCTTGTTTTGCAGCTCATGGCGTTGGTTGCTAGCACGCTGTTGGATCTTGTGAAAAACCTCCGGGCCTTTGCAGGGATACTGGTGGTGAGTGATGCCAGCTCATCCACTCGTACTTCACTGATGGTTTTGCTTTTATAAAGGCTTTTTAGCTGTCCTGTATCAGTATGGACTGAGATTACTGAGCCCTCATGTACTTTTAGTTTTTACCTTAATTTGTGACTGTAAAGCAAAGAGAGCAGAAAAAAAGCATGTGGGATCTAGCTGACAGCCAGGTCTGATGTTACCAGCCTCTGTGTAGGGGTGGACAAAGTGAGGTAGGCTACAAGATCTCTAAAAGAAACACATCGTGCCACGATCCAAAAAAAATGGCATCCATGGGAGAGTTCCAAGGCCAAAACCACTGCTGACAATAAAGAACACAAAGGCTCATCTCACATTTGCAAAAAAAACATCTTGATGATCCCCAAGACTTTCGTAGAAATATTCTGTGGACTGCCGAGACAAAAGTTGAACTTTTTGGAGATGTGCCCGTTACATCTGGCATAAAAATAGCACCGCATTTTATAAAAGGAACATCATGCCAATTGCTAAAACAAACAAAATCAAGGTTTCTGAGTGGCCAAGTCAAAGTCCAGACTTAAATCCAATTGAGATGCTGTGGTGTGACCTTAAACAGGCAGTTAATGCTGGAAAACCCTCCAATATGCTGAGTTAAAACAATTCTGTGAAGAAGAGTGGGCCAAATTCCTCCATAGCGATGTGAAAGACTCGTCACCAGTTATCGCAAATGCATGATACCAGTTATTGCTGCCAAGGGTGGCGCAACCAGTTATTAGGTTCAGGGGGCAATTACATTTTCACAGGGCCAGATAGGTTTGGATTATTTCCCCTTAATAAATGAAATCATCATTTAGAAACTGCATTTTGTATTTACTTGGGTTGTCTTTGGGAGAGTTAAAAATTGGTTGATGATCCAAAACATTGAAGTGTGATAAATATGCAGAAAAATCAGGAATCAGAAAGGGGGCAAATACTTTTTCACATCACTGTATATCAATTTGGGCATTCCTGACAGCCCTCTCAGTTTTCCCTGCAGTCTCATACCCTTAAGAGAAGTAAAGAGGCATTTCTCTGTGTTAAGTAGGCAAAAAGGGGGCGAGCATCCAGGTTACAAACACATAGCATTCTTCAATTTAAGAACACAGATGCAAAGAATTCAGCAGTTTCAGCCTGTCTTCATGAATCTTTTAAAGAATGAATCAAAGAGATATCTTTGGAGGATATTGATGAATATGTTCCATTGTATGCTTGAATATTTTTATGTCATTGCTGTGTATTTATTTCAAAAGCTCAAATTGGAAAAAGAACAAACTGAGATTTTTGAACAGCGCTTATTTAAGAGTTAACATTAAAGCAGGAATGTGTGCAGTATTCAACATGTTAAGTTACTGACCCTTACACATTGAGAGGTTAATACTTACCTGGTGCTTTCCTGCAGGTGGTGTACTACGTGTTTGCTGTGTTTGGGATCTGGCTGTTTGAAGGAGCCATTAAACCTCCTCCTCAGACGGGGTGAGACATTTTCTTTTGTCAGCTTTTATAGCCTGAAATGAGAGAGGCTTGTAAGAAGCGCTCTGAAACAGAAGCCTGCTGTGGACTGATGTGGTTATTTTAGACCCTAATGTCACTTAGAGTAATGCAGACAGCCTTCATTATTACTGTAACATTATAATCAGTCAGTTACGATTTCTCCTCAGTAGTGTATCTGCTCATATTTGTGTATGTTTGTCTAGTGTGCTCTCCAACACCACCATGGAGAACATCACGTCTAACTTCAGCATGGCGTGTGGAACCTATGAACAGCTGGAGTACTGGCCCAACAACTTCGATGACTTTGGGGTGAGTAATAAAACGGTCACTTCTGTAACAGTATCTTTGGATTCTCTACATTTGTCTTCAAGTAATCAATTCTTCATACAACATCCCTGGGTAGGCATAGCCATGTGTGTGCCTCCATGCTGTGGCAGGGTTAATGGTTGGAGAGGAAAGGGTTCTTCATACTTAGACAAAAAAAAGAAAAAAAAAACATGCCTGAATAAACTCTGAGCCTCACAGCGAAACATGGAAAGCTGAAGAAATCACTGTTCAGTGTGAACACTGAGTTTGACTTTACTCTCTCTTTAAGACAGTCATCATGTCTTCATAGATATTTCCAGGATGTTGAACATCTGCTGTTTCAATGTTTGAAATTTGCGCATTACACCTTTAGTTGGTTGGGTTAAGCCTGACATTTTTTGGAATAATTACTGAGGAATGAAATGAAGCTTTTGTTTTTCCTTCAGGCATCCATCCTTTTGCTGTATGATGTCATGGTGGTCAATAACTGGCAGGCCTTCATGGACGCCTACAGCAGATACACCACAGAGTAAGAACCGCCTCTTTAACACTGGACAGCAGCTGGTAATGAATTTAAGCGGGTGGTCTACATTCACAATGAAAATATTTATAACTCACTGAAATGTGAATCAGTGTCCAAGCTGCTTGTTTTGTCATAAACACAAGGTATGACTGATGTATTGAATAAGAATAATATATAAAGCTAGGCTATTCAATCTGAGGCCCTGGGGCTGGGTTACACCCCTGAGGTCATTTTTAGCAGCCCTTTGAGTTGACTAGTAATGCATCAAAAATGGCCCGTGCCATTTTTAAAATGAAATAATGTATGTTTATTATATATTTATACGATTATTTGTCATATTAAGTCCCCATTTTATTTGTCCCACCTCACGGCTCTGCAGGTTATTCCTACTTATACAAACACTATACAAACAATCCTCCCGACACATGCGCTGCTCTCCACTCTGGTGTCTCAACACAGATTTTGTCACCTCTTGCCATTTTCTTGCTGGCACATAAAGCACTAATTGTACACTGTGCAATTTTCAGCAGATTCAGACATAAATGAATTTTGAGTCGCATGAATGACTTAGAAGTCATGCCAACTTTTGGCATGATCGTGCGTCGTTTCTCGTGTAGTGTACAGGGAGACACACCGGTCCCACCGCGGTCTGATTAGCTGCTCCTGAATGGTCAGATGGATTTCTTCTGTGTTTGATATTTTGTTTGTATGACTGCACACACTCCCAAAGCTGAATCTCCAACTCTGGGGGATGTTTTCTTTGTCAACTGTTGGACAGTGTCTTAAATCACCATGAAAACAGCAGGAATGACCATGTGATGGGCCTTCCCAAACTATAATAAAGAAAATAAATGAGCAGGGAATAGGCCTACCTGCAGACCTCCTGCTTACTATTATTTATTATTTAGCTGCTAGTTGTGTTTGCTGGTGATGCTAATTGTGTAAGAGAGCTAGTGAGAGTGGATTTTTTGCCGTTTGTAGCGATTTGTTGCATGAAAATGAGACAGTAGTGAGACGCGTGACTCTTTTCAATGGAAACTCCACTGACATTTGTTACAGTCTGTCCTGACTTCAGTTGTAGAATGAATACAGTGTGAGCACATAAATTGAACTATTTAATAATTGCATTTATTAAATAGTTCAGTCACAGTGTGACATTTTACCATGACTGTCATAGAATCAGCTTAAAATCCCCCAGTGTGCACCTGACTTAAACTAGTAAGCCAGAGGAAATGTGTCTTTCTACTTAAAACAGTCCTAAGTAGATGCCAAGAACAGACAGTTTAACAACAAATGGACAGAGAAGTATTTGTCTGTTGACACAACTTTTTCACTTGGCTCCGGTGTTTGCTGGGAGAAGATTTTGGGGAAACCTCAGGTTACACAGAACAATGTTTCATCATTTTTAGGCTTTTACAGAACTAGAGAGGGTCAAAAAACAGATTTACAGCATATTAAAGTAAATCTGACAATGCTTGTATCTTTGATATAGCCTTTGCAAATGTATAAAGGCATAAACATTTGAAGTTTTGTTTAAAATCCTGTCCTGGATAGTAAATATATGTAGGATGTGGTACAAAACAAACAACTTGAAAATTGATTTACATTTCAGCAAGTTAATTGTGGGTCTACCTCCTGCTGTCATAGACCTACATTGATTTAAGCTGTAGGCACAGCCCTCCTAAATAATACATGGCAGAAGGCTGAAATTGCCATTTACATGGATATATTTATACTCATGGTGATGCTGATGATGGTGATTGAAGTGTTTTACTCTCTGCAGCTGGGCCAAGATCTACTTTGTGTGCTGGTGGCTCACCTCCTCGGTCATGTGGGTCAACTTGTTTGTGGCGCTCATCTTAGAGGTCAGTTCAACACAGATGAAAACATTCACTCATTAAGTTACTGCAGAGAATAAGTGGTCTACTTAGTAACCTATGTGTGGATTAGACTGACAAAAAATGTCCTTAAAACCACTGAGGAGGGGCACTTTTAGCTCAGTTGGTCAGGAGCCCCATGATATACAGTGCTTAACAAATTTATTAGACCACCACCTAAAGTAAGGTTTATGCCACAGCTGCCCTAAATTAACAGCATTGGTAAAAATTGGTAAAACCAAAATCATTTTTTATGTTTCTGCAATGGTTAATACACCAATGTGTAGAAACTCTTTAACCCAAATGATATTTTTAACGCTAAATTGTAATTATTATTGTTATCCATGAATTTTCAAATTTACTGATTTACAAAGAAACGGAAAAAATAGTAAAGCACATTAATATTTCTTGATTAATATGTCAGATTATAGTTATTAACTTGCATGCCTGAACAGAAAAATTCGTTTCAGTGGTTGAATGTTATGCTTGATTAATTTCTGACTTCTCAGAGAAGCCCAGTGAGCCAGCTAAAATTTGGGTTTGAAAAGGTGAATTCAGTTTGAAATCCCTCATTCCTGTTCAAAAAGATAAAAACGTGGAGATCTCACTGAAAATGAAAGAGTCCGCATTAAAGCACTTTATGATGCTGGATGGTCTCTGAGACAGGTGGTCTAATAAATTTGTGAAGCACTGTAAAGGCTTGCACGAACATCTGTATGGCTAAAGAGGCTCTTGAAATCTCTTTTAACTGTCTTAGTCATTCACAAGAATGCCATGGACTAAAACATTCAACCATAACACCTCTGTCCTCAGCTATTACGACGTTGAGGCATAATTATTTAGCATAACTTGGCTAACACCCTTTAATGCTCGCTGTTCCTTTTCTTTCAAACAGAACTTCATCTACAGGTGGGATCGCAGCCACAGCTGCTCTGTTACAGAGGTGGAGAAGACACGATATCAAACTTCTGTCCAGCTCATGTTCAGGTCCGTTCACTCTTGTCACGTTTAGACAGTCAAGCTCTCATGTCGTCACTAACTTTGTCAAATTACTACTTTTCCTCTTTCTTCCCTGCAGAGAGCAGATTCAGGAGCCAACAGAGGAGGAGTTACTCTGTCAACTTCACCAACACCCACACTTACACCTCCACTGGTGACCAGAGGTCTCACAGCACCAGGTCCAGAACTACTGCTGCATGTAAAGCTGTGTGAAGAAGCACTGAGAGGTCAACATGAGAATTTAGTTTTAGTTTGTCATAGAGTTCTATTTTATTTTTACTACTGAACGCAGTAGACCAGTGTGTTAATATTTTTAATTCACAAGTGAAACCACTGCCACCTTAGTTTTTTTTTTTTTTTAAGTGTGTGGAGCTTCAAAACTAAAGGCTCATTTATGCTCCTTTTGCCTACAAAATTAGATCAATGTGGCAGACGACACAGCTGTCACTGCCCACTTATTCAGGTGCATCTGTTACATTGTGGTGGATGTTAAGAAATGAGGTCGCTGTCTCATTCAGAGCTCCACAGCTCCTTGGCCACTCCGTCTGTCCTCCATCCAACTTAGGTTCAGATCATTCTTCATTGTGTTTTGCCACTCTGACACTTTTAAAGGCAAATACATTAGAAAGAAAGTCAAAATCATGAGTTTAAAAGGCCAAAATATGAAATGAATTTGTAATCATGAAATTAAAAGTCAAAATATGATTCAAAATTTTAAATTGTGAGTCTAAAAGGTCAAACTATGGGATTATGAAGTCAAAGTTTGGAGTTGAAAATATGAGATAAAATACAAAATAATTGGTTATAAAGGTCAAAATATCACTTAAGATTATAATCTTAAAGATCAAAATATTATATGAGTAGTCAAAATTATGAGTTGAAATGCTCAAAGTATGAAATAAAAAGTCAGAATCCTAAGTTTGAGTCTCAATTGTGAAATGCTAAATTGAAAACGTAAAATTAAAACACAAATTAATTTCTTTTCCCACATTCCTGACTTCTTATCTAAATATTTTTACTCCTTACTTTTTCAGATTTTGGGACTTAACAAGAATATCTTAAATCATCAAGGATAGGTTGACATCTTTATACTTGAGGAAATCTGCAGACCTCAGACTGATGGGGCAGTTATAACAGAAATATGAGATCATCTTGGGGCTGGATTTGGCCCCGGGCCTTGAGTTTGACACCTGTGTATTAGGCTGATAAATAGGACTGCTTGTAGTGTTTTTGTTAGTTTGCAGCACATTGAATATGATAGACATTCCTATAAGAACAAATGGACCGGCCGCCGTAAACATATGTAAGTGGAAATGAGAGGTATGGACAGAAAGCTCCTTCTTACCATATGTGTTTTAATGTGAAGCATAAATGAGCCTTTACAGTGTACTGTGCAGATTCACTGTTACACGTTACTGTATTTGTTGTGGCCTTTAAAAGAGATAAAAACCAATGCAACGAATGAAACTAAAATAACTGCCAGTTTAAAAGACCAAGATCAGATTTCAAGCATTTCTGATGTTTGTAGAGACGCTGCAAAAAAAGACCAAAGAATGTAAGGAGAAAGAAAACTCTGATCATCTGACGTCATGTCCAGTGTTTTTAAGCGCTCTGTAGAGTATTCCTGCTGGAGGAGAATAAAACATGAGGGAGCAGAATAACTCTCAGAAAGAAAGAAAGTCATCCCTACAGTGTGACAGTTTCTTGGTTTGGTATCTGTCTGATAACATCAGCTTTGAGTGTAAAGAAAACAAACGTGGTACACTTTAGTGCAGGGAGTTTAGTTTCCTAAACCTGATGAACTGGATGTTGGATCATTTGAATCGCTGCTATTTCCAACACTTAAAGCTCTCACTTGTTCTGTTAAGCAACAAAATTCAAACAAAAAGTGAATAGCAGCAAGTTGTAGCATAAAGTCAAATAAAAGCGCACAACCACTGAAAGACAGCAGAGACAGCATTATCCTTCAACAGGAGTTTTACTGTGAAGAGCTGGATGGCTCTGCTGCTATCCTCCTGCTGTCATCAGGAATGATGAGAAGTTCTCACCAGCCTAACAGACTGTGGACTGTTGTCCTCTCAATGTGATCCAGACACATGAGAACCAACTCAACACCTCAAACAAAGAACCAAAGATCTGCCAAAGATGCGTTTGTCTGTTATGTAAATGCCAGCCTTCCTTTCTTGTTACTGAGACTAAAAATATCTCAACTGTCGACCTAAATGTTTGAGACTTCAGTTCCGTGTTTGTGAAATGTTTTGAGTGCAGAGGTGCGAGTGAGAAAAGAAATAGAGCGTCCTCTGCAACAGCACGTGAACCAGTAAACACACTTTAAATGTCTACACATAATATTCAACATGCACTGCTGTCAGATGGAGGGGTCAGAGAGGGTCTGTGCTCATTACTGCATGTGCTGAAACACAATTACCACATATGTGCGTCCTTTCTCACAGAGACGCCATGCTGTTTCTTCTGGACCCACACCAAATTCCAATCAATTTTTGTCAGTAGAACCAAGATTTTATTGGAATCTTATATGCAGTTTTTCCCAACATCTCTACATGACCTTTGATCACTGAAACCTGTTTAATTGCACTAGATAGTTTATACACAGCTCTCTGAATTCTTGGTAAAACCATATCCTAACTGTACACAATGGGGGCATCAGGTCCTGATTTCTATTGCTTCGGTCCTGACAGCCAATGAGGAAATCAGCACGCTGGTTCCCCCCCGTCGTTCTTAATTTCCTCTCTGCTTTTTCAAGTGAACACTCATGAATCTGCAGTTTGTATTCCTACATTGGATATATCTGACTGGGTTATGGTGGTGGGCGTAATCAAACATGTAAACTGTTTAAAAATCTGAAGTCTATCTTCTGTACCTTAGAGCGGTTTAGTCTGGTGTCTGCATCAAAATCATTCATTAAGGGAGTATAGAACATGTGAAAGGGAAAATTTTACTGCACAACAGACACCAGTGCTCTACAAGGTGACATATAACATACTCTGTAAAAACAGACTAGTCCTCTTTATGCAGAAAGATAAATGCCATGAAGTAAGGATATTCTGACATCTTCACTGTAAATTAAAGGGTCAAAAGGGAAAAACCTTGAATGAACTTGTTTTCTGAATGGGACAAATGATGCCTTGATATTTATATTTTGTTTTCTAATTTTATTTGTATTAAAACTGAGTGAAAGGTTCTTCTTGTAAGAAGTTAAAATGTGTTAGAAACTTTCTGACTGTTGATTTACAACATGTGTTTTAATGAACTGTTTGTAAAAATGGTTTAAAGACAGATTTTTAATAAATATTTTATCAAAAAAATCAAAACATATTGTCTTCAGGTCTCAAATCTCTTTTATTGTGTTTATTAATCCATGAATCCACTGCTGTATATGAAGTTTTATATGGATCCTATCATTATGTCTAGACAGGCATTCTACATTTTACTATTACCTGATAACTTTTTAAATTTTATATTATAAAATGATTTAATCTTTTGTATAATGTGAGACCAATTATGTTTGCTGAAACAGGCTCTTTGCTGTGTGTACATGGATAATTACAGTCACCAAAAATTGACTGTCTTACTTCTTTTAAATTTGATTCAATTTAAGAACATAAAAGGCAGCAGCCAACCCCTAATCTCCTACGTTAAGGGACTGAACTCCCTAGAACAAGAAGGGCATGTTGGAGGGATAAATAATGCAACCAGTGGCTGAACACTACATAGGCTATTGTTTCTTTCCTTCTATTTATCTTTTTTTTTTTAATATAGGCGGGGGGGGGTTGTGTTTTGTTCTGTGTTGTACTTTAACTGTATGTTCATACAAAGTACTTTCATGATGTAATAAATCAAGAAACTCAATAAAATATATTGGGGGGAAAACCTAACCTGGTGTTAAGACAATGATAAAGCCTATTTAGATCCTTTATTTACACTACATTTAACGCTTTGTATTTCATTGTAGTTCAGAACAGTCTGAGCTCCGTGGCTGAATCACAGACCGTTGAATAAAGGATTATTTAAAGCGGTTCTGTAACTGTGGTTGAAATGACCGTAGGGGGCGCTGTTAGTCCTCTGACGCTGACAGTCTGCTGAAATGTCTCATCAGTGAAGAAGAAGGAAAAGGAAGTAAGCGTGTGTTGATTTCCAGTCACATTTTCTCAGGTTTTGGTGTTTTTCCCACGAGACAGAAGGACTGTAGAGGTTGTGACGTTTCTAAAGAGAAGTCCGCTGATTTACTAATGGAGGGTGAGTATTGTTATGTAAGAGAAAAGTAGAAATACGACTGGTAATGACATATTTCTCACCGATGGAAGTGAAGCTGACGTCTGAGTTTATATAATTCAAACCTTTCTCTCCTGTTACTGTTACTAAACGCACATCTTAGCTGCTGCTACTAAAATGTGAATTTAATGAGCTTGTTTCCTAATTTCAAGTGTTTTTTCTGTTGATATTTTCTGCTGTGAACACCTTTTTTGATATCCTGATAGTTCAGAGCAGGAGATCCACTTTACCCAGACCAGTATCAGACATTTACCCCTCCACATCTCCCATCTGTCACAGTGGCCTCAAATCTTCATCAGACCTCTGCTGTACTCTTAAAATACTCTATAATACCCTGGACCCTTTGACAACAGGGATTTATACAGGGCTATACCTATTGGTAGTACACTTTACAGAACATGATTTGTTTTTATCCATAAAGAATTCAAAAATCGTTGTCACAACACCATTATTATAAACTTTGACATGATTCTAGTGAACATCAAACCACACTGAATCTCGTTTCAGACTATCAAAACTAAAACATCAGCCTGAGATACACAATGTGGGGCAATTTTTCATTTTTTAATAACAAAAATTGCAGAAAAACTCCTACTCGTTGTAAGTTGTAGAAAACATTAGCAATATTTTCCCAGATTGGCGCCATTTTCATATTTAGATGTTGTGTAAAATAGTCTTAAATGATAACCAAACCCTCAGACCACTTGTTTCATTGGGTATTTAGTTGTATTGTTGATCACTTAGGTTGACATTTTAGCACAACACAAATGATTTAAATTCTATATTTTGTGTTAAAAATATGCATAGTTACTGCCCTCCACAGGTTGAAATCGTTTACTGCAACTGCTTTATTTAAACCAGTGGATCTGTTGATAATTGACGCTATGGCACCTGTAGACACTATAAGTGCCACAGTAATCACAAACTTTTTCCATGACTGTTTACTCATAGCAGCACACAGCTGAAATTCACTCTCCACCAATCAGAGACGTTGCTGTGACACTTGAGTATTGTGGGTAATCAATCAATCAAACTTTATAACTCCTTTCAAACTAATAATGTAATGTAGTGCTGTTATTTGAGATCACAAAAAAGAAGGCTGATAGTAGACTAACTGACTTTTTCTCCTCCATTATGTCTTAATCTCCTCATTTAAACTTTTTCCGCTTAAAAACAAGTTCCATTTCCTTTTAGTGGCAGAACCAGGTTGTGCACAGAGGTTTAGTGCTCACAGACATGATCAACCAATCAGAGACTGGACTCTCTAGGATTGTGTGTAATATAGTGTGTTAACTTTGATTGTGATAAACCATGTTTTAAGTGGATAAGGTATAAACCTATGCTTTCTAAATGATCAGATATCTTCTACATACCTTTGTTACCCAGTTTAATACTTCATTTGATGATTGATTCTTAAATTAGCTTCTAGCAGCAGTGCAGGAGTTTTGCACTTGACGGCAGGTTCAGGCAATCAAGGATGTCACTGTGACACTATAGGATTGTGGGTAAGTGGGTAATCGTGGGGTGAAGTACTTTGGCAGAGAACATGAATAAACCAAGTATTTCTTATAATAAGGTTGATTACGTGAGGAATTGTCTTCTCCATGACCCTACATCTTGGTTTCATACTCAGGTAGCTCATGTTAAGTCTATCTGGAATGGTTCTGACATTATGGCTAACAATCAGATCTAAAGAAGAGCACAGATGTTGTGGCTGATGAGGGACAGTAGAAAGGAGGGAGGGGGCCTGTCTTATTCCCCCTCCCCTCGCCCTTTCCATGACGTTCCAAAGGCGTTGTTTCAGAATTCAAGCTCAGCTGAAACTCTGAGGTTTAGTTCCTCTTTACGGTGTTTTCCCACCTTGATCATTTGGAGAGGTTTTTCCACAGCAAGTGTGATCCCTTCATTGGCACAGTTTGTATGATGCATGTAAACACCTGTTGCTTTGAGCCTGCTGTATGGTTTAACCGTCAAAAACAAACAAACAAAAAAAAAAAATATGTAAGATTTCTGTACCCAGTATCACTGACTAAAGGAGACATAGCCTTTCATTGTTGGTACATTATTTGTATTGGTCGTGGAAGTCCTGCAAGGCATTAGGTCAACAGAGGTTTCCAATACTGTGTTACACATTTTGGTACCACACATTTAAAACTATACACTCTTTTTTAAGAACTGAAATGTACTGAATATTTACAGAAGAACAATCAATGAGATTCTTATCTAAAAGCTGCTGAGAGAGAAAGAGATTCTAGAGAGATCTAAACATGTTGACAAAACATTTCTAACATACCAGTGCAGTTTAGACAGTGTGCAGGAATTTACCTGCTAATTTTGGAGGTTCCTAGGAGTTCTATATTTGTCACCAGAGTATTTAAAGAGGTATTGCTATTGTTTGATTTTTACTACCATCTTTGTTTAAAGTTCTGTTACCATGACACCCTTATAAAGGAAACTTTTATGACACCATGTCAGGCTATGCAACAGAAATCTTGTCCTGGCAGAGAGACTGGTGTGATCCTAACCAGTCTTTGCAGTCTCTGCATGGTGTTTATGGCTAAAATGTATTATGAATGATGGCATATCTGATATTTGCAGAAATCCAATGTTGTGCATCAAAGATTTTGCAGCCTGATGTTGGCCTCTCAGTATTTGAGTAGATGGGCCAGTTGAAGCCATGTCTGCAGTTTAGTGATATTTTAACAGAAATGAGGACAGAAAAACAGACTGCAAACTACCTGCTATGGTTACAGAATATTAAATGAAACTTTTCAAAGGTGGGTGATGTTATTGGAACATCTTTAGACAACGCACTGCAGATGAATACTGGCCGAAACAAAGAATAGACATAGATAAAGAGGTGGGGCAGGATGGTAGTCTTTACTGTCACTGAATTTTAAATATGTAGTGTTAATATTGGTCCTTGGCATCTGTGACTGCCCAGTTGTACATATGGTTTTAAAAAGCTGGTAGTGCCTTCAGAGCTCAGAGGACTAAAATATATTGTTGTAAATGTACAAAGACATGTTAAATGTTGTTGGTTGGGTCTTCTGTTGCTCTCTTGTTGGTCAGCGTCAGGATACACAGTCACGTTAGGTTAGGACAGGGGTGTCAAACTCGATCACAGAAGGAGCCGAATTCTGAATTAAGGTCTAACCTGAGGGCCTAACAGGGTCCACATTTAATCAAACTATCAACCTCATTTTAGCCAGTAATAGGCCTAAATTATGGGGGGAAAATGAGCACTGATGATAAATGATTTTGAGGTTTAAAAAGTCAAAATGACAAGTTACAAGGCATAAAATCTGAAATAAAAAAAGTCAAACTTATTAGTTTGAAAAGTCAAAATGTAAAATAATATGTTAAAATAATGCATTTAAAAGGCAAATATATAAAAAAGAAAGTCACAGTCATGTTTTTGAGGCAAAAATATGACTTACAACTTAAAATGGTGCATCTAAAATGTCAAAATGTGAGATAAAGGTTGAAATAATACATTGAAAAGGTCACAATATGAGATAAAAAGGGAAAATAATAAATTTAAATGGTCAAAATATGAGATTAAAAAGTCAAAATTATAAGTTGAAAAGGGTAAAATTTAAGACAAAAGTCAAAATAATAAATTGAAAAAGGTCAAAATATGAGATAAAAAGTCAAAATACTAATTTCTAAAAGTTCAAAATATGAAATAAAAGCCCAAATAATCAATTCAAATCATTATTATGCAATGGAAAATTGAAAACATGAAATGAAACAGATAAATTTCTTGTCCCACATTTCTTTTTTTATAATTATTTTTACTCTTTATTATTTCACATTTTTAGGACTTAAGGATATTTGATATCATCAAGGTTAGGTTTACATTGGAGGAAATCTGCAGACCTCATATTTTTGGGCCAGTTATATTAAGAATATGATAATATCTTGCAGGCCAGGTGTAACTGTGCCACGAGCCGGAATTGAGCCCGGGCCTTGAGTTTGACACCCTGGGTTAGGGTGTCAGACCACTTGGCTGATACAAGAAAAAATTGTGGTGCATCATCCTTGTTGAATTGTGGGATGTCCTGAATGCATCATCAATTATTTCACACTATAAGAGTGTTTTTCCATTACAACATTCTCCTTCAGGACATTTCGATGTGCTGAGACGAAGTGGTCAGATAGAAATCTGTCTAAAGTTTGATGTCTCCTTCAGGTTGGGGGTTTTTGGGTTGTGTTTAGTGACCTGGGAAATCTCATCGCTTAGTTATCAGTGAAGTGATTGACTTCATCTGTTATCTTTCCAGTCATCTTCACAGAGAGTAGTCAGACCGGAGCGTCTGCTTCTCACCTAACAGCGCTCCAGTGTTTTCTCTGCAGCCTCCTTTTTCACCTTCAGGAAATAAAACTGTCACTTTTGCTCATACTGTGATTTATATCTGTTGATTTACTCTCTTACGAGTCACAGAAGGTAAGAAATGTAACTGGGCTTGTCTTATGTAACTTCACAGCAGCAGAAGGTTATCAAGGACAGGAGAGGTTAGGAATGAGTATCGAATGACCCCCTGCCAACCCAAACAAAAGGCAATAATTATGCCTTGGAATTTGCTTGATTTATGTGCACCGAGGAAATAACCACATTGACTAATTTACTGTAATGTTTGTCTCTTATTGAAGGCCATTATATGAATTTTGCTTGAGCCTCTTACATAAGGAAGTTTCCTTTTCTTATCCCATCTTCTACTGGTATCTTTGTCAGATATTTTTGTGACTGTCTAGAAAACAAAGACAGCTTTTATTCTCCCCCGACTTTCAAAACCTTATTTCCTTTCAAAAGTATCTATGCAGGCACCGTTTAGGCACTGGCACCTTATAAAAAGTATGTTTTAACACCGGTATCAGACAAAAATGAACATTACCCAACCCTAGGGGAGGCTCCTTGTAGCTGCCAAAGGAAAGTGTAGTCTGAAACTCTTTCTTTCTTGTTTAAATCAGGAAGTTCCTGGATGGCCTTTGTTTCCAACCAGTACAACAAGTTTGATTTCCAAGCTGCAGTAAAACAGACAGACAGTACTTATTTAGGACATTTAAAAAATGAAAATCTCTGACCTTTTCCTGAATCTGACGACAGAATCAAATGGCCCTTTTGTTATTATGTGATTTTATCACAAAGTTTCATTACAGTCAAAGCCCTTAATCTGTGGTAAGACAAACTGGTGGGTCATGAGGCCGGACCAGTTGAGAACCACTGGTCTAATGTGTGGCCGGCCTAAATCTGTCCAGTACCCTACAAGATTACTTTGTTATATAGTGTGTCATCACCATGTCCCTTTAAAAGCACGTTTATGACATGAAGGAGAAAAGCTGTTAAAGAGGCACCGCTTAGCTTGCCTCTTAGCACACATTCTTATCAGCAGCAGCTTCACTGCACACAGCATGTAGGGATACCCATCCAGGGGTAAGAGAGCCACAGAAATGATGTACAGGCTGTTTGCGTAAGAGGAGGGACGGTGAGTTCTGACGGTGCAGCCATTCGACTTCAAAATGCCATAAATGTATCGTTAATCCCAGATAATGCAGTCTGAACATCTTTTCTGATTCTGACCTCTGCCCTGTCTACACAGAGACGTAGAAATCCAAAGATAAAGAAACGTAGCTGTCTGATGATTGTTGCTGAAATACCATAATTAGATAAATTTAATAAATGAAGCCAAAGCTCCATTATGTGGCTTTATTTTATTGATCAGAGTCCTTTTTTGTGTGTCCGTTCAACAGAAGCATTTGTTGGAGCCACCATTCCTCGGGATCTGGGGAAGATTGTCGGTGTTGAGGTAAGCAGAGACTCCATAGAGAACGCAGGATTAGTTGTTTCTGAACTGAGTTTTCATCATAACCTGCCATAGTTTACAGTTTTTCAAATGATTCCCAGCATGTCATTTGAAATAACAACTCAGTCATCTTAAAATACATAAATGCATGTTTATTTGTGGCTATTTTACACCCTGGTTAACTGTTAGTTTATTTATTTTTACCAAATTTAAGTTCAAACCAATAGAAAATCTAAAATCTTTTGTCTTATAATGTTAGAATATTATATAAGATCAATGTAAAAGTAATTATTATAAAGAAATGCTGATGCTCTAAAGGGTATGCTCATTTATGCCTTCAGTATTTGGTTAAAGCTCCTTTAGCATGTTGACTCTTGACTTTATGAAACACAGCTGATCAACAGCAGTAGATAACAGCATCCTAAATCACCAGAACTGGATTAAATTACAAGAAAAAAGGAGACTTTTCATAATATTTAGATTTTTAGATGTACCCGTGCAGCTTAAAACTCTTTACTACAGGTATTTTGGGTATTCTAACCAATAATTAGAGTTTTTTATACTTTAAATTTTCCTCATTTTAACATTGAACCATTTTAAAGAAAAGCAGAACAGATCAGTTCTGTACTGTATTTAAGGAAAGGATAAAATGATCATGACTCCTCTGAAAATAAAACAATCTTTGGTGTGTATTTCCAGTCTAAGACCAGATTTAAAGCAGAGGCCTTCACCAAGGCGTTCCTGAAGAACAGCCTCAAACAGCCCTGGAAACATGACCTGAAGAGCATGCTGAGCCACAAAGCTGTGCTTCTGGACTACGCCAGGCCCAAGAAGGACAAATCCAAGAGGAAGAAAAAGGCGGCCAAAGGGCTGAACGCTCGGCAGAAAAAAGAGATGAAGATCTTCCAGATAAAACCGGAGCACCAGAGGTGGGGAATCTTATTTTGTTTTTTTTTTTTCATATATACAACCTTTGTTTTACCAGAAGAAAACCTGAAGAGAATACAAATATCCCACTCAAGAGTTTCTTGGCCAAAACAGGCAGCAGCAAAATTAACAAAGTTTCTACAATAGGTCATTCAAGTAGAAGACACAGGAATACAATTAAAGACATGGAATAACAGGTAAAATAGTGAGTATCTCTCAAAATCATCCATAATCTTAACTCTTCCATACAGAACACCTGAAGACAGATGTGTCTGTATCTGGGTCATTTAACATTGTCTTAAGATTATCCAATGAGAGCAGCTCATGAAGTTTCAGGTCTTTTTATGACTCTGCACTGGTGCTGGGGGTCCAGAGAGTTATGTTTTTAGGATGTCTGTCCTTACATCCATCTGTTTGTACATGTACATAGGTACTTCATCTCCATCCGGGCCGTTATTGTGAACACAACATCTCGAGAACAGTTGTTGGGGTTTTCTTCAAATTGTGTTCAAATGTTCACAATAATTTAAAGATGAAGAGAATTGATTTTGAAGGTCTTAGGTTAAACAACATCCCAGCCCTTCCTCTTTAACTACTGCTGTTCTTTCATATCTGGCAGTTGTATACCTTGCAGAGACAGTTACAGTTTTAGAATTTGCTCCAGGGAAAGGGAGCAGCAAACTGTAACCCTTTTTACCCAGTTCAAGTTCAAATAGCCAGACCTAAAATATCTTTGTAAATAAGAATACCCCAGAGTTTAACTCTACTTGTGGACGAAAGCCATCCAACTCTAGAGATTGAGATTAAACCTCAGGTCAGTCAAGGCCTAGTTCTGCGTATTTTCAAACTCAAAAATCTGAAACATTTTAGCTTATTCATAAACTAATCAGTAACCGTGTAACGGTATCAAAATCCCCCGCTACAGTAATTTCATTTAATTTAACCTTTATTTAAGTCTCAAAAATCATTGAGGTTTCCCTCATTTACAATGATGTTGAGATACAAACAGACACAAAAAAACCAGAAACAAACAGAAGAATGATGCTCAGTTAAAACAAGCACACACTGTGGTGAACTGATTTGAGAGCATTTCCTTTAATTGTCCTAAAGAAACTAAAATGCCAATCTTGAGAGTTTCCTGTAAATTGGTCCACATTTTAGGAGCATAAAAGCTGAAAGCAGATTTCCCAAATTCAGAGTAAACTCTCGGGACCTGTAGCATTAAACAGTCAGGAGAGCGAGTATTATAATGTCCAGTGGTCCAGTTTAGCATAGAGGTAATACCTCAGTAACAAGTCCACAGTACAGTATTTATCGCTGTATTTAAAAAAGTGACGTTGGCATTGATTAACAAAATAAATAAATGCACAATGAATGCACTTTGAATATTACAAAGTGCTGTAGGTGTGCATTAAGCCGGGCATACACAGTGTGAATTTCATCCGATTAAGCCATGAATTTTGAGTCTCGCCGACTCTCAGTCGGATCGGTCGTTGTTTGTCATGCTGGGTCCAGGAGGATACGACGACCGACAATGACCTGATCACAGCCTGACAGGCTGCTCCTGACTGGTTGGATGGATCTCTGACATTTTGGTCGTACGACTCCAGACACTCCCACATTGAGAACAGAAATGCAGGCGGAAAAATAAGTTTGGGGGATTTTTTTGTCCTCCGTAAACTGTCAGACAGCGTGTTAAATTACCATGACAACAGCAGGAATGACTTTCTGATTTCCCCCACCCCCGCTATGATGAAGGAAATAAACGAGCAGGAAATATTCCTACCTGTGGACCTGCAGCTAACACGGATGGTGATGCTGTTTGTGTGTGTGTGATAGAGAGAAGATATGACTGGAAACACTTCATCCCCAGGGTATGAGTCATTTTAAAAAATAAACTCCGCTTATCTCTGTCATAGTCCAACCCGACTTCACTCATACATTGATGGGCAAATCTGGCGTTGGGAAATCTGGAATCTGTTCTACATGGAACAGTATATTCTCATTGGATTTGTTTGACAGATTCTCATGAACTCAGCTGTTTGTCATCCTCTCCTCTGAATCACTGATTTTATTGTTATTTTCTGCAGATATGAGCTTTTCCTGCCTCTGCATGAGCTGTGGAGACAGTACATGATCGATCTGTGTGGTGGATTGGGTCCAATGAGGTAATTCATTTCAGAGCAGATAGAGACAATAATCGCAATTAAACAGCTTTACCTATTGGTTTCAAAGTATTTTAGACATCCCAACATATGACCTGTTTCTGTCCAGTCTCATACTCTCTGTTGTGTTTTTGCAGCAGTCCACAGTCTGTGCAGCAGAAACTTGTGAAGGCAGACTTCCATGGTGCCATCCTCACCGGTATGTTTGAGGTCTAATGAGTTAAATCATCACACTGTCAGCACTGATGTTAAAATGAAGTTAAATACAGGTGTTCTCTAGTACACAGGTATGTCTGTAAAGTCCAGCTTTTGTCCAAGCTTATTTAACTCATGATTTAGGCTCAGTCTTAAACTCCACACTCACAGACTCAGACATGGAGCCTTGTTTCCTGGTGAGAGCACACAGTGAATCCCACTGTGAATTAAAAAAGGGCACAAAGGCTCTGGTGTGGACTGTTCGGCCCAAAATCCAGCACTTTTTGTGAGTCTTCTCACTGCAGAGGAATTACCCAGAGTTCATTGCAATTTTGGTGGCATGAAAGTGTATTTTACTGATACTTATGACAGTTTTATTGATTTGTTTTGTGTCTTTACTTTCTCAGTGATCCGCTCTAAATGTCCGTCATACGTGGGAACGACGGGGATTCTAGTCCAAGAATTCAAACATGTTTTTAAATTAATCACCAAAGAAGACAGACTGAAAGGTAAGAAACACGGATGGTTCATTCCCTCTGTTACTCAGTCCACTGAGGTTACTGTATATTTAGAGGAGGGTCAGTGACACAAAGAAACAAAATCAGAAAACACTTTTCTCAATGAATATTGCTATGATATTGTTTTATGATACTGTGGTCTTGACATTTCTTTCCAAAGAGGCTTGAGAAGTGGGTGGGAGATTTAAGTATTCAGCATTAACGGCTTTCTACAAGTGTCATTCATGAATTTCATCCCAGGAGTATTCTTTAATTTGTACCTAACATCCTAAGAACGGTGATGTTCCTAGGCGTATCATTTCCCATCTGAACTGTTCAACCAGCTAGTCTAAAGTCTAATAAATACATTCTGTAAACCAGCTTCACACTTAAATGGTACAACATCACACCATATCAGTACAAAACTGGTTTGCAGAATGTGGCTAACAATAGCAGTGCTAGCATCACTGGCCTTCAGTTCTTTTTGTAGGCTAACGTCCACATTCCTAAGCTTATTATCGTCACTCAGTGCTGTATTCATGCGTGAGTGTAAAGTATCATGGCTTACAGACAACTTTATCATAATTTTCTACATAAAATAAGTGCTAAACCGCACTTTTCCTACCAGAGATTACGGATGCTAACGCAGTTAGCAGATGCTTCTATTGAATTAAAGAGCTCTGTGACAACTATAGTGGCTACTAGTGGCAGGCGGGTGTATTACACCGTAGACGGCGCGTTTGACCGGGATCGTGGGCCTGAACTGATAAAAATGTTAAAGATTAGTTTAACTAAATTAAGGGATCTGGATTTAAGTGTTTAGCCAGCTGTTCTCACACATAAGAACAGTCTTCACGAAGCTGTTGTTACATTGATTAATTATTCTCTTCCTCATTCTTCAAACAATAAATGCTGTGTCACAGAATGGTACAAAAAAAAATTTGGCAGCTCTAATCTAAAACAGAGTGGTAAATTAACAAAAAAGAAGTAAAATATCAATTTTCATTTGTTGTGCCTCTCTTAATCTAGGTAATTTTAGTGATAATAAATCCAAATTTAATTGTTTTTATTTTTTCTGGTGATATAAGCGCTCAGATGTGTGTAGGGGTGCTTCTGTGTTGTTAGATTTTATTCTTAGCAAAGAAAAAACTGATCTTTGACAAACCACTGAAACTTAAAACTGTGTGAGTGAATTTTAAAAACAAACATATTCTTTAGAGCATTTTTAAAATAAAGACCCAATGACAGCAGCATGCTGCTGCTTTCCTTATCTCATCTCTATTATTGGTTTTAAGACACGCAGGAGGTATGGACACAGCCCTTTAACATTTTAAAGTGTTAGAAGGACAGTGACTTTTAAGCCATAGGAAAAGTTCTTGGACATAAAACTGGATCTGTTAAATCAGCATATTTCACCCTGGTCTGGGTTGGATTTCTGCATAGACTCGCTTTCTTCTACAAACTTACTAAAGTGAAAATTTAAGTCAGAAAATTTGATAAAAGCGTTTTTACCGGGGCTGAATGATTGGGAAAATAGTCTAACAGTGATTTTCATACCAAATATTGCATTTACGATGATTGTTTAAATGTCTTATTTCATGTATTTTTAACAAACACAAGAAATAAATCATTCTGTATTTTAACCAACACAATATTAAGGTAAAACTAGGGCTGGATGATTTTTTAAATATCTAATTGTAATTATTATAACTCATTCTGCAAACTGGATATGAATTATTGTATTGAAGGGAATGATAATTTCTGTCTTTCTCACTTTTGGTAAGAAAACATGCCAAAAAGTAATAAAAGTATTATTTTTTTTAACTGTTCCATAAAAATTGACACGTGGATGTTTGTAAGATGTCCAGAGCAGTGTTCATTTTTTTCTATTTTCAAATTTAGTCTCAGTCTTTAGATTAAATGCCTTTTCGGTTTAGTCACATTTTAGTCATTACAGCTCTTTATAGTTTTAGTCGACAAAAGCTCAAAAACATTTTATTCTAGTTTTAGTCCATAAAAAGTCATCACATTTTAGTCTTAACTTTCAGTCCAAGCCTAGATCTGGTACCAAATCATGTTGTTGTGCTCTATACAACCTGCCTTTGTCAACAAACATTAGTCTGAGTTTTAATCAACCAAAATTAACACTGGTGTGTGAGAGTGTAGTGTCTCTGGTGCAAAAAACTTGTATAATGATTGTGGTATTTGGACACGTCTCAGCTCAAAGACATATTGCACCTTCTGGGATTTGTAAATAGCAGTAGGACATGCTGTTATGTAATCTAAATGTTGATGAACTCCCCAGCCTTATTTTGGTCCTATGGTTTTTGTCTCACTGTTGTGTCACAGTGATCCCCAAGAGGAACTGCGTGTTTGAAGTGGAAATAAACGGCTTCGTCTCTCACCTCTACGGAAACAAATTTGAGCAGCGAGCTGGCGATCGCTCTGCCAAGAAAATGAAAGTCAGAGGAAGCATCGACCTGTGAAGGCACCAAGGACCACTACAGTGTGTGTTCAGCGTATCAACAAAAGAGAGAGAGGTGTTTTACTCATGTTTACTGTCCTTCATAGTTCTCAGGTGACCCCACACATTCATGGACAGGCTTCTGACTGCTGTAGACTGTGGAGCTGATGGTCTCTGTGACCACCCACACGTTTCAGTCAGTTTTATTTATTTATTGTATTTTAAGAATGACAGAAAGTTTTAGGTCCGGTGGATGTACTAACTGTTAAAAGGAACCCTGCATGATCAGTCAAGTTGTTCATCTTGTTCTTCTGTTGTTAGGTGATGCAGCTTCAGCGGAGAGCTGTCAACATGAGTCTGCTCAACATTTCTGCCCTTAAATAGGGAAGGTTTTTGTCACCATAGTAACGGGGCTAACGGAAGCACTGCTGTGCTCATGATGATTAACACTGGTCTATTAAAATAGACCTGCCCTCTTTGTAAAGTGTCATGAGACAACTTTGGTTACAAATTGGTGCTATATAAATGCAGATTGATTAATTGGTTGATTTATTGATTGATTGACTGATTGAGTCAGTTGATCAGTGGTGGCTGCTACTGTCGTAAGCACTTCTTCCCTAAATCGGTCACATAACTGATGGTGTGAATAGCAGCTTCAGAAATGAACAACAAGAAAACTTTTGTTCCACTTATTCATTCAGTTTTCTCTCTCTCTGCATTCTGGGGTCCAGGGGAGTTTTATAAAGATTGAAATATTTGGATGATCAAAGATGAAATTTAAAAAAATCTGAGCCTTTTGTTTTGACAACAGTGAGAGAGCAGTAGTTTGGCAACCTTGGACATGATTTAAGAAACTGCTTTAAGTGAGAAAAAGGCAGGAAGTAGTTTCCTCATAGTCTCACAAGACTTTTCTCTCACGTACCTCACACACCCCACAATAGAGACTGATTCTGTTTAACAGAGAAGAGAGCCTGAGGCAGTGATGTAACTCAGGTGGATGCAGTTTATTGATTTTTTCATTGTTTATTTTTTTGGAGTCTGAGCCTATAAACTGTCTGTACATTGATATTTTTTATGCCTTCATTTGTTTGTACAGGATTGCTGATGTTTTCAGTGAATGTTCCTTTAGCAGCACTATGTGCTGGTGGTTAATAAATTGATTTTTTGAGTGAATTATTTTCCTGGTAATTTTTGTTCATGGAAGTCACACTCATGGTACATGGACTTGAAGCTTTTCTAGTCGTCTGACTACTCAAAGCACTTTTACACAGCAGGTCAGATTCACTAACCTGACACGCCTGAGCGGGAAAATTATTTGCTTACGATTGATGAAAATCTGTTATGGATATGTGTTTATTTGCATGCCCTTATTCTCAATAATCCATAAATACATTATTCCAACATGTTTTTAGAGATCTTCCTGGTAAGCTCATGACAGTAAACAAAAACCTACAAAATAACCAAAACTAAATTGTAAAAATCATTTTGATAAACTGAAACTAAAGTAAAAACAAATCTTTACATATATATATATATATATATGTAAAGTTAATTGTAGGCTCACAAAACTAATAGAAAATTAGACTACTTCTCTTTAGTTTCAGTCTTTGACAAAAACCTACTGACTGAGATGAGGGAAGAAAAGATTATTTCTGTATATTTTTACAAAAACATGAATTTTACTTTTTCTGACCCTTTTGGTCTCACCCCTGACAGGTATCTCATGTCACTGAAAAACTAAAACTACTAAAAACTAAATTAAATAATGCATTTTCTACAAGATAAAAAAAACAAGCCAAACTAATAAGCCAGCAGTAAAAACTAAACGGAAATTGTAAACAAAATAACGAAATGCACACTGATGAAAATTTCAGATCTAGTATAACCTTGTTTCTATTTATAATTTGCTTGATATGAAGACACTATTTTTTAAGGAGGTTGGACCTCATTTTTGGGGTCAGGGGTCCTCACCAGGGATTTTTATGGATAATTAGAATATACTTTTGTTCTTTTTTATTCACTTTTTGCTAAACTTTTGAGTAGGGAGTATGTTTTACTAAACATACTCCCTAATCCCTATATGTTTAAATAAATGTGTATGTTTAAGACATGTATTTTATGCACATCTATAATAACTACACCTTGAGGAACTCCTGGTGATTACACAGCGTAGCCTGATGGTAAAACCACCTATAATATGACCAACAGGTAAATCTAGCAGCTGCTGCCATTACATGAAATAACTTCTATACATCATGGTACATTCAAAGTCTCTTAAATCTCCTTTCTTCCCCATTTTGATGCTCCGTTTGAACTTCAGCTTGTCTTCACTGTGTCTAAATGCTGCCATGCTGACTGATAAGCAAGGCCGCCCATAAGGGGGGATAAAGGGGAGCATTCTGGGGCCCATGGGGGTCAGCTAAATCATGGTCCATTATAGAGTTAAGCTGTGAAAACCATGTTTTATTTTTTACCTGAATAATAACCACTATTACCAAAGTAAAAATGTATTTATCTAATCATGCTGTAGTATACCAGCTTCAAAATTTAAACATAACTGAAGCAAAAAATAGTCAGACCGTTGCAAAACTTCCTTAAAAAATAGTAAAAACATGCATGAAAAATGGCGAAAATGGGTTAATAGTGGCAAAAATGAGTTAAAAGAGGTAACTGATGCTTTAAATTGGCAAGAGTTGTTTAAAATTGGAAAAACACTTCAACAGAGGCAAAATAATTAGGTAGAAAGTGGCAAAAATGGTTAAAAAGCCAAAAACAGCAGGTTTAAAGGGGCAAATAAAAGCGGATAAATGGGTCAAAAGTGGTTAAAAGAGGTTTAAAAGTGGCACAAATAAATAACTTCAACATCAGACCCAGCAACAGATTGAAATTCTTTTCAGCTCCAAAATGAAGTAACTGTTAGCCGGGATGCTAGCACCAATGCTAACGATGAAACACACATTGATACTGTCAATAAATCACACCTGGGGAGGGCCCATCTCTGGGTTTTTCAGGGACCCAGCCAAATCTGTGGGCGGCCCTGCCAACCTGAAATTATGGCGTATGAGGAAGTAGTGTAAGGGCGCTCACGCCTGCTGAACTAGCTGCTTTACTGGATGTTACTGCATTGGATAGTTTTATCAAAACATTTAAAAAAGACGTCAATAAACTCATGAAAAGTTGTCTGATCAGAGGTTTCCTCATTTTTAGTTGATAAATTGAATTTCACCTGATAGGACAGATGTGATTGGTTGAAGAGGAACTTTTTTGTTTGCTCTATAAATAAGGAGAAAACTCCTGAGTCTTCCCTGTTTCTTGTTTTAACAGAAATCAGCTGCTTCTGACTTCTGACTGAAAACAACTAGAATATAACATTTAATAAAAAGACAACACTTTATTTATTTAAGCTGGTTCACCTGCTGTCGGGGATGTTTCAGGACTAAAGTGCCGCTTTGTGCCCTTGAATGACTCACCTGGTTAGAGGAGTTGTCTAACCACTTTCAGGTGCTGCTGACCTGGTTTACTTTAAAAAAAAAACATTCATACTGCAAACACCAGCATGTATTGGGCACTGAGCCATGCGTCCTAGTTAATATCAGAACTTCTCTGAATGTCTGCTACAACTGTTAGGAGCAATTCAGCACAAGGACAGAGGAGTAAATACGGAAAAGACTTCTTTAATGAAGTCATTAACAAAAATAGATAACAAGAAAAAAGCACAAAACAAGACCCCCAAAAATAAAAAAAGCTTCAAACCAACAACACAGAACTAAACTGTCAGTTAGAAACGAACTGTACTAGGAGTCAGCTCTTTTTAGTGACGGGCCAAAAAGTCCCAAACAAGGCTGTGATTACTAACAAAACGAATATGTAAGAACACTGTCATTAATTGGAATTTTGACAAAATGAGACTTTACTAAAAACAAAGATGTTTTGGTTGCTTCCAACACAGGTAACAGGTGATATTACCATAGAAGTAGCACTAGAACCAGTCATTCTCAGTCACATGGTGTAAAACTCTTCTGTTGTGTAAAGCCTGTGTGGGCAAACAGTGCGACAGCTATGAATAACACTCCTCAACATGCTGTTACAAGGATCCTACAGACTTCATCTACAGTCCAAGAGGAAAACCACCATCCAGATTTTCAGCAACACAAAGTTCAATAGCCAGTGTCAGTGATGGTAGCGGGGTGTATCAGTGCCAATGGCATGGGTCACTTTCACACCTGTGAAGGTAGCATTAACACTGAGAGGGACATACGGGATTGTAGCAACAGATGCTTACATTCAGGCTTTTAGGGACATCCCAGCGTATTTCAGCGACACATTCTGTATGAGTGACAACAGCATGACTTTACAGTAAAAGAGGGCGGAGCCTAGAAGGGCCTGCACCAAGTCCAGACATGTCTCTCATTGAAAATGCATTAGACAACAAAAATGTTCACAAAAAAACAATACATTGTAGCAGTTTAAATATTAAACATCATGTCTTTTTGCTGTACTGAGAAAAGATTTACAATCACATTTTACAAAATGTCTCAACTGTTTTTGGGACAGGGGTTTGTATGTTTTATAGTGCATTTTTAAAGAAGGCTGTAAATATCTGCAGAAAATATGAATGTGCCAAAATTCTTCACCTTACAAGACAAAAGAATACGATTTGGAATTAAAGCAGAAGCAGAAATGTTTCATATCTGCAAAAATGAGCTGGGAAATATCAGCATGTCCCATTGGGGGGCTGGAGCCTATCCCAGCTGTCATTGGGTGAGAGGCAAGGCACACCCTGGACTGGTCACCAGTCAATCTCATGGCTGACATTTAGAGACAAACAACGAACCAGGCACTCTCACTCTCACAGAGCATTTAGAGCAGAGGTGTCAAACTCAAGGCCCGGGGGGCAAATCCAGCCCATAGGATCCCGCAGGTCTGAGGTCTGCAGATATTCTCCAGTATAGAAATGTAAATTTAACCTTGAAGATTTAAAAAAATCCTTTGTTAAGTCATAAAAATTTTAAAAAGTAAGGAGTAAAAATGATGAGATAGAAAGTAAGGAATGGGGGAGAGAAATTAACCCTAACCCTTTGCATCTCAAAATTCTGACTTAAACTTTACATTTTGACTTTTTATCTCATATTGTGAACTTTTGGATTCCAATTTTAAATTTCAAGTCATATTTTGAAATTTCAAGATCAGGATTTCAAACTTAATCTCATATTTTGACCTTTAAACTCATGATTTTTACTTTCTAGCTCGTATATTTGCCTTTTGGAAAACATTATTGTAACCTTTAATTTTGTGTTCTGACCTTTTGAACTAACATTTAAAATTTTATTCTCAGATTTGGAGCCTCTAAACTTATCATTTTGACTATTTCTTGATCTCAAAATCATTTATCATCAGTTTTTCCCCCCCTGTGAAAATAAGGTTGACAGTTCATGGTTAAATGTTGACTTTGTTGGGCCCTCAGGTTAGACCTAAATTCAGATTTCAGCCCCTGCTGTGACTGAGTTCGACACCCTTGATTTGGAATCACTAGTTAACCTAACAAGTATGTTTTTGGTGGGTGGTGGGAGGAAACCAGAGTACCTGAAGAGAACTAACACATGCACTGGGGGAACATGCAAACTCCACACAGAAAGGTCCTGACTGGGAACTGAACCAGGAACCTTCTTGCTGTGAGACAACAGCGCTAACCCCTGCGCTGCCATACAGCTCACAGCAAAATCCAATAATGTGCATCCTAAGTATGAATCTATGACACACAAGCAAAGTCACAGCGGCAGGGACAGCTTCTTTAAGCAAGCGAAAACCTAGAGTAGAATGCCCCATCAGAGGGTAGCATTCTGATAGCATATGTAAACTCCTTGTTGCAATTTCCTATCTTAACCAAATCCTAAAACCACCTTTGCTGGGCAGGAAGTGGCCTGCTGCTTGCTGAGCTGCAGGTCATACAGATCCATATGAGGGATGATATAACCTGTCATGTTACTTAACCTAAAATTTCCACAGGCAAATCCGATCAGTGCCATGGCCATGCTCTGGCCAGCAGTGTTTGCCCTTTCTGAATCAGAGTAGAGGCAGTGAAATACAAACAGCATGTTAGCTTGCCTGTCTGAGGTTGATTTCATTCTCATTTGAGCCATATTTTGACCTCTTCCATGTGATTTGGCTCAGCTGTTTTCTCCTGAAACAGTTTGATTGCTGTGTTCACATGTGTCTGAAAGAAAGAACGCCCACCGACCACTGATGATCCAGGTGTGAAAGCACCCTTACAGTCACATAACCAAACAGTTTCTCAGATGTTCTGGTTGCACAGGTGTGATATAAAATCTTATAAATAGATGGTCAGCATCAGAAGTTACAGTGAAATTCTTTTATTATGATGTTGGTCATGACCTAATTCATTCACATCTAGAAACAGCTGCTGCTGCAGATTCCAGTAAATGTAGAATATTTCCTCTATAGCCTGCCTATTGCACTGGAAGAGTTAGTCAATGGAAGAAACTTCAGTTCTAAATTTGATGCTAATCTGTAAATGCTGACATTTCCTCCTTACACTTTTGTTACACCACCATGCTCTCAGAATTAGGGCCCGCCTCTTTTGTCTTACTAGCTTGTTTATCTAAAAGGAGAACTGGGTTTGGAAAGCCCCATTGTGTCATCCAGAGTCTTTAAGTCCTCCTGCTCTGATTCTTGTCTCACCAGAATCGAGACAAACACTTGACAGCACCTCACACCTACGGAGGCGTGGAGCACAAAGACTGCAGCACTGAAAACACAGCTCTCCTGACTGGGAAACATGGGCACCATGGTAGAGCGGCTGTCCTTCACTAAGGAGAACCAGGAGCGGATCCAAGCTGTAGAGAGCTCATTTGGGCCGCTGGGGAGACCTCTGTCCCAGCCAGGGCGGGTTCTGATCGGGGAGGGTCGGCTGATGAAGCAGAGCCGCAAGGGTCCTCAGCCTAAAGCCTTCTTCCTCTTCAATGATGTGCTGGTGTACGGCAGCATCATCGTGAACGGACGCTGGCACAAGAAACAGCAGATCATGCCTCTGGGTGAGCAGCTCATCTTTTACATCACTGTTTAAGCTTTGATATTCAAAAGAATCCAAAGGGTTAAAGCTTTGTGGGGAAAAAAATAGTTAAGAAAAAACAGCTTCTTACTGCAGGTGGTGCCTGTAGACAGGTCTGGATTCTCTTAGAGCCACAGGCTTGACGGCTTCATTGTTGGCATGACTTTATAACTGCTCTACATGCACTACTTAAAACGCTCCAGTGTCATTCAGATTTAGCTCTCTAAGCTGTTCAGGACAGAATCCACAGGGAAAAACATGAATTCAAAAATTATATAAAAATATGTTCCCCTGATTTAACAATAGGCCCATTAAAAATTAAAATGGGAATATTAAAATCTCTCAAGAAAAAAAAATCATCATATATGCAGAAACATGGACAAAATGATCATAAAATAAACAAGAAAACTCAGAGAGAAAAGTGCAGAGTGATACCAGAGGGTTAAAAGAAAAACAGAGTGACAGAGCGGTCCATCATCTCCAGTGGAGGATCGTCTGCTTCCTTCCAGACGTTTTGCTGAGTCATTGCATCTTTTGTCTCATATGCTTGTCGACCGTATTGTATTACCCAGCCTTGTATTAACAAACAGCATGTCTTTGTTTCAGAGGACATCCAGCTGGAGGACCTGGAGGACAGTCCCAGTATGAGGAACCAATGGTTAATCCGCACACCACGCAAGTCCTTCTACGTGTCCGCCTCATCACAGGAGGAGAAACGAGCCTGGATCGACCACATGGAGGAATGCAGGTCCAGACTGCTGCAGAGCAGCGGCCGAACACCCGGGTCAGCCTTTGCTGTGACCTGGATTCCCGACCAGGCCTCTGCCATCTGCATGCGCTGCTCGCACAAGTTCTCCCTAACCCATCGCCGCCACCACTGCAGGAGATGTGGCTTTGTGGTCTGTGGCGCATGCTCCAGGAAGCGGGCTGTGATCCAACACATTCACCCCACCAAGTGCCTGAGGGTCTGCACCATGTGTCACTCTAATCTTCTGAGGCCTGAGGAAGAGAATCAAGACGTGTGTCGCTTGAGGGGAGACAGCACGGGGAAGACGGAATCAGACGAAGATGAGGTGGATGGGTCCAGTGAGGAAGAGGAGGCAGAGGAGCAGTCAGATGACCATGATCCCAGCAAGTGGATGGACTCCCAGATGGACTCCTGGTCCCCCTATATTTACCTCAAACCAGAGCATGCCCGGCCCTACTCATGCAACAATTAATCATGTGTGTATAATCAGACATGCAGAGGTTAAACAACATATGAGCTAAGCGTGTTCCTAAAAGACCAAAACAGCAGGTGTGAAAGGGTGACTGGAGTTACAGCACCAGGACTGGGGCAGGGAAGGGCTGGAGCTCACCTCTGCCTCTCTTCCTGCATTCACACCTGAGCACACCTGAGAGCAGCTGAGGCCGCCCTTTGTCTCTCCATGTGGGAGGCTCCATGTTGTTTGAAAAACATGTTTGATAACACGATTTTAATGTTGTTGTTTTTGTTTCACAAAATATGTCTTTAAATTATAGTGTTAAATTAAAAACAGCTTAAATAATATTTATGTCAGGTTTTGGTGTTTAAACATATTTTGTTCAACTTTAGTTTTTGGTCTGTTTGACTATTCTTTTTAAGGTTGTGTGTACTTTGAAATGTAAATGATGTGTAAATGATGTGTAAATATGAACTGTAAAAAGTCTTCATCTGTAAATTAATGTTTAGTTTGTTTAAGTTAGTACAGACACCACCAGAGGAGCCGGACTAATGTTAGTTGATTCTGCTGTAATTGTCAGAATGGCCCTTTAGTTTTACATTTTCTGCTGGTCTTGTTGCTGTGTTGGGAGAGGTTGTCTGAGTGCAGGCATTTTTTATTACTACTTTGAGCCATCTATATATTATATTTGCTGTGAGAAAATTCAAGTTATGATCCTGATAGGACCTCATTCATTTGTAGAGGTGGCCTGTTTTTAATCTGCCTGTACATATTTCTCTTCTCTGACCTCTCAGTGCAGACTGGCTCCGTTTTGAATGTTTGACAATTTGCTTCATGATTTAACCCATGTACTATTTACATAAACTTCTGTTTGAAAACCACTATTTCACTAAGCGCTATTAAAGATGTCTACATTTTTACTTTGAGTCTCCTGCTCTGATTCGTTCCAGGGTTTTTGTGTTGAAGAGTCTCACTGTGTCACACATGCTGAAGGGGCTAATTCAGAATTTTTAACCTGACTTTGAGATTTTCTCTACAGTGACTGACTGATAAAACTTTCTGCTGTAGAAGCAAGCGAAGGTTGTTTCGCCATGAAGCAAAAGTGGAATTTACCTGGGGGGTTACACCCTTAGGGGCCTCAGGGCAAAGGCCTACAGTCAGCTGGATGCCAGACTTCTCTGGGGTGCTGGCATGAGGCCTGCAAGCTTTGACTTCACCTGGAATCAAATGTTTAGAGTAAATCTGCTGCCAGACTCTCCACCCTTTCTCACCACCTAACTATTCACCAGGTATGTCCTGGCACAGATCACAACATGAGGAGAGCCAGAATGCAGAAGCATTCATGTCTTTGTGAAAAAACACAGCTCAGTCCCGTCTGTAAAAACAGTATCAGTCAAAAGGTAAGAAGTTAGACCCTGAAGTAACTTCTCCAAAAATGCTGATTGTTAATAATACACTGCCTGGCCAAAAAAAAAAGTTGCCTGGATTGAACTAAGCAAACAAGTACAAGCCTCCTATTGGATAATTACTGCATGGGCGATTATCTTTCAAGCAACAAGTTATCTAACCCCAGCTGATGCAATGAGTAACTTCTCATTTCTTAAACAACTATGTTGAAAGACACATCCTGTGGTTGTGGAAAAGATGTTAGTCTGTTTAAGAAGAGTCAAATCATTGGCATGCAAAAAAGGCTTCAGTTTGCTAGGGAGCATAAAGATTGGACTCTGGAGGAATGGAAGAAGGTCATGTGGTCTGATGAGTCCAGATTCACCCTGTTCCAGAGTGATGGGCGCATCAGGGTAAGAAGAGAGGCAGATGAAGTGATGCACCCATCATGCCTAGTGCCTACTGTACAAGCCTGTGGGGGCAGTGCTATGATCTGGGGTTGCTGCAGTTGGTCAGGTCTAGGTTCAGCAACATTATGTGCCCAAAGAACGAGGTCAGCTGACTTCCTGAATATACTGAATGACCAGGTAATTCCATCAATGGATTTTTTCTTCCCTAATGGCACGGGCATATTCCAAGATGACAATGCTAGGCTTCATCAGGCTCAAAATGTGAAAGAGTGGTTCAGGGAGCATGAGACATCATTTTCACACATGGGTTGCCACCACAGGGTCCAGACCTTAACCCCATTGAGAATCTTTGGGATGTGCTGGAGAAGGCTTTGTGCAGTGGTCAGACTCTCCCATAATCAATGTTAAAATTAATGCAACACTGGATGGAAATGTTGTGACATTGCAGAAGCTTATCAAAACAATGCCACAGCGAATGAGTGCTGTAATCAAAGCTAAAGGCAGTCCAATGAAATATTAGAGTGTGTGACCTTCTTTTGGTGGCGACTTTGTTTTTGGCTAGGCAGTGTACGTCTGTGTGTCTTCACCATAATCAAAGAGGACGCCGCAACGTTATGATCACATTCAGCATGCTTTTATGTGATCAGACAGCTGAAGATGAGAAATAGAGAAACAGGAGCAGTACACGGATACAGACAGAGATTAGAGCAGGGGTGTCAAACTCAAGGCCCGAGGGCTGAATCTGGCCTGTGGAACAGTTATACCAGGCCCATAAGACCAGATCAGATTTTTGTTATAACTGGACCACAGGTATGAGGTCTGCAGATTTCCTCCAGTACAAAAATATGATCTTAACCTGGAGGATTTAAATGTCCTTGGTAAGTCAAAAAAATTAAAAACTAGAGAATAAATAATTAGATCAATGGTCAGGAATGTGAGAAAAGAAATTAATTTGTTATTTTTTTCATATTTTCAATTTTGCATCTCACAATTACAATTTTTAATTAAACTCACGATTTTGACATTTATCCTACATTTTGACCTTGAAAACTAATGATTTTTTTTTTTAAGATTTCTTGTTGGCCTTTTTGCCTTTATTTGATGGGACAGTGGATTGAGTTGGAAACAGGGGAGAGAGTGGGGAGAGACATGCAGGAAATAGTGCCACAGGCCGGATTGAAACACGGGTTGCCTGCATATATGGCATGCGCCTTAACCACTCAACTACCAGCGCCGAGAACTCATGATTTTGACATTTTTCTTACATTTTGACCTTGAAAACTCATGATTTTGACATTTATCCTGTATTTTGATCTTGAAAACTCATGATTTTGACATCTATCCTACATTTTCACCTACAAAACTCAAGTTTTTGACATTTATCCTACATTTTGATCAGAAAACACATGATTTTGAAATTTATCCTACATTTTGACCTAGAAAACTCAAGATTTTGACATTTATCCTGTATTTTGATCTTGAAAACACATCATTTTGACATTTATCCTACATTTTGACCTTGAAAACTCATGATTTTGACATTTATCTTACATTTTGACCTAGAAAACTCATGATTTTGACATTTGGATGGAGATGTGGTGACTTTGGAGTTGTTTGGTGTTTCTCAAGAACTGATGCGTGATGCTTTTAACATGCATGTGCCAATTTTTACAGAACATTTGGCTCTGTTGTGTATTTTTATAGCTTTGAATTTCTGTAGAGAGATGCCTCAGATTTTTATGTTCACTAGCTTTGGTTGATCTCAGCAGGATGGAGAAGGGCTTTATAAGTCAGAGAACTGTGTGTATACTCTGTTCATTGTTGCTTTTTTAAAGGCTGTTGCTGTGGAACTGTTTCTGGAGCACTTGTGGTCAGCCCGAGTAAATCTGTCTATATTTATTTCATCTGTTTTCAGTCACTGTCAATGTGTACAAAAACATCTGAACAAAACATCTGCCTCTAGTTCTGTTATTTAGATATACAATGACTGTTAAAGCAGATTAAATTAAAGAAAAGACTGGTTTATGATGACTGGAGTTAAAGATGGAGTGTTTCCATCTGTCTAGAATCAATCAATCAATCAATCATTCAATCAATCAATAAATCAATCAATCAATTGTTGTATAGCACCAATTCTTAACTGAAGTCATCTTGAGACACAAAGGAGGAAGGTCTAGACCAGGGGTGTCAACTCAATCACAGCAGGGGCTGGCTTCTGGATCCAGGTCTAACCTGAGGGCCTAACAGGGTCACCTTTTAAACCATAAACTGTCAACCTCTTTTCACCAGCAAAAAAATATGAAAAAAACAAAACAAAACAAAACAAAAAACTTAATGCTGATGATAAAGGATTTTGACATTTAAAAAGTTAAAAAGATCAGTTTAAAGGCTCACAATCTGGGAAAAGTGAATTTATTAGTTCAAAAAGTTTAAAATATGAAATTGAAATTATTATTATTTTTTTAATGAAAATATATTAGAAAGAAAG